>NW_027266306.1:0-466782 GCF_022045235.1 Haliotis cracherodii | reverse complement strand
CGAGGCGACCAGTCTACGTTTTATCCCCTTAACACCGAGTGGTAGGGTGTCTACAGGTACAAATAATGGTTTGTTGGTTTAACGTAGTAATGTGAATGTTGCCTGTAAATATTCGATTATGGGTTAGACAAACCAGTCAGGCATGACAGTGATCATTTAATCACACGATCCAATAATAGGTTACTCAAGGCGCTCTAACCTGCAAGCCCGGCGGTTATAACAAAATCAAAAGGACCATTAATTTTAGTTCGTAATAACCGTAGTTCGTTATAAGCGTATATACAGAATATATACAACAGCCGGGACTAAACAACAAGTTCGTTATATCAGTCAGTTTGTTATGAGAGTGCTCCTTATAAACGTAGTTAACTGTAGTTTAATTTATCTCATTTAGGTATCACGAGACGTACATGTAGTTGTATTACAGTGTATTGTTAAGAGAAATATATGAGACGGTCATAAATGACTATGACATGCAATAGAAATCTGTAACAAATAAAACGTGACTCTTTAACTATGGTGGATAAATGAAGCGAGTGAAGCGAAGTGCACCGTGGGAGACGAAATACAAACCACACCGAACAATTGCAGGTGAACATAACTGCAGAGGGGACTGTATCACTTGATAGCAAGCTGTCATTCGAGTATGGTCCTCAGTTTGAAGTATAAGCACCCCCATCCCCACGCCCATTAGTATTAGCCCATTTATATTAGTACTGTAATGTTATTGTTATACTGTTACTGCTTACACTTTAGACACAGACGTGCACTGATGCACGTGCAATTTAGTACAAAGCTCAACAGATACTTCAAGTTTCTTCATGAATGTTACACCTGTAGTGTTTCAAACCTAAGTGAACATTGAAAAAACGTAATCGTTTTAATGAAAGAAGTCACCAGCGAGATCCAAGCTAATCAACAAACTACAAGCGAACAGTACAGAAGCCACCAATCAAACTCTTAAACTATCTCCAATAGCAAACATGCAATATATCCATCTATGCCTATTTCTGAGGGAACTAGTACTGGGTGACACATGCACTACAGATATACGAGGTGGGAACTAGTACTAGGTGACACATGCACTACAGATATACGAGGTGGGAACTAGTACTGGGTGACACATGCACTACAGATATACGAGGTGGGAACTAGTACTAGGTGACACATGCACTACAGATATACGAGGTGGGAACTAGTACTAGGTGACACATGCACTACAGATATACGAGGTGGGAACTAGTACTGGGTGACACATGCACTACAGATATACGAGGTGGGAACTAGTACTAGGTGACACAAGCACTACAGATATACGAGGTGGGAACTAGTACTGGGTGACACATGCACTACAGATATACGAGGTGGGAAGTAGTACTTGGTGACACATGCACTACAGATATACGAGGTGGGAACAAGTACTGGGTGACACATGCACTACAGATATACGAGGTGGGAACAAGTACTGGGTGACACATGCACTACAGATATACGAGGTGGGAACAAGTACTGGGTGACACGTGTACTACATATATACGAGGTGGGAAATAGTACTGGGTGACACATGCACTACAGATATACGTGGTGGGAACTAGTACTGGGTGACACATGCACTACAGATATACGTGGTGGGAACTAGTACTGGGTGGCACGTGTACTACATATATACGAGGGACAGGGGAGCGACTCATCTCCAACCCTCAATAGAATCCCCACTGTGACATAAACACTTCGAAACCTAAAACCATAAACCCGATCCAACACAACTCTCAGCCGACACCCATGCCATAAAATTTCAATTTGATACCACTAAACATAAAACATTCCCTAAAAATAAACATGTCCAGTGTGTCACCAGAAGGGTAACATTGTCAGATGCTCTCTTTGTATGTATTGTAATCGATCTAGGCCAGGGTGGCGATCGCAAAACGTGATTGAATATGAAAGCCTTTTCTCATACACAGCGGTTGTTACTCACCATTCACACTATCGGCATTGAAGCGTACAAGCATACAAAGATGTGTCTAACTGAAGAAAGTTTGTTAACAGATAGCAAGGCTAAACGCTGGTTGAATGTTCAAATGCCTTTGGACGATCTAACATGGCATACGATTTTGTGAAAATGAAGGTTCTCATTCTGCTCACCTTAAGCCAGTTTGGATTGTGCCAAGACAGTGAGTACAAACATATCTCATGAAAAATGTCGTTTACGTTAGGCAATAACATTGTAACTTGTGTGTGCCAATATATGTCCATATTGTCTTCGCATTTTTTCAGCTTGCTGGTTTGTACGGAAGGATTTACCTATATATTTAGATATATTCGTTGTGGATTTTGTACATTTGATGGTAGAATTAAACATCAAGATATTTTCCATAATTCATAACAAGTCTAGGCTTAAAAGAAGAGCCTATTGTACGAGTCTGACTATAGCATAAACATGTGTATATCAATTAATATAAATAGTGATGACACACGTTGTTTGCGAATCCTACCGGTGAAACCCGTCACTGGTAAGGTATCTCAGACAAGGTCAGATATGTTGGCTTTATCTGGTCCATTTATTAGGTCAATGGTTTAGTGAGGTGTGTCGTGTGCGTAGACCCGTGACGATCCAGGTTGAGAATACTTCTTCAGCAACCCGTAATGGGCGACTATGCTTGTCGTAAGAGGCGACTAACGGGATCAGGTGGTCAGGCTCATGATGTCAATCACAGGATGGCTGGTCCAGACTCGATTATTTACAGACCGCCGTTATATTACTGGAATATTCCTTGTACGGGGTAAACAACAGTTAACCTAACGTGTGTGCACGTACTAGTCCGGTTTTATAGTGCTACGCCACGGAGATACCATGTACACTTTATAATATAAATCCCTTCTTCGGACACAGTATACTGACTCCGAGCCAATCTGTTGCATCCCCTTAATGACGAGCGCCAGGCAGTGTAACAACAAGTTCCTTTTTAACGTCTATTGGTATGATGCGGCCGTGGATCGAACCACCGTCCTCCCGCTCTCCGGGCAGACGCTCTATCAACTACACAATGAAGGCGGTCCTCGAGCGTCGACGCCGAGTCATGGCTTACGTTAAGCGTGTTTCTCTTAATGAATCCTGACAACTTTTGAACACCAACTTGGAACCATTTGAACTTGTTACACGAACGACCTTCGGTCTCCCGTGTCAGATATTGAAATCGTACGTTATTCATCATTCACACCGAGGAATGACAAGAAGCAGTTATGTTCCATACATTTATGACAAAAAATGTTTGGCAACAGTGTCTATGAATATGTTAATTTTATGGTGTAAATTTGGATTATTAATGATAACATTTAAAGCTTATCTTGTTAAAAAATTGTATCTATATCAATCGTGCTCTTATATCACATTTCGACCATTTACCAAACTCGAACTGTCTGTGTAAAATTATGTTTGAGAATATACCCTTTGTTAAAATGAAATATTTGACACTAAACGTATGAATAAATGATGTTAATCTCAAGCCTTTGTTGAGGGACTCATAGCATTCATTCACAAGGAATAAGCAATCCGTAATTTCGAGGTTATTCTATTATATTACTCACTGACATTTTAAGAGACAAAATGAAGAAAAAGCGTATGAAGTCAACCCTACAGAGAAACCCTTCACTGAAGGCAGCCTATTGTTCAGATGACGTAATGTAATTAATGTGTGACGTCATGAACAATGGATGACGTCTTGTGGTATCTTTCTCAACAACAAAACACTGTGACGTCATATGGCTTCAATTGACCCGTCAACATTTAGAATCGCTAGAATGCACATAATCAAAATGTAGAAAGTTATTGTTACGACGTTACTACATTGTATTATGAGCTCATACACATGATTGTTCTACTCTTAAGGGGGGGGGGTGGGGGGGGGGGGGGTCGGGTAGCCTAGTGGTTAAAGCGTTCGCTCGTCACGCCGAAGACCCGGGTTCGATTCCCGACATGGGTACAATATGTGAAGCCCAATTCTGGTGCCTCCCGCCGTGATGTTGCTGGAATATTGCTAAAAGCGGCGTAAAACCATACTCACTCACTCACTCACTACTCTTAAGGGCAATATAAGGTATTCTTCTCTTCTAGGTATAGGCGCTTCCGTAGATTTAATAAAACCACATACAGGGTTGAGAGACTGTACTCTCCCCAGGGAGTTCACAGTGAGTGTAAGGACACACAATGACTCCGTCACTCTTCAGTTGGAGACTAGCAGGTCGGTGAAGAAAACAACCCCTGTATATGTATCTAGACAGGATGAGAAGGGGAACCCAATCATCGTCAGAGATACAGTGTTGGAGCTGGAGGTAATAATGCTGTCACAACTCAGTATTTGTTGTACAATGAACGTGTACTTATCAATACTAGGTAAACTGTAGATTCGATACATGTGAACGTTTGTGTTCTTTTACTTCTTCATGGTATATTTTTCTACAGGGATATTTTACGTTGATGAACAAACATGTACGGGTGTAGAATTTACAAGAAATAAACCCAGTACTGTTTGGGATACTGTTAACAAAGCAATTAATGTTCCTATCATTTAACCAGGTCAGAAAATATTTTAGATAATGCAAAGTGTGTGCGTGCTCACTCATTGTCAAAATATCAATTGAATTTCATTCAAAATTGGTAAAATTATTTTTCACTCTTATACATTATGAAGTTAGTTACTTTATGCTCTCTGAAACCCCATAATTGAAAAACCCGTCTTGAGCAATAAAAACGTAATTGGGAGTATGAAAGGCATTGAAGCGAGAATTGCTGAGGAATAAGTTTGATTTTACGCCGCTTTTAGCAGTATTCCAGGAATATCAGGGCGCGGGACCCGAGAAATGGGCTCCACACATTGTACCCCATCGCCCCTTTATATGAACAAAGAAGAGGACGGGTACGCTGATAATATTGTGGCAAGGGAGGGTATCTAATAGGCGAGAGACCCTCAATACTTCTATTATGTACACAAACACATACATTTTCATTTATGTCTTGTGCGGGAGTGCACAGGAAGTTGTGATCTTTCATGAAACATGTACAGTTTTTCCATGAGACATAACTGCACATCAAGTGTTATGCTTGTCTGCAAATACCACACTCGCTAACTTTGGACAATATATGACATAAAACTCTTGCAGCTTTATTAACGTGGATAAGGGTTAGATAGACGTTAACCCAATTGAAAGCTGACATTCACCCATTCATAAAGAATATCATTTCTTGTTGTAATACCTTTTAATTTTCTTTCAGGGAACCGCAGAGTACCAGGATGTGACTCACGTGGCTAACATCGAGGTGTCCTGCGTTATCAAAGAGGAAAACCAACCGTATTATATATTTGTATGGGTTACTGCTTTTCACGATAAAATGTAAATGTTGAATGTCAAGTGATCATGTCTGCATAAGGCGCCCCATTTAATATACCAAAGCAAACGCCTGTGTCGATTTTTCAGTTCTCTACATGAGGTTCATGCTAGAGGGAAAGATTGAATGGCATTTGTTCAGGGCCTCAGCAAAGATTTCAATAAGTCATATGGTCACATTGTTCATGATTCATAAAACTTGCTCATGATATAGTCGGAACTGTGCATTCGACTCGAATGGGTTTTGTCGCTTTTATTAATGTATGTAGATGGCTTTCCAATTTCGCTATCAGTTAAACGCACACCTATGAAATAGAACAAATTTGTATTTCGATGAACCAGATGCCTCATATCAAATGCATTTCGTTAAACAACCGCCAGTCTTTACATGTGCTGACACCTCGTACACCATTGTGGTTGATATGTCCAGTGCAGGGTGAGAATTATTGCAAGACAAAGATAAGTCAGTCAAATGTTTCGTCCTTTAAAAAGCTCACCTGAATGTCAGAAATTTATCCTTAACAATTATATTATTGGTCTATGAAATGTATTGTAATATCAATTTTATGATATTACAATACATTTCATAGACCAATAATATAATTGTTAAGGATAAATTTCTCAACAAAATATATTATGAGTGCATGAAATTTACCGTAAGTGCATATTACGATTGTTGTTTATTTACCAGGAAGGCCTTCTCTTGCTCTCTGGACCACGTATGTATGAGTTGAAGCCGACAGGAACAGAATCAGCTGCCAGTGATATCAGATACACCCTTACTTCTTCACCAGTTCTCATTTCACCAATAGATAATGATGGTAAGGTGTTCGTAGGTTTAACGGAAAAGAAACTTGTCCTTCGCTTTAACAGAATCAAATATACATTTGCTGGATAAAAATTAAAAATAATTTGTTCAGCTCCTCCTTTCAGAATATTGTTTATTTCGAAACTCTGACTGCAAGGTATTGTCATACAAAATTCCAGCTTCTCCCAGTTACTAAATGGTCTTTCCCTTATGAGGGGACACGGGCGGCCCAGTCGTCTAAGGCGCCGCGATTCGCTGTGCAGAGTTGCGTCCCTTGGACACGCCAGAAACCTATGATTGTGGGTTCGAATCCCGGTTCGCCCCGATTATGTTTCTAGGTTTGTCAGCACCATACCCGTGCTCGTGGGTTTCACCGAAGTGGTAAACGTCTAAGACCTGCATCACTTGGGGCTTTCCTCCCACATTAAACTGACACGCTGTGATGTAACTGGAATACTGTTAAAAGCGGCGTTAAATCCAACTCATTCACTCACTTTCCCTTATGATGGTAAATTCATTGGACATCATCACTTGGTAGTGTAGTACTTGTGACATCACCAAGAAAAGAGAATGAAAAACAAGCGTTTTTTCAAGAGTATATCTACAGAAATTGTGAATGTTTCACCTTATGTTTGTCCCGTCTTTATCTGCATCAAAAAAAATCTGCTGCGGTCAGTGGCTTAATAATCCTAGGGAAGCTCTCCCTGAAAACCTAAAAAATGTTGTGATACGTTTTAACACCTTTAAATGTTGTTTTCTTATAATATAAATCCGTCTTATTCTCATTCACACGAACCGATCTGAAAATAGTCATAACAATTTATAAAGGTTTTACTAATTTCTAAATTTTGCACATTAAAAGTGGATTCAATTTGTAAAGTATATTTTTTGATGCACAATATACCTGCACACCGTGCATGTTTCTAATCAAATCAGAATGCAGAAATATCGCTAAAATTATATTCCTTTTTCTTGAACAATTTTTGTCGAAAGTAAAAGAAGTGTTTAATCATGATAGAATCGATACAATCATTGACGGAAATATGCATAGACTGTTCGTTTTTTCTTCTATTGTCAATAACAATTTTGAACAAATATGTAACCCAAGATGCGTAAATGATGTATTCTCATCCATTGAAATGAGTTTGCTGGAAAAAAAACGAGTTTGGGCATTTTGTGACAAAATAAGACTTTGATTACAATGAATTTCAAAGTGTATAACCACATGTAGTATAACAAATTCAAGATTGGATCGTAACAATCTCAGAATCGTTTGGTATGATAACAAATGATAACAAGCTGTTTTATAAAGAAACAGAAAAGAAGCCTGAGAAATGGTTAACGTACAGGTTAACATGAAGGTTAACACCAATCACAAACGACATGAGTAAATATCACAATTAAAAGTCCCGTTGTGTATTGAGATGTTGTGTATTCAGATGGTCGCGAGAAGGGTCAGTCAGGGAGAGATGGTTGGATGATGGCATCAGAATCCTTGAGGAAGAAGCGCGAGATTCAGGAGCCAATCTACGTGGACGTCATTACAGTGATAGCGTTCTCTGTTTATGAAAGGTACTTGCCTTCAGCCTTAATAACGAGTACAATTTGTACAATTTAAAAAGTGGGCCAGATAATATTGGGTTGTGCAATACATTTACCTCCACACCAATTAACCCAGTCAATAATGCCTCAGTGTGTTTCTTTGAGTAGTTATCTGGCATTACAGCTAAAATGGATAGACTTATCATTAAACCGCCCGCATGTTATCAAAAATGAGCGGGCCACTGTTAACTTGATAATGCCCTCATATTTCTTGACGACGGGCCATTGTTAGGTGACGTCATAGGATATGGATATGTGACGCCACGTTCAATAGTGTCGTCATCTGGTTTGTTCAATGATGTTTCCATATTTGTAGGTGGGTTAGTGACATTCGTGTTGATTGCATTAAATGTTTGAAAACCGATATTGTTGTTTCTTTTTATTTGATAACAAATTCCATCCATTTAAGCTATAATAACGGTAACGCTATTTTTCAGGGCATTATCATTTGCAGAAGCTCTCGGTCTTTTCAACTGCCCTCCTTCATTTGGCCGTTAATGGAAGACCTCGGGCTTCTGAAAATGATAATGCCCTGAAAAATAGCGTTACCCTTATAAAAGTAAACCAAGGTTTGGGGATGTACGTATTTGTATCTTCGTGACAAGAAATACAATTTTATGAAGGTAAAACCATTGTAACATGCCCCATGGGAGTTTTATGTCGTCAAAGCATTTCCTGGTAATTGCTTCCCTTGTCGACCCGTGAAGATTCCGGGGTAGAATAGGTCTTCAGCAACCCATGCTTGCCTTCAAAGGTGACTATGCTTGTCGTAAAAGGCGACTAACGGGATCGGGTGGTCAGGCTCACTGACTTGGTTGATGCATGTCATCGGTCCCAATTGCGTGGATCGATGCTCATGATATTAATCACTGGATTGTCTGGTCCAGACTCGATTATTTACAGACCGCCGTCATAAAGCTGGAATATTGCTGATTGCAACAAAACAAAACAAACCAAAAGTTTCCCTTGTCCTTCACAGATGGTTTTCCAGAGCAACCCAGCAGTCTGAAGCCTTAAAGCATCAGGAGACAAAACAAGGCCTCAAGAGATACTTTGCACATCTTATGAACGGGGTGAGGTTTCTTACAGTATTCCACTTGGATATTCCTAGGGAAGTATGCTGAACGTCAGAGGTGACCAAATGGATTGGGTGGTCAGACTCGGTGACTTGTTTGATTGCGTGACATATAGCTGGAATAGTACTTAGTGCGACGTTAAAACAACAAACAAAACAAACCATACATGTTCGATAGGGTTAAAACCGGAATTAAAAGTAGGCCAAGGCATTGTCGTTTACGCACATCTTATGAACGGGTTAAGGTTTCTTACAGTATTCCCCGAGGGTAAATTGGGTTTAGTTTGTTGTTTAACGCCGCACTCCAACAATATTCCAGCTGTATGACGTCCATTGCGGGTTAGAATAAGTAAGTAACGACCAAATGGTCAGGCTAGTTTGATTGTGTTTCATATAGCTGGAACAGTGTGCGGAGTGCAGTGTTAAACAATATATTTATAGCATTTCATTCAGTGTTGATTATAGAGGTTGGCATGGATCAGTAAGGTGATAACAGGTGACCCTGTTTCCTAGTTTGGATACACAGTGATGAGTTTAGTTGATCTCATTATCTTCTTATAATCATTTGGTAACCCAAATTTGCTAATTCTCTTTCAATAACAGGTCGATCTCCGTTATAAGAAGGCGTCTCCTCTGTACAACATAAACCTGATAGGATATATCATTGAGGTAAGAAGTTTGTCTTCTGTTGTTGGTATGTTGGTAAGCAAACTACATTGCCTTCCATACATGGCGTATCAAATGTAACAACTTAATGTTACACTGTATTGTGATGGCACGCCGAAGACCCGGATTCGAATCTCGAATTACTGGTGTCCCCCGCCGTGATATTGCTGGAATATTGCTAAAAGCGGCGTAAAAACTATACTCACTCACTCACTGTATTGATGGTGATGTCATTACTGAGCAGGTGACATTAAAAGTACGTTGTGTGATGGTATAATGGTGATATAACATACACATTGACTCCAGCCATGATGTTAAAGTTTACACAGCTGGATGAACCATTTTCAATAGGCTAATAGGAGCCGTCTAGCGGGATCGGGTGGTCAGGCTCGCTGACTTGGTTGCTGCATCTCATCATATCCCAATTGTGTGGATCGATGCTCATGATGTCAGTCACTGGACTGTCTGGTCCAGACTCTATTATTTACAGACCGCCGTTATAAGTCTGGACTATTGCTGAGTGTGGCATTAAACAACAAACAAACAATAGGCCAATAACGACAAGGACAGGATTACTATATTTCCTGAATACATTATAATCAGAAGACACTATTGATATTAACGTTAATAATTAAACATTCTGATTCAGATATTGTATGTATCATGGTTCTCCGTGATATCATTTTAGGATAAGCAGTCAGAACAACCGTTCCAAAGTGCTGCAGTTGATGAAACGAAGATAGATGGTGATAAACTTCTCGAGGGCACAAGCCGATGGAAGACTGACACACCAGGATTCCCTGAAAATGACCACGTTGTTTTGTTCACGGCGTGAGTTGTCACAATCAGCCAAGTGTATAGATAATTCACACATGTCCCCGACCACCTTATTACCTGTTGTGTTATCTGTGTGTTAAGTACGCCCTGCGGTTCTAATGCTGTTTTCAATTCATAAGTGGCGGGACGGGTGGCCCAGTCGTCCAAGGCGCCGCGATTCGCTGTGCAGAGTTGCGTCCATTGGGCACGCCAGAAACCTATGATAGTGGGTTCGAATCCCGGTTCACCCCGATTATGTTTCTAGATTTGTCAGCACCATACCCGTGCTCGTGGGTTTCACCGAAGTGGTAAACGTCTAAGACCTGCATCACTTGGGGCTTTCCTCCCACATTAAGCTGACAGGTCGCGATATAACTGGAATACTGTTAAAAGCGGCGTTAAACCCAACTCACTCACTCACTCACTTTCAATAATTCCGAACTTGGATTATCTCCCCTGAACGTTAAGTAAAGATACTTGATTTGATACGGGATGTGTGGATCATTGACAAAAATAACATGGATTTCTTTTGAAAACATAAAATATATAAAATCCTAAGAACATATCATATTTTGATATTCTTATTTATAATAGGTAAAATTAGATGATAAAATTAGCACCATACCCGTGCTCGTGGGTTTCACCGAAGTGGTGCAGTGAAGTGGTTTATCAAACGTCTGAGACCTGCATCACTTCGGGCTTTCCTCCCACATTAAGCTGACACGCCGCGATATAACTGGAATACTGTTAAAAGCGGCGTTAAACTCAACTCACAGTCATTCATTAGTTCTCCATGCTTTATAGGTTGTCCAAAACGTTGCAATAAGATGTGCAGATGTGCGCCATTTAGGCCTGCCTTAAACCTAATGTCGTGGGTTTGACTCCCAGATTCGCCGAGGCGATGTTCTAGGTTTGTGGTTATGTGTTCACGCCTGAAACCATCACATCAGGCTGTCCCCCAACATCAGCCTAACAGCCCCTGATATAATTGAATTGCTGTTCAAAGCGACGTTAATTAACTCTCCCACTTAATCAACATCTTCCCAATAATGACCCCATGAAAATGAACATCTTTGCCTCTGCCCAAATTTCGTGTTATGTGTTAGCTTAGCCCTGTTACATCAGAATAGCTGACATGTTACCAACTCGTTCTAGGAAGGACCTAATCAATGTAGAGGAAAATGGAGACACCGCAGACCTGCTTGGTGAGTCGCAGTATACTTTCTAAGGCATTCAGTCATTTTGGAATAATTTTGGAATTTGAAGTTTACACGATATGTCTTTTCCATTGGACGAGAGGTGGGTCACATGACCTAGAAATTGACGTATCATAAGTGTATGAACGACACAATTTGACGTTTATACGTTTTCCACGAGACCGTGTTCTTGATAAGACGTGAACACTGACGGACTACTTCCACATTACTAGGGGACCCACGGGAGTTCCCAAGCACGAATACATACGGAAGTGTTGTTTCTCATCAGTCAGGGAGTTTGATTGCTTGTCTGTTCAAGGATATCCTCTCTACAACCCATCCTAGAGAACAGAGGAAGAAAAGCAGATCCAAACTGCCGTAGTATCGACTCGATCCGTCTCTAGACTAATGTGACAGTCTTCAGCAATAAATTAATGTATCTTACAGTTTCTATTTGCCACAACTTTACAATCATCTTTAAGGGATCGACCAAATGATCAGTGATGTCTAACACTAGTCACAGGTTCATCAAAAATTCGGAAACCACTCCCGTCACGTTTATTTTGTAGTCTTGTATTTGATGTAAATGTATTAGGACGCGCTGTCATTGTGACTGACTTACTGAGGTAGTTCTTAAAAGACCTTTGACATCTGACGAGTATATTATTTGAGTACATTTATTGTACAAAAACTACACAAGTTGATCTTGTTGAGCACATTGAGCATGTTTGGCATACATAAGCTCATGTCACCACTCGTTTTGAGGAACTATTTCATTCCGCGATACAGCTGGTTGTTGTATGGCTGTCATTGAAAACATGAAGTCACACGTACTTAATATAATTGTGTAAAGATCAAGGTCTACGATCTGTTAGGTAAAAATAGTGAAACGAAAATTACAAGAATTGTATTTCTCTTTGTGTGAGTTCATTGGAGTATGAAACTTCATAGAGTGAGGGCCAAACATTGTATGAACGTCGTCCTAAGCGACGGCGTTCATACCATCAATTCCGTCGAGTTTGGAATCGCCTCTGTTTTTGTTTTTTTGTAGAATACTGAAGTTCTATTGAATTGAGATATAAAATTGCTATTAGTTTTCAAATTGAAATAACAAATTTCACCATTAGAATTTTGCCTTGTGATGTTCACCCAAGTTATGGTAAAACGGTATTGTTATTTTCATGTTCATCATTTCTACAAGGAACAGTCAGTACAACGGCATTCTGTATCTAACTGTTATGTCAGGTGCTTCATATATACAGCTAGAGGGAATCAATCTAGAAAAATTTAAATGGCATTTGGTAACACCAGGTTCTTACTGTAAGGGGGCACGGGTGGCCCAGTCGTCTAAGGCGCCGCGATTTGCTGTGCAGAGTTGCGTCCATTGGGCACGCCAGAAACCTTTGATGGTGGGCTCGAATCCCGGTTCACCCCGATTATGTTTCTAGGTTTGTCAGCACCATACCCGTGCTCGTTGGTTTCACCAAGTGGTAAACGTCTGAGACCTGCATCACTTCAGGCTTTCCTCCCACATTAAGCTGACACGCCGTGATATAACTGGAATACTGTTAAAGGCGGCGTTAAACTCACTCTTACTTTAACATGGGTCAAAGGGGTAACCTGGTGGGTACAGAATCGCTGGTCACGGAAGGCCGGGTTTGAAGCCGAGTTCTAATATACCTGTCGTGATATTGCTGGAATACTTGTGAAGGCGGCTTGAAACCATCGCGATCACTCCTGTAATATGTTGATGTGTTTCATGATCAGTTTCCATCCTCGTGTTACCACAGGGTATGCAGGTATAGGAACGATATGTGATACGCCATATGACAGTGTGTCAGCTGTGGAATATTCAGACAACCTGGTTGACGACATGCTGGTCACAACACACGAAGTCGGACATGCGTAAGTGTTTTTAATGTACAGTTTACCATGACATTTTTGTTAGTTCATCTCTATTGGCCCGCCAATGATTTCGAATCTACGCCAGGTTATGTTGGGTGGAACGCTAAATTATCGCTGTAGTTAATTTATAATTAGATCGTAATGGCGCACGCTTACAGACCTATTAAATATGTCATACGCAACATGTTTCTTGTTCTTTGTTACAGGGGGCACGGGTGGCCCAGTCGTCTAAGGCGCTGCGAGTTGCGTCCATTGGGCACGCCAAAAGCCTATGATTGTGGGCTCGAATCCCGGTTCACCCCGATTATGTTTCTAGATTTGTCAGCACCATACCCGTGCTCGTGGGTTTCACCGAAGTGGTAAACGTCTGAGACCTGCATCACTTCGGTCTTTCCTCCCACATTAAGCTGACACGTATAACTGGAATACTGTTACAAGCTGCGTTAAACCCAACTCGCTCACATTTGTTACATTTTTATGACACATTATGGGCGGGCTACTCTATATCATCACGGTATGGCTGTTTTGTTGCGTGATACGTGTGGGTTATGTTGTTAATATCACTTTCTATTTTGTATAACGCATCAACAGTATGCATACGACCTATACCAGGTTGGGTCAAGGGACTTTGTCTTAATAAATTAATCTTTTGTAATCAATTTCGAATGGAGGTGGGGAAATCCCACCTCAAAAACATTCCAGAAACTGTCATAAAACAATTAACGTGTATACTTACGAGAAGCTGTGATATACCGTAACGAGTCCTGTATTCGATCAAGCGCTGAAATGTTGTGCTTAGATTTGCGAAAGTAAACATTCAACAGGGGGTGTGGATTACGAGATTTACCGATACTGCTATAAACAAAGAGTCATACTATACATCGGACGAGACATGCACTACCCAGAAAAGACACATATACACATCTCTGAGCATGTATTGCTATTTTTGCTATACTAATTTCAAGTACAGCGACGCTTAAATGTGTGATTAAAGTGATTGCTCCTCATGTAGAAGTCATTGTTTCGACATTTATAATAGGTACAGTGTGCGAAACCAATTCTTACAGTTCCGGGAGGTAATATTGCTAGAATATTGATAAAAATTGGGTGATGCACAGAATGATTTAGATCTCATAAGTAATTGAGTGAGTTGGGTTTAACGCCGCTTTTAACATTATTCCAGTTATATCACGGCGTGTCAGCTTAATGTGGGAGGAAAGCCTGAAGTGATGCAGGTCTCAGACGTTTGATAAACCACTTCACTGCACCACTTCGGTGAAACCCACGAGCACGGGTATGGTGCTGACAAACGTAGAAACATAATCGAGGCGAACCGGGATTCGAACCCACAATCATAGGTTTCTGGCGTGTCCAAGGGACGCAACTCTGCACAGCGAATCGCGGCGCCTTAGACGACTAGAACACCCGTGCCCCTATAGATCTCATAAAATTGACCTGGTATTTTGCAGGCTGAGCGCCCTGCATGACGGGCAGGAGAACACGTGTAACTCTACATACCAGTATGTTATGTCCGGCGATTCCCACACCACGACCCAAGTTCTTGACCACAACAACTACTACGTCTTTTCCACGTGTTCGTTACGATACTTCCAAACCTTCATCCAAGGCATCCTAACAGACGGGTTGGTATGATTTGTTTGTTGTTCAACGCCGCACTCAGTAATATTCCAACATATGACGGCGGTCTGTAAATAATCGAGCCTGGACCAGACAATCCTGTAATTGGCATCATGAGCATCGATTCAAAAAATGGGATACGATGACATGCATCAACCAAGTCAGCGAGCCTGACAACCCGATCCCGTTAGTCGCCTCTTACGACAAGCATAGTCGCCATTTATGGCAAGCATGAGTTGTTGAAGACACGGGTCGGATGGTTTGAAAGATGAAACAGGGACAACTTTAATAAATGGAATAGAAATGGGATCGACCATGGTCTAGTGGTAGAGCGTCTGCCCGGAGAGCAGAAGGTACGGGGTTCGATCCCCGGTCGCGTCATACCAAAGCACGTTAAAAGATGGTACTTGTTACGCTGTCTGGCGCTGGGCATAAAGGGGCTAAAACAAGTGAGTGAGTGAGTGAGTGAGTGAGTTTGGTTTTACGCCGCTTTTAGCAATATTCCAGCAATATCACGGCGGGGGACACCAGAAATGGGCTTCACACATTGTACCCATGTTGGGAATCGAACCCGGGCCTTCGGCGTGACGAGCGAACGCTTTAACCACTAGGCTACCCGACTGCCCCGGCTAAAACAAGGACTGGTCGGCTTGGAGTCAGTATACTGTGTCTGAGTGGGCTATTCATGTTAAACTGGTATCTTAGTGGGCTAGCACTATCAAACCAGCATCAGTCCGGACTAGTACAAGCAGCCACACACACACACACGTACCTGCACGTCGGTATATAAGTGCAATGATCTTGGACGCGACGTTTAACCCAATTTCACCTCATCTCACCTCACCTCACCTCACTTTAGAAGCAATCTATGTGTTTTCCTTGCCATTTGTGTGCTACTGACATATATAGTCTCGCCATTATTATTGAAAATATAACCAGTACAAAATGCAAGAAAATAACCAGTCTAGATTATCCTTTGTAACACATTCCATTTGGCGTATGGAGCACAATAGCTTTTAAAACTTATATGAATGGACAACTGAAAATCAGCGATCATACCAGGTGTTCGCGAAAAGCGTAAGCATATCCTGCCTTACCGGTAGCACCCGCCATTCACACAATTTGCATCTGAAAGTAAGTATTTATTGGCTGAAGCAGCACAGCAGTACTGTTGCCATGAGACGGCGGACGCAACTTATGTTATTGGATCCTTTGAATCTTGACCACAATACTAACTTCCCTGATCACTCGTGATGCCATCCATCAAATGTTTTGTTCGATGGGAACTTCGTGTTAACAAGGTTTTACTGCAAACTGTTAACAATTGTGTTCTAATGTAGCCAAGTCAGATTTTGGATCAGGATTGAAAAGTGGGATGTAGTTTCTTTATTCATCAATGGAATTTGACTTGTAAAGAACATTTTGTGTTGAATTTGAATTTGGCATACATTTATTTACTGCTGTGATAATAACACTTTACCCTAAATGTGAAATGAACACTTTATTACTGAAGATCTGGATTAATCCGGCTCTGTTCCGTTCCATTTTCCGTCTTTCCCTTGTGCCAAACTTTTGCTAACCATAGTTTTTCACGTGATTCCATTCAGACTGTTGGATTTTTTTAAGTGTATCTGAGAATTGTTTCATTACTATTGTCCAGGGCTTTTCTTTCGTGACAATGAATACATCACTCTTTCCTTTCATTTAGCCCAAATCAACGTGTTAGTTTCAAAGGGTTATTTACAATAAATGCTCCATTTCAGTTTGTTTTCCATTAGCATTGCGGAAATAACTTTTGCAAACCAATTGATTTTAACTGGGATAGATGGGAGGTGAGTGGTAAAGGTGACACACTATTAGACGTGAATATGTGTGTTAATGTGTTCACCCGTATCCATGGCCGTCGGGTGCTGGTATAACTAAGACAAATATCTCGTACCGAATTGTAGCGCCTCGTCATTATTGTATATGAGGTTCCCTCCCATAACGTAGACCTCCAAAATGCAGACCTCCCAAAAAGCAGTTAAAATTAGCTCACTAATTAATTGGGCCATGCTGGTCACACCTAATTAATGCACGGACTGGTCCACTCCCTTGCTATGAGGGATTATCAATATGTTCAGACAATGAGCAGTAGTGGACAACAACAACATTGTCTTAAAAAACTCCTCCTTTCTTTAATCTGCTCCCGGTACATCACAAATCTTACTCAAACATTACCTTTAAACAAGTTGTGGGATTTGTGTAAGAATATACCAAATGTTCCCAATCACTAATATAACATATAAATATATTTGAACATGAGCTTCAATCTCGTCCAATTAAGCTATGGCCGGACTTACGAAAGTTGAGAATGTCTTGTCCCAGAAAGGTGCCCCACAAGTTCTCCTAGACGGCTACATGTACGCTAAGAACAGGACGGAGAATGAAAATGTGTACTGTGTACTTGTCCGACTCAAGGAACAGCTTCATCGCCGTGAAAAGACACCCCTTCAGTACCTGTATGCAGTTGGTCCACTGATGATAAACAAGTGAAAATGACTGATAATCATAAATGACAAATGAAATAACATTTGAATAAAAAATTGTGAAATCTACCCAGCTTTCTTTCTTGTTACATGAGTGATACCATTTTACTTAATCAAAGGTACAGGGGACTAATAATGATGCAACCAGCCATAACGAGTGTTGTTTTAACGGGTCTGCGTTTTGGCAGGTCTACGTTTTGGGAAGATACCGTATATGGCGATATTTTGTGCTAGTGCCCATGCCCATGAGTAACTCACTATAACGTGATATTTCTGATACATCTCCTATTCAATATCTGTCTCCGTATATGTTTTAGAAGATGACGACATTTTACAATATGTGCTGGTGTCTTTGCGCATGAGTATATCCATATAACCTAATATATCCGTCATATTTCCTATTCAATATCGTTCTCCGTACATTTTTACAGTACAGATGCCCAAAGGCAATGCCTACAGACGAGTCTCGAACCGGCGTCTGTGACAAACATCACGGGGACGATGCCGGGGCAGCTCTACGACGTTCACACGCAGTGTCAAATGATGTTTGGACCTGGCTTCGTCTTGCGATCAGTGAGAAATAATACATTTCACATCATTAGAAAAAATCCTGCTTGGAACATCATATACTATACAAGTGTAAAAATTGCCTAACTGGTATATTTTCATTATAGATAGACATTTTACTCACTATTGAACATGACGTTTACAGGATATCGACATAGGTAATTCAGAAAACATATGCAAGAGAATGATCTGTGGCAGGGACGAGCTTGAGTCGCCCCGCAGTGCTGCAGAAGGAACGCCATGTGGCAATAAAAAGGTACACCATCTGAACGTGCATATGTGTCTGTACTTAACCCATGTTAACATGTGCATGCACTTCCCGGGGAATTGAAAGTAAACATCATAATGAAATTGAATTTTGTCTGTTGAGCAGCATAATAATTAATATATTTGTTTCATAAAGTGCTGTTATTATTATTATTATTATTATTATTATTATTATTATCAGTCAGTGGTAGTAGTAGTAGTAGTAGTGAGTGAGTGAGTTAGGTTTAACGCCGCTTTTAACAGTATTCCAGTTATATCGCGGCGTGTCAGATTAATGTGGAAGGAAAGCCCGAAGTGATGCAGGTCTCAGACGTTTACCACTTCGGTGAAACCCACGAGCACGGGTATGATGCTGACAAACCTAGAAACATAATTGGGGCGAACCGGGATTCGAACCCACAATCATGGGTTTCTGGCGTGCCGTGCACAGCGAATCGCAGCGCCTTAGACGACTGGGCCACCTGTGCCCCCTAGTAGTAGTAGCAGCAGCAGCAGCAGCAGCAGCAGCAGCAGTAGCAGTAGTAGTAGTAGTAGTATACATGTAAATTTGTATGTGTTACACGTGTGATTTCAGTGGTGTGTTGCTGGGCAGTGCGTGTTTTCCATTGATGCACCAGAACAGAAGAATAGTAAGTTGTTGAAGCTTCTCTTCTACACATAAGTCCATCCGTTAGCATGGATATGATACTGACAAACCACGGATCGTAACAGGGGTGAATATTTGGATTCAAATCCACTACCAGCGGATCCTGGAAGCACTAAGGGATGCAACTTTGCCAAATGTGTCGTAGCACATCAGACCACCAACTCACCAGTGACCTTGACATTGATCAGCGTTAGAAACTAGTCCTATTGTCCTTGCCAAACTTCCCAATGGTAAAGGTATCCTAAGGACAAGTAGAAATATACCTTTTTTAAGGGTTTTGCTATATAATAGCATTATAAGGGCTTGTTGACTAAACCTGTTAGTTTCTACCGCTGTTGATCCTATTGTAATAATATTCTAAGATACAATCGATCAGTGAAATTTAGCAAAGGGTCATTCTATGCTCTTCCAGACTGACAAACAAATAAACATAATATTAAAAAAACAAAGGAGCATTTGAAAGGGTAATCGAATAGATCTTTTCCATGGAACAGTCACAGAACAAGCTACTGATCATGAATAATCGATTTTCTGTATTTCTATTTGGGTATGTCACGCTGTGAGCGAAACCAAATGTGTGTCGTCAGAACATTAATACAGGATACAATTATATAAAATAGTAAGTGGTGCATGACTTTTTCTGGGTGTTTTATATACTCTTTAGAGGGCACCATAATATCCATGCTTCCATGATTTCATTTAATGCACTGATCACTTTCGGAAACATGTCGGGGGCACGAGTGGCCCAGTCATCTAAGGCGCCGCGATTCGCTGTGCAGAGTTGCGTCCCTTGGGCACGCCAGAAACCTATGATTGTGGGTTCGAATCCCGGTTAGCCCCGATTATGTTTCTAGGTTTGTCAGCACCATACCCGTGCTCGTGGGTTTCACCGAAGTGGTAAACGTCTGAGACCTGCATCACTTGGGGCTTTCCTCCCACATAAGCTGACACGCCATGATATAACTGGAATACTGTTAAAAGCGGCGTTAAACCCAACTCACTCACTCACTCACTCACTCACTCACTCGGACACATGTCAACAATTTCAGCGGATTGTCTCTTCGGAAACCAGCCAATCGTGTACCCGGAAAATGAAACATGTGCTGAGTTCATAAGGGCGTCACCACATCTGTGCTACGATCTTGATTATTTGGGGACCTGCTGCGAGACGTGTCCCCTCTACAAGAGCAATGACGGTACTCCTTTCTTAATGATAGTAATCTCTCGTTGACACATAGAAACCATGTTGTCTTTCATTTTAAATAGTAATATTTCCAGATTGAAGTCAAATATGCTTCACATCTACATGCTCTATGTACAGTAAACTACGTTTATAACGAACACGCTTATAACGAACTAACCGATATAACGAACTTTTTTTTAGTCCCGACCAGTTGTTGTATAAATGCTGTACATATGCTTATAACGAACTACGATTATTACGAACTATAATTAGTAGTTCCTCCGAGTTCGTTATAACCGTAGTTTACTGTATTCGATATTTGCATTGAATATACAGTAAACTATGGTTATAACGAACTCAAAGGGACCACTAAATTTAGTTCGTTGTAGCCGTGGCTCGTTATATGCATATATAAAGCATAACTACAGCAAATTGTCGTGACAAAAACGTAAGTTCGTTATATCCGTCAGTTCGTTATAAACATGTTCGTTATAACCGTAGCTTACTGTATTGCAATGGGGATTATTTTGCAATGGTGGTGTCTATAAAATCCTAAGAACAAATCATATTTTGATATTCTTATTTATAAAAGGTAAAATTAGATGATATATTTATTTGCCAGGAATTTATCATTTGCCCAAGACAGAATTACTTTGTGGTAAATACGTTTTGATAGTCTAGCTTCAGTCACTCTTGGGAAGTGTCAAATAAGTATATTGTAATTGTAAATTGTCTCCATCAAATTGCACATATGGCGATCACAATTCTTACAGTACAGTTGTGACCAATAAAAAAAAGTTTATCTTACGATGAAAACACAAACTTCGGAACTTCTTCAGCTTTCTCGTCGGGAGTTCGAAAGTACAGCTATCGCTGTTTGGGATTTAAACTCCATCGTAACTAAACTTCGTCATTTTGATGTTATGGTTCTGTGATGTATTTAACAAATTGTGTTTAGTATCGTGTTTAAAATCTTTGTTTAAAGATAACACTTGAACGGACTCGTTGGGAGTTCGTAAGTACAGATATCGCGGTTGGGGGATTAAACTCCATCACAATTATACTTCGTCGTTTTGATCTTAAGATTACGTAATATAGTTTAGATATTGTGTTTTGTGTCGTGTATAATCTATGTCTAAATATGACACGGATCATATGAGGATGCAGTACACTTTTTTAGACTGTTTCACGTCAGTCCTTTCATCTCTTGCTTCAACTCTATACCCTGAAAATATGTCAATTCCTCTTTTGTACTGAATTCCAAAGATCCATAAGGATTGTTGTCCGTCCGTCCGTCATCCAAATGTCTAGTATCTATAACGTATGTGATTTCATCATGTGCTGAGGAATGGTCATATAATGAAATATGTCTTATAGTTGACAGAGACCGCCTCCGTGGTCTAGTGGTAGAGCGTCTGCCCGGAGAGCGAAAGGTACGGGGTTCGATGCCCGACCGTGTCATACCAAAAGACGTTAAAATATGGTACTTGTTATTACCCTGTCTGACGCTCGGCATTGAGGGGCTAAAACAAGGACTGGTCGGCTCGGAGTCAGTATACTGTGTCTGAGTGGGGTATTCATGTTAAACTGCGGCATGGTATCTCAGTGAGCTGGCACTATAAATCGACATCGGTCGGGACTAGTACAAGCAGCCACACAAACACACACACGTACATGCACGTCACTATATAAGTGCAATAATCTTGGACGCAACGTTAAACCCCATTTCACCTCACATATAGTTGACAGTATGAGTTATGCAGAGTTGCATCAATTGACTGTGAATCGATTCGCTCATCGAGTCCAAGATTCGCTTGACTGAGATCCATTGCCTACCAATGATCATTTGTTTCACTTAAAGAGTAAATGTCTTTGGGGTTTGCTTCCGTATTAACCATGGTCCAGTGAAAGGTTACACGGTGCTTCAGAGGAGATTAGGGGCGGTCGGGTAGCCTAGTGGTTAAAGCGTTCCCTCTTCACACTGACGACCGAGGTTCGATTCCCCACATGTTTTAAGCCCATTTCTAGTGTCCCACGACCTGATATTTTTGGAATATTGCTAAAAGTGGCCTAAAACAATACTTACTCACTCACTAAGAGGAGAACAGACGGGGTTCTGGTAATGATAATCAGAAGACGAAAATGCTCGACACAATTATCATCAGTCAGTAATTACCAGATAATTGAAGGTTTAATCACAGCTTGTTTCTGTTGCAGACTGTCCTTATGGCGACAATATACATACTGACCCTTGCGAATATAGCAACTGCATCACTTCCGGTTCCGACTACATAAAAAGATGTTGTGCCACTTGTCGCAGTTTTACGTCAACCACAACTACAACAACTACCACAACTATATCAACGACCACAACTACAACAACTTCTACCACAACTACGCCAACAACTACCACTACACCAACAACTACACTGACAGCTACCACAACTACACCAACAATCACCACTACATCAACAACTACCACCACAACACCAACAACTACCACATCTACACCAACAACTACGACTACACAAGCAATTACTACACAGACACCCACAATGGTAACTGAAATAACTACATCAACTACCACAACTACACAAACTTCTACCACAACTACGCCAACAACTACCACTACACTAACAACTACACTGACAGCTACCACAACTACACCAACAACTACACCAACAACCACCTCTACATCAACAACTACCACCACTGCACCAACAACTACAACATCTACACCAACAACTACTACTACACCAGCAATTACTACACAGACACCCACAATGGTAACTGAACCAACTACATCAACAATTCCCACAACAGCTTCTACAGAACAAAATCCATCTGCTTCTTCACCAAAACCAACCTCCAGTGTAGTAACAGTGACTAGCAGAGCTACAACCATATTAGCACCTACACCCTGTTATGTGGCAGCAGGGATTGTTGTAAATATATTTGTGGCGATTGTCGGCGACAGAAAATGATTGAAGCACTAGTAAAATGCCGAGGGGGCGGGGGTCAGCAAGTAAATGGAATTTAGAGTTACCGCCCCTGGCTGTTTACAAGAATGACAGATTTGATCCTACGAGAAGTTTCGTGATGGGACACGTTCAAGGAGGCTTACAAGACCAACAAGAGGGCGCTTGGAGTCTTGACGATGTGCCTTATCTATTTGCCACATGCAAATTGAATACAAAGCTGCAAACACTGGATTCCTGCAGGCATCCAATACTATTCTGATTCAAGAACAGTTCGATCATGATTCAAGGCATTATTCTGAACTTTTGTGTATGCACAAATATTATATTGTAATAAATGTATCTACCATATTATGTATTTCATCGTTCGTGTGTGGAAATAATCCTAGAACAAAGTTTCTAGCTGAAACAAAACTCTCATCCCAACACATCCCACTCATCAACAAGGTAACCACTGCAATTCCGTGCTACCTGACCCCGGGCGATCTGTTCACCTGAAAATACCGGCACTTTCGTTCTCTTTCTGATTAATCAGGTGCTTGGAGGGTTCTATCAGTGGATGGTTCTCAGGTATGGATTTTCTGTGGCCCCATGGTTAGTCATCATTTTCGAGACCTACATAGACGATTGCATCCAGTTACTATTGGCACTCAAACAACCGTCACTTCTTCGCCAGTGGCAGAAACTCCTCAGCTTTCTAACGTCAATTCAAGCACTCGCTCAGTGAGGTCAAATACATCTCCGAGCGATCCAGTGCTTCCTCCAGCCCTTACTTCAGGAGGACAATTTGGTGCGACCAATTATTTTTAGGGTTGTCCAAGTCCTCTACCTGCTCACCTCTGCCTCTGTGTGCGTGATGTCTCAGTAGATGGTGAAAAACCTGTTGGGGTTTGTTTGTTGTTTGTTTGTTTGTTTGTTTGTTTGTTGTTTAACGCCGCACTCAGCAATATTCCACTAAAATGACGGCGGTCTGTGAATAATCGAGTCTGGACCAGACAATCCAGTGATTGACAACATGATAATCGATCCATGCAATTGGGATACGATGACATGCATCAACCAAGTCAGCGAGCCTGACCACCCGATCCCGTTAGTTGCCTCTTAGGACAAGCATAGTCGCTTTTTACGGCAAGCGTGGGTTGCTGACGACATATTTTACCCCGGATCTTCACTGGTCTCGATATTATGAGCAACAATCTATGCCATTGGGATACGATGACATGCATCAACCAAGTCAGCGAGCCTGGCTACCCGATCCCGTTAGTTACCTCTTACGACAAGCATAGCCGCCTTTTACGGCAAGCATGGGTTGCTGAAGACCTATTCTACCCCGGATGTTCACGGGTCCATGAGCTACATTAGAATGCGGTATGTTCATGTAGTAGTGAATAATAAGGAAGTCAATGTTTACTATAAAAAAAGTGAGTGAGTGAGTGAGTTGGGTTTAACGCCGCTTTTAACAGTATTCCAGTTATATCACTGCGTGTCAGCTTAATGTGGGAGGAAAGCCCCAAGTGATGCAGGTCTCAGACGTTTACCACTTCGGTGAAACCCACGAGCACGGGTATGGTGCTGACAAACCTAGAAACATAATCGGAGTGAACCGGGATTCGAACCCACAATCATAGGTTTCTGGCGTGCCCAAGGGACGCAACTCTGTACAGCGAATCGCGGCGCCTTAGACGACTGGGCCACCCGTGCCCCCACTATAAAAAAAGAGTCCTATGAAGCCTAAAGAAGAGAAAGGCACTAGGATTGCTTTACGTCATACGAAAATCTGACTAAATGTGAAATTAATATACACAGAAGGGGATAACATAATTTATGGCGCCAATTCAGTCTTGATAAGTATTTCTTAGACAAGCATGCATAAGTTCATCTAACTTCATTAGTTTCAGAGAAAGCTTGTCCCCCATTGCAGGCACTACGCCATAAGTAAAACAAGGAAATACACACACACAAATTCCCAAACATCAAAACTTCACAAGGCACCAGTTCAGCATGTGTTTGATACATATGCAAATTTCATGATAAAATATTAAGATGTTTCCCAGTTATGTTCCGGAATTGAAACGTTGCGGACGGCCGGACGGACAGCACCTATTTCTATATCCCCTCCCACTTCGTGGAGGGATAATAGATTACTCGCTGCACGTGCTGGACAGACTAAAAAGTGTGATGTCAAAAAAGGGTTTTGTTACTATTATACAAAATAATACTTGACGCATGTGTGATAAAATCTTATATTCACAATATAAGAAAATTGATGCATAGAGTCATGGATGCACGTGCAAGTCAGTATTAAGCTCAACAGATACTTCAAGTACACCTGTACTGTTTTGAACGCATTCAATAAAGATTGAAAAACGTAATCGTTTTGATGTAGGTAGTCACCATTGAGATCCAACCTGATCAAGGAACTACAAGCGAGTGAGTGAGTATGACTTTACGCCGCGTTTAGCAATATTCAAGAATATCACGGAGGGGAACACCAGAAATGGGCTTCACACATTGTACCCATGTCGGGAATCGAACCCGGGTATTCGGTTTTACGAGCGAACGCCCCAAACTACAAGCGAAAAGCACACTGAACCACCAATCAAAACGTTAAACTATCTTCAACAGCATGCAATATATCCAGCTATGCCTAACTCTGTGGGAACTAGAACTAGGCGCCACATGCACTACATCCATACGAGGGACAGGTTTTGAAGGGGGACTCACTCCCAGCCCTGTCTGAGAATCCCCACTATGACATAAACACGTTGCACCCATAACTTGAAATCCGATCAAACACACATTAACCATCAACCTAAACCCCACCCCACCCCACCCCACCCCACCCCACCCCACCCCACCGACACCCCCCACCACCACCACCTCCACCTCCACCTCCCCCCGCCAATCCAACCACACACACTCTCACCCACCACAAATCTACCACTAACTTCAGTGCTCACACACCTCAGTGCTATTTTCATTGTAACGCCACCAAACATAAACAATTTTTTTCCCACAAGATATAAATTTCCAGTGTGTCACAAGAAGAGTAACATTGACAGATACTCTCTTTGTGTGTATGTCAGTTGCAATTTGAAATCGATCTAGGCCAGGGTGTAGATCTCAAATCGTGATTAAATATGAAAGGTAGTTGAGCGTTTCCCATACACAGCCAGTATTACACAATATGCAGACCATTGAAACTATCGGTATTGACGCGAACATGCATACAAAGCTGTGTCTCACTAAAGAATGTTAGCTTACGGATATAAATACTGCACCCTGGTCGAATATTAAAGTGCAGTTGGGTGATCAAACCTGAAATACGATTTTGTGAAAATGAAACTTCTAATTCTACTCACTATAATCAAGTTTGGATTGTGCCAAGACAGTGAGTACAGACTAATGAATCATGGCGTTCATGTTAAGTAATTACAGTTTAACTTATACACATGTGTGGATATAGTTTTCGCATTTCAGCTTGATAATATGTAAAGAAGGATTTACTGGTGACTTATCAGATATGTTCGTTGTGAATTTTCTTCATGGTGTTAAATAAATGCTACAATGCCCTGCTATAAATCGTAAGAAAAAGCAGAGTCCATTTAACGATTCCGTCCATATCATGAACATGTGTTTATGAATCTCTATAAATAGTGATGATACCTGGTGTTCGCGAAGAGTTAGGTGTCCTGCCCCCCACCCCACCCCCACACCCACCAAATTGCTGAGTGCGACGTAAACAACAAATAAAGTTTTCTTCTTTTTTTTTCTTTTCTTTTACAACAAAATAAACTAACCATGTCAGATATGGAAATCGAAAGTTATTTCTTCTTACTGAGGGATGAAAAGAGGCAATAAAGGGCCATGGGATATTAGACATGAGATGATCTACTTTCATCACATGTCGTTATGAGATCTATTTGAATGTCTTGAATACTATTTGGTTTACATTTATACCAGAGATACCTTTTGAAACAGTGTACATAAATATGTTACTTTTACGGTATTAATATAGGATAATTAATTATAATATTTAAAGTTTCTTTCGTTGTATTGTTGTGATAGCATTTACCTCTACTTCAAACCTTATCTTGTATCTCATTCCGATCAT
This sequence comes from Haliotis cracherodii, assembly GCF_022045235.1. Lineage (NCBI taxonomy): Eukaryota > Metazoa > Mollusca > Gastropoda > Lepetellida > Haliotidae > Haliotis > Haliotis cracherodii. The sequence continues at coordinate 439,408 of NW_027266306.1, read as the reverse complement.
TTACCAACTGGAATTGTCTGTGTAAAATTGTATTTGAGTAAATAGCCTTTGTTTGAAATTAAACATTATACACTAACAGAATCGCCAATGAGTGAACGATTGGTGTTAATCTCAAGCCTTTGTTGAGGAACTCACAGCATTCATTCACAAGGGGCAGGCAATCCGTAATTTCGAGTTTCGAGTAGGTTATTCTATATATTACTCACTGACATTTTAAGAGACAAAATGAAGGAAAAAACGTATTAAAAGTCCACCCTTCGAGAAACTTCACTGAAGGCAGCCAATTGTTCAGATGACAAGATGTCTCTCTCTGACGCTCTATACATCCACTAGACCACGGACGTGTGACGTCAGGAACAACGGATGATGTCATGTGGTATTTTACTCAACAATGAAACACTGCTGTGACGTCATATGACTTCAATTGACATTTAGAATCGCTAAAATGCACATATACAAATATCGTAAAGTTATTACACATGATCATTCTACCCTTATGGGTAATATATAGAAGATATAATACGAGTGTTCTTGTCATACTATGTTTACGACACGAGTGTTTAATTTCCGGTATTTCACGACCGAGAGCGAGGGAGATACTGTTGGCACGATTGTCGTAAACATAATATGACATGAACACGAATATAATGTTCTTTTTATTACCGAAGAAGATATTTACAGAGACGAATTTTAGTGTTAACTTATAATACCCACATTCCACTAAGCTGCGCTCTGTGACGCTCTTACAAATCGCCATAGATCGCCAAGATCTCCAAAAGCGTTAATGGATCGCGAGCTGATCTCTAATGGATCTCCATGATCGTCAACGTCGCCACCTGTCGACTTCCCTGGTGAGATCCGTTGCGCTCCGCCCGGAATGCCGTCAGATCGCTTACTTGATCGCCGAGATCGCCATCGTAGTGCTACTTTATCGCCAAGGTCGTAATCAGAGCGCTATTGTATCACCTCAGAGCGCCGCCGATCGCCACGAAAGACCTACCCCTCTGCTACCAAGCGTAGAACTGATGAGCACCTCAGGACGCTACGAGTTTTGATAGGATCAGACCCAAAATTCGCAATAGGATGCCATAGAGCACATATTAAGTCCTAATGGACCTCCATAGGTCGCCTAGATCGCATAAAATCGCAATGCTCGCAAAAGGAACGGGAACTGATCGTGCAAGATCGCCACATTTTGGGTCTTCAAGACGCTATTGGATCGCAGAGATCGCTATTGGATCGCAACAGGAGCACTATCTGATCGTAATCAAATCGTAAGTGCCCCGAGATAGGCGAAAAATGAAGAGACCTATGGCGCTCCCTCAGAGTGCGCAGAACGCAGTAGGGCGTCGACTAGTGGAATGGGGGTATAAGAACAGCAGCGGAACCACAATTTGTCGAATGACGTCAACAATTTTCAACTATGACGTCGTTTCTACTGTGACGTCATTCCCACCTAAAGTCACGATCAGATTAGAATGACGTCAACAACGCGTCCGGATGACGGAAACAATACACTGTTGTCTCGTGACGTGATATGACCCAAGGGCACATATGATATTTATGATCCCCAACGTGTTTGCCCTCGTAGGTAATAAATGATATTCTTCCCTTCTAGGCACGGAAGCTTCCGTTGACATAGTAAAACCAAAGCCAGGGTTGAGAGACTGTACTCTCCCCAGGGAGTTCACAGTGCGTGTAAGGACACACAATGACTCCGTCACTCTTCAGTTGGAGACCAGCACGTCGGTGAAGAAAACAACCCCTGTATATGTATCTAGACAGGATGAGAAGGGGAACCCAATCATCGTCAGAGATACAGTGTTGGAGCTGGAGGTGAGACTGCTGTCATAATTCATTAGGGCGGTCGGGTAGCCTGGTGGTTAAAGCGTTCGCTCGTCACGCCGAAGACCCGGGTTCGAATCCCGACATGGGTACAATGTGTGAAGCCCATTTCTTGTGTCCCCCAGCCGTGATATTGCTGGAATATTGCTAAAAGCGGCGTAAAACCATACTCACTCAGTCATAATTCATTCTATGTTGTACAAAGAACTCTTAAAACTTAACACTAGGTAACTGTAGATTCGATAAATGTGAACGTATGGGTTCTTTTACATCTTCATGATCTCAATGTCTACAGGGATGAAGAAACAAAGGCATATACGGATCCAAATCCAAGAAACTAACCCAGTACTGTAGGGATACTGTTATCAAAGCAATTTCCGTTCATGTCATTTAACCAGTGAGTGAGTGAGTGAGTGCATATTGTTTTACGCCGCTTTAGCAATATTCCAGCAACATCACGGCGGGGGACACCAAAAATGGGCTTCACACATTGTACCCATGTCGGGAATCGAACCCGGGTCTTCGGCGTGACGAGCGAACGTGTCATTTAACCAAGTCAGAACCATTATTTCAATAATGTATAGGGTGGGATGCTAACTTATTGTCAAAATATCACTGGCATATTTCAATCAAAATTGGTAAAATTATTTTGCACTTTAATATTTTTTATGTGGTTAGGTATTTATGCATCTTAAAAGCATTCATCGCAGAAAACGTCAGGAAGAATCTGTAAAAAATTATTTTAATTTTGTTTGGTATTTTTTTTTGGGGTGGTGGTGGGGGGGGTTATGATAAGCATTGAAGCGGGAATATGAACAAAGCAAGCAAGGAGTGAGTGAGGGAGTGAGTATGATTTTACGCCGTTCTTAGCAGTGTTCCAACAATATCACGGCGGGCGACCCGAGAAATGGGTTTCACATATTGTACCCATGTTGCGAATCGAACCCGGGTGTTCGGCGTGACGAGCGAACGCTTTAACCACAAGGCTACCCCATCGCCCCCTCATATGAACAAAGAAGAGGATGGGTACGCTGATTGTGGCAAGGGGAGGGTATCTAATAGGACAGAGACTCTCATTACTTCTACCATGTAAACAAATGCATACATTTTCATTTCTATTGTATGCGGGAGTGCACAAGAACCTAGGATCGTTCATGAAACACTTTTGTCATGAGACATAACTGCCAGCAAGTGTTACGCCTATAACTGCAAATAACTCACTCGCTGACAATATATGACATAAGACTCTTGCACCTTTATTAACTTGCTATGGATAAGAGTTAGATAGACGTTTACCCAATTGAAAGCTGACATTCACTTATTCATAAAGCATATCATTTCATTGTGTAATACTTTTTAAGTTTCTTTCAGGGAACAGCCGTTTACCAGGATGTGACTCACGTTGCTAACATTGAGGTGTCCTGTGTTATTAAAGAGGAAAACCAACCGTATTATCTGTTTGTAAGTGTCGCCGCTTTACAAGCTGAAATAAAAATGTTGACTAGCAATTGATAATGTCTGTATAGGGCCTCCATAATCATTTCAAATTCAAAAGCAAAACGACTGTAATGAAGTTCGTGTTAAAAGGAAAAATTAAATGACATTTATTCAAGGCCTCAGTAAAGCTTTCAAGGAGCTTTAAGGTAGCCATGTGAAGGGCATTTCTATACCTGGTGAACAATTGATTTGCCTTTGCATGTGTTTGTGATGGGTGCCACCGTTTGGGCAGGATATGCTCACCTATACGCGAACACCTGGTATCTTCACTATTTGATAGTGATTCACAAACATGTTCATGAGAAAGTTAGAATCGACTCTACGTTTAGCAGAGATTTATTGTGAATATGGAAACGGATTGGTCGCTTTAATTAATGTCTGTGCGGCGTCAGGCAATAAATACTTTCTGTGCAAATTGTGTGAATTGCAGGTGCTACCGTTAGGGCAAGTCATGCGTACCCTTTTCGCGAACACCTGGTGTCTTCGCTGACTTTCAGTGGACCTTTCTTATCATTTGCTGCAAACTCGTACACCATCTCAATGCAAATATTAGAATTATTGCGGGATCAAAAACGATAAGTCAGTCGATTGGTGTGTCTTTTGAAAGTTCACCTGAAAAGCTGTTTTGTAGTGTCATGCAAATAGTCTCAACACATGTATTATGAGTCTTTGAAATGTACATCGACATCAAGATGCATATTGCAATTGTTGTTTACTTACCAGGAAGGCCTTCTCTTGCTCTCTGGACCACGTATGTATAAGTTGAAGCCGACAGGAACAGAATCAGCTTCCAGTGATATCAGATACACGCTTACATATTCACCAGTACACATTGCGCGGATAGACAATGATGGTAAGGTGTCACGCTTGTACTAGACAAAACTTGTCCTATGGTTAAACAGAAACAAATAAATCATTTGCTGGATGTTCTGAAAATTTATTTTTCACCCCTTCTTTCAGAATATTATGTTTTGATGCCCTGACTAAAAATATTCTGTCACGCAAAATACCCTGCGCTCTCAAATATTACATGTTCTGTCCCTTATGACAGTCACATTACTGGACGCTGATACCAACACTTCAGAGTGACGTACTTAGGGCATGACCAGTTAAGAGAATGAAAGAGGGACGGGTTTCCGAGAGTGTATCTTTGATTGTGAATGCTTCCTCATAAGTTTGTACTGTCTTGCCCTTCATCTCCTAAGACAATCAACTGGAGTCAATGACTTTAAATATTGGAGAATCCTTCCTGAAATCATCCAAAATATTGTGATACGTTATAAACAGTGAGTGAGTGAGTTGGGTTTAACGCAGCTTTTAACTGTATTCCAGTTATATCACGGCGTCTCAGCTTAATGTGGGAGGAAAGCCCCAAGTGATGCAGGTCTCTGACGTTTACCTCTTCGGTGAAACCCACGAGCACGGGTATGGTGCGGACGAACCTAGAAACATAATCGGGGCGAACGGGGATTCAAACCGACAATCATAGGTTTCTGGCGTGCCCAAGGGACGCAACTCTGCAAAGCGAATCGCGGCGCCTTAGACGACTGGGCCACCCGTGCCCCCTATAAGCATACAAGATACAAGAAACTTGACATTTGACGTCAGAGGCAGCAGTAGAACATAAGGTCTTCAGAGCTGTCCGACCGAAAGGTAAAAGAGATAGAATATATAACAACTGAAATGTACATGGCAAACTAAAACATAATTCCAGTTACACTTTACAGTAACATAGTTAAAATTACAATAAAAAGGAAATCACAGCGGAGAATCATATATACATATAGAGCATTTGAATATGGGGCCTGACAAGATGTTGAAACCTGCAGAAATCTCTATAATATTCCGCCTAGTTCTCTTTCACACGAACTGATCTAAAAATATACATGACAATTTAAACACAATTTGCTAATTTATTGAATTATGCATATCGAATGGACCAAAAAAGCCCTTCGTCCTACAATCACAGCTTTGTATGAAATAACATGTCAAACACGGGTTCAATTTGTAAAGTTTGTTTTTGTCGGTGCACAATGTATCTGCAATATCTTGCTTAGTTTTACTTCAGTCAGAATGCTAAAATATTTCCGGAATATGTTCTTTTTATATTGAATTTTTTTTTCATCGAAATATTTAAACATTATGGGATCGATCCATTTATTGAAAGAAATACGTATGAACTTTTAATTCTTATTATTTCATTGTTAATTACTACTTTGAACTTAAATAGCTGGATCTGAATAAATGTGAATCAAAATGCTTAACGCAGTTTATATAACGATGCTAATAAAATTAAATATGTGTGCTGGAAGAAACAATCATTTTGCCAATATTTGACCAAATAGGTTCTTTAATTAAAATGAATTTCATCAACATGAACTTTGTTGTCCATGTAGTATAGCAAATGAAATATGGATCGTAACAATATAAGAATATTTTGTCATGATAACAGATGGTAAGTGTATTTTTTTATCAAGAAACAGACATGAGACATGAGAAATGGTCAAAACAGAGGTTAACATACATGTTAACACCTATCACCAATGACATGAATAAATGTCACGCAGTTCCTTCGTGTATAATGAAGTTGTGTTTAGATGAGAACTTTGGAAAGGTGTAAGTACTTAAGCATAGTAAATTGATTGGATCTAAACAATCAATAATATTTTGGCCTGATAACCGATGGTAAGTTGTTTTGCACATTATCAAGAAACAGAAATGAGAAATGGTTAACGTAGAGGTTACAAATAACATGAGTAAATGTCACATGGACATTTGTGTATTTTATTCAGATGATGGCGAGAAGGGTCAGTCAGGAAGTGACAGTGAGATGATGGCATCAGAATCCTTGAGGAAGAAGCGCCAGATTCAGGAGCCAATCTACGTGGACGTCATTACAGTAATAGGGTTCTCTGTTTATGAAAGGTGCATATTTTCAACCTTATCAATGCGTACAATTTCAAAAGTGTCTGTAACCTTGTCTGTAACCTAAACTCACAACAAAGACTGAATCAATGTTGTCATATCTCAGTGTTATCTAGCAATAGTAAATGATGATATTGGAGTTGTCCATATTTATATCTCTTTCACAACAAATAACATTTTAAGGAACTACTGCAGTTAAATATTTGCATGATGAACCATAGGAGTTTTTATCTTGCCAAAGCATTTTCACGACCGCCTCCGTGGTCTTGTGGTAGAGCGTCTGCCCGGAGAGCCGAAGGTCCGGGGCTCGATCCCCGGCCGCGTCATACCAAAAGACGTTAAAATGTTACTTGTTGTTACCCTGTCTGGTGCTCGACATTAAGGGGCTAAAACAAGGACTGGTCGACTAGTAAAATGTGTCTGAGTGGGGTATTCATGTTAAACTGCGGCATGGTATCTCAGTGTGCTAGCACTATAAATCGTGCATGCACGTCGCTATTCATGTATAAGTGCAATAATCTTGGACGCGACGTTAAACTCCATTTCACCTCACCTCACCTTGTGTATCACAGATGGTATTCCAGAGCAACCCAGCTGTCCGAAGCCTTAAAACACCAGGAGACAAAACAAGGCCTCAAAAGACACTTTGCACATCTTGTAAACGGGGTGAGTTTCTTATAGTATTCAACATGCGTATTCCTGGTTACAGTAGGTCCTTGGGAAGTATGCTGAACGTAAGAGGTGACCAAATGGATTGGGTGGTCAGGCTCGGTGACTTGTTTGATTGCGTGACATATAGCTGGAATAGTACTTAGTGCGACGTTAAAACAACAAACAAAGCAAACCATACATGTTCGATAGGGTTAAAACCGGAATAAAAGTAAGCCAAGGCATGTACGTATGGTACATTCTTTTCATTGTAATAGTTCAAAAGGTGTTCATCAAACAGGTTCACATAGATCAGTAAGGTGATAACAGGTGACCCTGTTTCTCAGTTTGGATACAAATTGATGAGTTTAGTGGTTATCATTTTCTTATTATATTTTTTTCCTTAGAGTTAAGTAACCTAAATTTACTATTTCTTTTTCCATAACAGGTAGATCTTCGTTATAAGACTGCGTCCCCTCTGTACAACATAAACCTGGTTGGATATATCATTCAGGTAAGATGTTTGCCTCCAATTGGTGTTATCTTTTACAAACATAAAATACCTTTGATAACCACACTGGTGTATCATAAGTGTCATATGTAATGACTTATGTTGACGCTGTTACGTTTAATGTGATATTGTCAAATTGTGTGAACTTGTGATGGTGACATCAGATAGCATCACTGTACACATGCCAACTCGACATGTGAAGATCCGGGGTAGAATAGGCCTCCAGAAACCCACGCTTGCCGTAAAAGGCGACTATGCTTGTCGTAAGAGGCGACTAACGGGATCGGGTGGTCAGGCTCGCCGACTTGGTTTATGCATGTCATCGTATCCCAATTGCGTGGATCGATGCCCATGATGTCAATCACTGGATTGTCTGGTCCAGACTCGATTATTTACAGACCGCCGTCATAACAACAAATAAACAAAACATGGCCACTTGGCATTAATAGAGCGTAGTCATGATAATAACATTTACCCCAAACAAGGCAGCAAGATAATCTATTTTCAATAAACCAATAACGACAAATACGGTACACTAAAGACATGATAATCATGAGACAATATTGATATTATCATTAATTATTAAACATTCTGATTCACTCAAATCTGTTAGCAGAGGAATTTCGTTATCGATAGAATGTTTCTTCAATCACTCCTTCAAGACATACAACTTTCTCCTATGTATCATTATTATGTATGTATCATGGTGCTCCGTGTATCATTATTATGTATGTATCATGGTACTCTGTGTATCATTATTATGTATGTATCATGGTGCTCTGTGTATCATTATTATGTATGTATCATGGTGCTCTGTGTATCATTATTATGTATGTATCATGGTACTCCATGTATCATTATTATGTATGTATCATGGTTCTCCATGTATCATTAGTATGTATGTATCATGGTACTCCATGTATCATTATTATGTGTGTATCATGGTACTCCATGTATCATTATTATGTATGTATCATGGTACTCCATGTATCATTATTATGTATGTATCGTAGTACTTCGTGTATCATTATTTTGTATGTATCATGGTACTCTGTGTATCATTATTTTGTATGTATCATGGTACTCCATGTATCATTATTTTGTATGTATCATGGTTCTCCGTGTATCATTATTTTGTATGTATCATGGTTCTCCATGTATCATTATTATGTATGTATCATGGTACTTCATGTATCATTATTTTGTATGTATCATGGTTCTCCATGTATCATTAGTATGTATGTATCATGGTACTCCATGTATCATTATTATGTGTGTATCATGGTACTCCATGTATCATTATTATGTATGTATCATGGTACTCCATGTATCATTATTATGTATGTATCATGGTTCTCCATGTATCATTATGTATGTATCATGGTACTCCATGTGTCATAAAACATATTTATATCATGGTACTGAATGTATCTTTATACTGTATGTCGCATGATACTCCATGTATCATTATTATGTATGTATCATGGTTCTCCGTGATATCATTTTAGGATAAGCAGTCAGAACAACCGTTCCAAAGTGCTGTAGTTAATGAAACGAAGATAGATGGTGATAAACTTCTCAGTGGCACAAGGCAATGGAAGGCTGACACACCAGGATTCCCTGACAATGACCATATTATTGTGTTCACAGCGTGAGTTGTCACAATCAGCTTAAAGTATATTTAAAGTATATTAAATTCACACATTTCCCTGACCATTTTCTTCCCTGTTGTGTTATCCATGTAATAAGTGCCAATGCAATTCTTGATTTCTTCAGTTCTTGTTTTATGGACCGCCTCCGTGGTCTAGTGGTAGAGCGTCCGCCCGGAGAGCGGAAGGTCCGGGGTTCGATCCCCGGCCGCGTCATACCAAAAGACGTTAAAAGATGGTACTTGTTGTTATCCAGTCTGGCGCTCGACATTAAGGGGCTAAAACAAGGACTGGTCGGCTCGGAGTCAGTAAACTGTGTCTGAGTGGGGTATTCATGTTAAACCGCGGCATGGTATCTCAGTGAGCTAGTACTATAAATCGGCATCAGTCCGGTCACGCAGCCACACGCACACACGTGCATGCACGTCGCTATATAAGTGCAATAATCTTGGACGCGACGTTAAACCTAATTTCACATCACCTCACCAATTAGCTCTGCAGAGGGGCGCCCTGTAGGCCTACCTTAAACTTAATATCGTGGGTTCGACTCCCAGATTCGCCCTGATTATGTTCTAGGGTTGTGGAAATGTGGTCACGTCTGAGACCATCATATTAGGCTTTCCTCCAACATCAATCCAACAGGCCCTGATATAAAAATGAAATGCTGTTCAGAGCGGCGATAATTAACTCTCCAACTTAATTAACACCTTCCCAATAATGAACCTATGCCTGTCTCTGTGATAATAGTGAGTGAGTGAGTGAGTATGGTTTTACACCGCTTTTAGCAATATTCCAGCAATATCACGGCGGGGGACACCAGAAATTGGCTTCACACATTGTACCCATGTCAGGAATCGAACCCGGGTCTTCGGCGTGTCGAGCGAACGCTTTAACCACTAGGCTACCCGACCGCCCCTCTGTGATAATACTGTATTAAGGAAATTCTTCACCTTGTTGAAAGTTAATGTCATGTGTTAGAATAGTTCTTGTTACATCAGATTAGCTGCCTTGTTACCAATTCGTTTCAGGTACGACTTATTCCGTGAAGAGGAAAACAGGAACACTACAGACCTGCTTGGTGAGTCGCCGTATATATTCTGAGACATTCATTGAGTTTGGATTGATTCTAACTGTTTTAAACAATTGATACATAGCTTTGACAACACCTGCTGGGGGATGTTTTGATGTGTACTCAAAAGGAAAACGTGGTCATATCATACTACCCGTAGAATCGCCTCTGGGTCTTTTTAGAACACTTATGTACTTCTGTTAAATTAAGATATAAAATGGCAAAGGATTTTTCAAATTGAAATCACAAAAGAATTTCATAATTAGAACTTGGCCTCGAAATAGGTATTGATATTTTCATGTTGATCTGTTCTGCCCGGAACGTTCATAAAACGTCATCATAACACTTGAACTTTTGAACTTTTGAACTTTTGAATTTTTAACAGTGACTTTTATCCACAATGTACCCGTGTTTAAGTTATTGTATAACTAACTGAATAAATAAAATGAAATATTTTTTTATGGGAGGAAATTGTCCTTGGTGGCAATCGTATACAGCTAGAAGACTATCAAGCTGGAAATATTTCGTATCTTCATGAATGTATGTAATGACAATAACTTTTGCTACTGAGTACTTTCATGAGATAAGCAATGTAAATGGCATTTGGTAACGCCAGGTCCTCATTGTAACATGGGGCGGTGGGGTAACCTGCTGGTTAAAGAATGGCTCATCACACTGAGGCCTGGTTTGAAGCTCATTTCAAGTATCCCCGCTGTGATATTGCAGGAATATTAATAAAGGCGGCTTGAAACCATACTCACTCACTCTTGATATTACTTGATGTGGTTCATCCTCGTTGTCACAGGATATGCATATGTAGGAACAATATGTAAAACACCATACAACAGTGTGTCAGCTGTGGAATATACAGACAACCTGGTTGACGACATGCTCGTCACAACACACGAAGTCGGACATGCGTAAGTAGCTTACCATGACATTTGAATTACCGTATTCGACCTAATAAGCACCCAGGGCGCTCTCAAAATTAGAAATAGGGGGCTCTTATTAGAATATTATTTTGTCAAAAAAAAACAGTTGAAAGATAAATGTCGTGGTTTATTTTCAGCCTGAAATGTTCATATAGGAGAGATATATTTTTCCAAAATTTAATTGCCCATACTTAAGGGTGCAATTAACACACGAGTGCGTATTATAAGCGAATAAATAAGTATTGTGTACATTGATCAATCGGAAAGGGTGCTAATTGGGATTGTTCACGAGTCAATATATAAGCAAATATCGCCATGGCCGCTCATTAGAGCGGGGCGCTTATTACGTCGAATACGGTATTGCATTCTTATTGTTCCGCAAGTGGCTTGAACATTCGCCAGATTATATACATCAAACTTGAGATGCGCAACTATGGCAAGCCGTTTTCACATTTATTACGGAATTACAGATATCTTGAATTGTTTTAAAAATATCTTAAATTGAATTGAAGATATCTTGTATTGAATTGAAGATATCTTAAATGCAGATAATTGTGGATATCTGCAATAAAATTTAAGATATCACGAAATGAATTAAGGATATGGTGAAACGTATTACTGATATCTTGAAATGAATTGCTATCTTAAATTTAATTATTGATATCAAAATATGATTTAAAGATATCAAAATATCATGTTTTGTTATGATGTCAATAATTTAATTCCTGATATCTTGAAACTTAATACACTTATCAATAATTATTTTTTGATATCTTCAATTGTTGCCATTATATAAGATGTTACATTAATAATGTTACTTAAATTAGATAACTGATATCAATAATTGATATAATTAATGATATCTTTAATTGGATTTTTGATATCAGTAACGGTCAGAATTAATGATATCTTGAATTGAATTAAAGATATCTCTAATTGAATTAAAGACATCTGTAATTCATTTGTGGATATGTATTACTTATTTCAAGATATCTTGAACTGAATTTAAGATATCTTGAATTTATTTCTAATATATTTATGTACTGTAGGATGGTAATTGTTTAATGATATCTTAACTACATTTAGATATATCACAAACTAATTTGTTGATATCACCGTAACATTTTAAGATATCAGTAATTGTATTATGGATATCAGAAATGAATTTAAGATATCTTTAATTATTTTTTGATATCTCAAAAACATTATTGATATCTTTAAATAAAATACCGATATCTTTAAAACAATCGAAGATATCTGTAATTCCGTACTAAATGTGAAAACGGCTTGCCATACGCCACCCGGAAAATACGTATATCTAAGCATGTGGTGCTAATTGTGCTGTCTTAATCTCAAGTAGGACGGTTGGGTAAGCGTGTATTAAAGCAGTTTCTCGGCATGAAAAGTCCTTAGTTCCAATCCGCACACCGGTACAGAGTACATTATCCATACTAAGAGTTCCAGATATTACTAGAATAATGCTAAAAATAGGGTCATATATTTAAATCTAGTAAAAATTAACCTGGATTTTGCAGGCTCAGCGCCAGGCATGACGGCGAATACAACAACAAGTGTAACTCTACATACAAGTACATCATGACCGGCAGCGGGTACAGCAGGACCCACGTCCTTGACCACAACAACTACTACGTCTTTTCGACGTGTTCGTTACACTACTTCCAAACCTTCATCCAAGGCATCCTAACAAATGGGTTGGTATGAGAGACGGAACAAGGAAATTTAAATACAAAATGTCAACGCCAGAGAATAACGAGTCTCCGTAACAGATTACACTGGGCGTGAATGGCAAAGTAACGATGAAACATATATGAATGGATCACTAAAAATCGGTGGTGACACCGGGGGGTTGAGAAAAGGGTAGAAAGAAAGGGTAGAATAGAAACCTGGCACACATCGACAAACGAAACGGGAGTATCATACACGCATTTCCAAAGAGGAACATACATATATAGCCTTACCTTGATTACTTGTTTGGTCTAGTTAATAGAGCGTCTGCCTGAAGAGCGGAAGGTTCGATCCCCGGTCTTGTCATACCAACAGACGTTAAAATATGGTACTTGTTGTTACCCTGCCTGACGCTCGGCATTGAGGGGGTAAAACAAGGACTGGTCGGCTCGGAGTTAGTATACTGTGTCTGAGTGGGACATCCATGTTAAACTGAGGCATTGTATATCAGTGGGTAAGCACTATAAAACCGGCATTAGTCCGGACAAGTACAAGCACACGCACGCGCGTATACCGCACAAATCATGTCCAGCACAATGGCCTTATTACGATTTTGGAATACTAAATTCTTCAGGAAAAACAAAGGATTGCATCAAGTGAATTGAAAATCCATGGTCAGTAATTGTATGTTCAACGGCCATCAGACAGTCAAGGATATAAAAGAGGTTGAGAATTTTTGTGACGATAGCGAGTCCTATTAACACCTGTCTGACAGACCCGTGAAGATTCCGGGGTAGAATAGGCCGTAAAAGGTGACTCTGCTTGTCGTAAAAGGCGACCAACGGGATCGGATGGTCAGGCTCACTGACTTGGTTGATGCATGTCATCGATCCCAATTGCGTGGATCGATGCTCATGTTATTAATCACTGGATTGTCTGGTCCAGACTCGATTATTTACAGACCGCCGTCATATATCAGGAATATTGCTGAGTGCGGCGTTAAACAACAAAGCAACCAACCAACCTGTCTGACATCGTCAGGGAATGCAAGGGATGAGGATCCTGACCCCTGTTTTAATGCAGGCAAGCTAGAGTTTGGACCACTATTCAAAAGCGTGATGAACATTTTGCGTGAGCATCAAAAACTATGTATGGCGTGTGCACTTGACATGTGTAGTGCTGTGATAACAACAATCTAAGCGCTTCAACAATAATGTGAAATGGACACTTTATTATTGAAGATGTGGAATAATTGCGGTGGACAAATGTTTTGAGGCCATAGCTTTTCACATAATACCATTTACGCGGTGTATGGCAAAGTGTTTTTTATAAATGGCGACGATTAAAGAGGTGGGGTGAAATGGGGTTTAACGTCGCGTTGAAGATTATTTCACTTATATAGCGATGTGCATGCACGTGTGTGTCTGTGTGTGTGTGTGTGTGTGTGTGTGTGTGTGTGTGTGGCTGCTTGTACTAGTCCGGACTGATGCCGATTTAGAGTGCTAGCCCACTGAGATACCATGCTGCAGTTTAACATGAATACCTCACTCAGACACTGTATACTGACTCCGAGCCGACCAGTCCTTGTTTTAACCCCTTAATGCCGAGCGCCAGACACGGTAACATATTTTAACGTCTTTTGGTATGACGCGGCCGGGGATCGAACCCTGAACCTTCCGCTCTCCGAGCAGACGCTGACGATTAAAGAGAGTTGTATTTACGACTATGTTTTTTCACATTATCAATACCGAAATGATTTTTTATGTGTATGTAAGAATTATTTCATTACCTTTGTCCATGTCTTTTCTTCCCTGACTTTGAAAACATTACTTTTTTCTTTGATTGATCCTGCACAACGTGTCATTTATCAAGCATAATTTTACTTACTTACTTACACACTTACTTTTTATGAAAATTGTGCAAGTGGCAGGTGCTACCGGTAGGACAGGACAAGCTAACCCTATCCGCGAACACGAGGTGTCATCACTGATTTCCAGTTACCCTTTCCGCGAACACGAGGTGTCATCACTGATTTTCAGTTACCCTTTCCGCGAACACGAGGTGTCATCACTGATTTCCAGTTACCCTTTCCGCGAACACGGGGTGTCATCACTGATTTCCAGTTACCCTTTCCGCGAACACGGGGTGTCATCACTGATTTCCAGTTACCCTTTCCGAGAACACCAGGTGCCATCACTGATTTCCAGTTACCCTTTCTGCGAACACGGGGTGTCATCACTGATTTCCAGTTACCCTTTCCGCGAACACGAGGTGCCATAACTGATGTTTAGTTGCCCTTTCCGCGAACACGAGGTGCCATAACTGATGTTTAGTTACCCTTTCCGCGAACACGAGGTGCCATCACTGATTTCCAGTTACCCTTTCCGCGAACACGAGGTGCCATCACTGATTTCCAGTTACCCTTTCCGCGAACACGAGGTGCCATCACTGATTTCCAGTTACCCTTTCCGCGAACACGGGGTGCCATCACTGATTTCCAGTTACCCTTTCCGCGAACACGGGGTGTCATCACTGATTTCCAGTTACCCTTTCCGCGAACACGGGGTGTCATCACTGATTTTCAGTTACCCTTTCCGCGAACACGAGGTGTCATCACTGATTTCCAGTTACCCTTTCCGCGAACACGGGGAGTCATCACTGATTTCCAGTTACCCTTTCTGCGAACACGAGGTGTCATCACTGATTTTCAGTTACCCTTTTCGCGAACACGAGGTGCCATCACTGATTTTCAGTTACCCTTTCCGCGAACACGAGGTGCCATCACTGATTTTCCGTGATACATTCATATGATTGCCACCGATATTTTGCCTTTTACGCCTATGAAATCTGTTTCGGATGATAATGGAGACTGATTGTTCCCTGTTGTTAGCGTTTAATATTTACAATAAATGACGCGTGTCAGTTTGTTTGCTATTAGCTCTGCACAAATAGATTTTCGAAAGGACTTCAACTGGATTAATTTTGGAGGTAACATGGTCAGGGCAGCGTGCACACTATTTAGAGTGAATAATGTGAATGAGAAAGTTGGTGTTTTCAGTGGGGTCATCGGATCCTGGCACGACAACGGTAGCTGACTCTGCCTACTGTATTGTGGCACCGTTTCCCCTAGACCGCGTCATTATGGTATTATGACGACATTATACAATATGGGTTTGTACCTAAGGCCATGACTATCTCACTATAACGTAATGTCGTGACATCTCCTATTCGATATTTGTCTCTGTATATTTTTCAGTACAAATACCCAAAAGCAATGCCTACAGACAAGTCTCGAGCCGGCGTCTGTGACAAACATCACGGGGACGATGCCGGGACAACTCTATGACGTTCATGCACAGTGTCAGATGATGTTTGGACCTGGCTTCGTCTTGCGATTAGTAAGAACAAAATATATTTATCAGCATTAGCAGAATATCTGCCTTGGGCGCATCATGAACTATACAGGTGCAAAAACTACCTAACTGGTTGATTTTGACGCTATACTTTCTTACAAGTGAGTGAGTGAGGTTTTACGCCGCTTTTAGCAATATCCCGGCGGGGGACACCAGAAATGGGCTTCACACATTGTCGGGAATCGAACCCGGGTCTTCGGCGTGACGAGCTAACGCTTTAACCACTAGGCTACCCGACCGCCCCCTTTCTTACAATGTCACCCATTATTGATCATGACGTTTACAGGGTGTCGACATTGGTGGTTCTGAGAACATCTGCAAGAGAATGGTCTGTGGCAAGGAACAGCTTCAGTCGTCTCGAAACGCTGCAGAAGGAACGCCATGTGGTCATAAAAAGGTAAGCCATCTGAACGTCATATGTGTCTGTGCTTAACCCATGTTAATGTCTGTACCTACAGTGAATTCTGAATGGAAATTGAATGTACCTTTATCTGTTGACAGGCGTTATTATTATAAATATTACAAGTACTGTTATTAGTATCACTACTACTACTACTAACACTGATAGTTATATATACTACTCAAGAGAAGTTAAGGATCACCCGATTCTTTCATATTGGTAATGTTTATCTGTCATGGCATGAGAGATTAACTATTGTAATATGAAAGAATCAGGTGATTCTTAACTTCTTTTGAGTAGTATATGTTAATCAATACCACCATGTATAACAGGGAACACAATGACAATACACCTCACACTTTCCCGGTCATGTACCCGTATTCTGGACGCCATAAACATCCGGGGTAGAATAGGTCTTCAGCAACCCTTGCTTACCGTAAAAGGCGACTGTGATTGTCGTAAGAGGCGACTAACATGATCGGGTGGTCAGGCTTGCTGATTTGGTTGATGCATGTCATCGTATCCCAATTACGTAGATCGATGTTCATTACCGTATTCGACGTAATAAACGCCCAGGGCGCTCTCAAAATTAGAAATAGGGGGCTCTTATTAGAATACTATATTGATGGAAAAAAACAGAGTTGAAAGATAAATTTCGTGGCCTGGAATGTTTATGTACGACAGATATATTTTTCCAAAATTAAATGCCCATAAGTGCGTATTATACGCCAATAAATAAGTCTTGTGTACATTGATCAATCGGAAGGGGTGCTAATTGGGATTGTTCACTAGCCAATATATTAGCAAATGTCGCCGTGGGCGCTTAATAGAGTGGGGCGCTTATTACGTCGAATACGGTATGTCAATCACTGGATTGCCTGGTCCAGACTTGATACTTTACAGCCCACCGCCATCCTGGAATATTGCTGAGTGCGGCGTTAAACAACAAACAACAACCCTGTATTCTGATGTCAATTTGAAGCTTATTTGTCACAAAAATAGCAACTGTATGTGTAACACGTGTGATTTCAGTGGTGTGTAGCTGGGCAGTGTGTTTTCTCCATTGATGCGCCAGAACAAAACAACAGTAAGTGTAGATTGATATTTTTATTTATACAGTTTGACGCCATTTGGAATAGCATATCAGATATATATGACGGCGTAACGCGTATCAGAGGAACCGTAGATGAGGCAGATTGTAGGCCCTGACAATTTAAGTGCCTCCCAGGAGCACGGGTATGATGCTGACAAACCATGGATCATTACAAGATTAATCTTTTGATTGGAATCAGTACTAGCGGATCCAGCCAGCAATAAGGGGTGCAATTTTGCCGATGTGTCACAGCGCATTAGACCAGCAGGTCACCTCGATGACGTTATAGACGTCCACTTAGACACATGCACAACATATGTGCTCGATTATCGACAGTCGTGATATATCTGCGCTGGTAAGACTTGATTTCGATCCTCCTTGAGTCAGGAGTAGCTAGATGGATAAAGGCCACGAATGTTCCTCCACATTGTTCTCATTTTATTAGACCCGTGAAGATTCCGGGGTAGAATAGGTCTTCAGAAACCCATGCTTGCCATAAAAGGTGACTATGCTTGTCGTAAAAGGCGACTGACGGGATCGGGTGGTCAGGCTCGCTGACTTGGTTGATGCATGTCATCGATCCAAAATGCGTGGATCGATGCTCATGATATTAATCACTGGATTGTCTGGTCCAGACTCGATTATTTACAGACCGCCGTCATATAGCTGGAATATTGCTAAGTGCGGCGTTAAACAACAAACCAACCAACCAACTTTCATTTTATTAAATGGGCAGGATACCAACGATAGCTGATACAAAATTGGTAAGAGAACACTATGGTCATCTAGATGAACACCAGTAACCGGTTACATTATATTATTTAAAGAAGAGGGGAAAACAAATGAAAGCGTACTCTATGCACTATTGCCATGGAACGGTTACAAAACATATTATTGGATAATCGATTTTCAGAATGTCAGTATGAGAATGTCTCATTGTGAAAAAAAACTGCAAATGTGTTTTGTCAGAATATTAATACAGGAAACGATTTTAAAAAAATATTAATTTAAAAAGTAAAAAATTCAATTTGAAAACTTGAGGAAATATAGTACCCGGTGCTTGACATGATGCCAAGTATATGTGTATATAAGTACCGCTAGGGAGCACCATTCCGTTGATTGTGATGATCAATCAATTTCGGGAATTTGTCTACATTTTCAGCTGACTGTCTCTTTGGGAGCCAGCCAATCGTGTACCCGCAAAATAAAACATGTGCTGAGCTGATAAGTGCGACACCGCGACTGTGCTACAGGTCTTATTATTTGACGGTCTGCTGCGAGACGTGCCCTGTCTACAAGAGAAGTGACGGTACTCCATTTTTCCATCTCTCTCTCGTAACGTCATTGCAAGCATGTTTTACAGAATGTGTACGCCTGTCTTTTAGTTCAATTAGCACGACTTCCATGATAGAATCTGATATTCTTTACATCTACACGTTCGATATGCAGTAAACTACGTTTATAACGAACACGCTTATACCGAACTGACAGATATCACGAACTTATTTTTTGGTCCCGGCCCCTTGTTGTATATGTGCTGTATATATGCATATAACGAACTGCGGTTATAACGAACTAAAATTAGGGGTCCCTTTGAGTTCGTTATAACCGTAGTTTACTGTATTTGATGGGTCTTTTTTTTGTAATGGTGCTTTCTAACGGACCGAACATTTGATATTTTTCGAGAGAGAGGTTTGGGCTAGGTTTTATTTGTGAAAAAATATAGTTTGTTCCAGTAAAAATGAAAATGAAATTGCCTTCGAAAATTTAGAAACGATCATTATTGCGTGTTTAGAAGCAGTGACAAAAATCACACTTAAAGCAGTATGAACGTGATTATGCAAACAATCAGTGTGGTTCAAGTGACTTTGTTCGAAATGTGCCTCTATTCAACCAGCAGTGAATGGGTACCCGGTAGGATGAGATGACAATGTAGCTTGGGTTGTATTCTCCCTAGGGAGCTGAGAATGATTGTTGAGTGCACAATGATCCAGTGACCGGGGTAATAATAGCGCTTTGAGCATGCCCAGTTTGGTGTGGAAATATGCGCAAAATAAATGGCCTATTATCATCATCATCATCATCATCATTATTGTTATCATCATCATCATCACCACCACCATCATCATTATCATGATTCACTTCTCTGTGGTATTCAGTACGTGGTATTTACCTCACCTTCGGTTTGGCTCATTTGGAATGCTGCCATCAATGTCTGGTGAACATGGACACGAATTGTTTGATAGGCATTACTTAGAAGTTGAGGGATGACAAAGTAGACACAATTTATCGATAACAACTTGTTGTTATCCATAGAATGTGTCTACTTTGGAATACGGACACTTTGAATGTTTTGTTTACCAAGGGGTTTGAAAATTTTACGTTTGTACAAATATGCCTCGTGAATATTACTAATGTGTTCTTGAATATGTGATTTACTCTAGAAAACTGCCCATATGGAGATCGATTTATTAACTGTGCCACTGCAATAACAAGGGACACGAAACGCTTGTGTTACGGTGAAGCAAATGCCAATGGTTGTTGTGGAACATGTTCAGCTTTTAAGTCGTCAGTGGGTAAGTTTGTTTGTTTGTTTGTTGTTTAACGCCGCACTCAGCAATATTCCAGCTATATGACGGCGGTCTGTAAATAATCGAGTCTGGACCAGACAATCCAGTGATTTACATCATGAGCATCGATCCACGCAATTGGGATCGATGACATGCATCAACCAAGTCAGCAAGCCTGACCACCCGATCCCGTTAGTCGCCTTTTACGACAAGCCTGTAGTGGGTAAGTAATGAGACAGACCTTTAGAGGGTTTGTGTTAAGGAGGATATTATAAATACGGCCATCCGTTCGTCGTCAGAGTAGATAATGAAATGTCATGTTGAAATTATATAAGTGTTCATCCTGTTAACGTTGAGGGTGGTGGAGCGCACGTCCTCCTGATGATTAAAACAATTTTACAATGAGGAAATGTCTTTCAATATTTCCAAACTTAAATTATCTTCTCTTAACTTTACATCACGATACTTAATTTGAGACCGTACCTGTTGACCATCGACATGAATAACATGGTATATATGTTTTGACAAAACAACATATAATCCAACGATAAATGTTTTCTTTTGATATTCGTATTTGGTAAGAAGTATATTTAGATCTTATATTTATCTGAATGAAAGTGACAATTTACCCAAGACTCGTACCTGTAGTATATATACATCTTGAAAGTCTAGCTTAACTAACTCTCGGTTGTAATTTAATTGTATTTTGTCCCCAGTAAATTGCACATATGGTGATCACTATTCTGACTGCACCGCTGTGACCAAGGAAAAGAAAAATCTTTGTTACGATGAAAACAATGCATACGGATGTTGTGAAACGTGCTCGGCTTACTCGTCGGGAGGTGGTAAGTACAGATATGACTGTTTGTGATTAATGGTCTATTAATACGTCACGTCGTTGGTTTAAATGTTACATATATCCAATTAAATTAACAAAAATGGAATGATGGTATTGGTGCGGTTTGAGGAATGAACTACGTCATTTATATGTGACCGTAAGTAATACGTGAGTACAGGTAGAGAGTTGAATAAGTTTTACGCCGTTTTGAACCTTATTTCTGCTATCTCACGGCTTTTTGTTTGAGTATTTACCTAACATTTAGTTACAGAGTAGAGAA
The DNA here is from genome assembly GCF_022045235.1 of Haliotis cracherodii. Taxonomy (NCBI): domain Eukaryota; kingdom Metazoa; phylum Mollusca; class Gastropoda; order Lepetellida; family Haliotidae; genus Haliotis; species Haliotis cracherodii. The sequence continues at coordinate 418,052 of NW_027266306.1, read as the reverse complement.
CGATTGTCATGTAACTTGACCTGTGTTATATTTGGGATAACACTTTCTTAGTAAAGTACAGATTCTAGTACTTTGTGTGCTGGCTCACCTCAACCCCAAAAAGTATTAGAATCTGTACTTTACTAAGAAAGTGTTATCCCAAATATAACACTAGTTACATTTGACCACTTTCTAAATGGCATTGTGTATTCATAACGATTGTCATGACTACTGTGGTGCTGATAGACCAAGGTTTAGTTTGGTTTGGTTTGTTGTTTATCGCCGCACTCAGCAATATTCCAGCTATATGACGGCGGTCTGTAAATAATCGAGTCTGGACCAGACAATCCAGTGATTGACATCATGAGCATCGATCCACGCAATTGGGATCGATGACATGCATCAACCAAGTCAGCGAGCTTGACCACCCGATCGCCTTTTCCGACAAGCATAGTCAAATTTTACGGCAAGCATGGGTTTCTGAAGACCTATTCTACCCCGGAATCTTCACGGGACGATAGACCAAGGATCATAATTAGGGTTAAGCTGGCATCATGGATCACCGGGTCCTGGCACGACCAACGGATTGTATATCAGTGCACTAAGGAGCATTTCGCTGTGCAAAGTTGCGTACCTTAGACGGGCCACGATCCACTCCTGGCTTTTGTGGGTTCGAACACTGTTCTTAACAACTCAGTCATTAGCTCCATGTTAAAAATCTATAGCCTTTACTATAGGCCTAAGTTGTAAATGTCTATTATTGTTTGTTTGTTTGCTGTTTTACGCCGCACTCAGCAATATTCAAGCTATATGACAGCGGTCTGTAAATAATCGAGTGTGGACCAGACAATCCAGGGATTGATATCATGAGCATCGATCCACGCAATTGGGATTCGATGACATACATCAACCCAGTCAAAGAGCCTGACCACCCAATCCCGTTAGTCGCCTTTTACGACAAACATGGTCGACTTTTATGGCAAACATGAAATGCCTATTAATCATGATGATGTTGGTTCAAAGTGAGTTGATAAGTGAATAAGTAGCCGTGTGTTTAAAGCGTCCGCTCGTCACGCGGAAGCCCATTTCCAGTGTCCCCCGCCGTGATATTGCTAGAATATAATTGCTAAAGCAGCGTAAATCAAGACTCACTCACTCACTCACTCACTCTGTATTCTGGTGTACGAGCCCATGTAGATCGTAAGAATTTCTACACTCCTCTAGTTACACGGGTAACTCATAGTGATTGAAGTCTAGGGCAACGATACCCCGGACATGTTTTGAACATTTATTCCTTACTCATTTCATTATTATGTATATACCAGTAAATTGCACATATGGCGATCGCTATTCTGACTGCACTGCTGTCACCAAGGACAAGAGAAACCTGTGCTACAATGAAAGGAATGCCAACGGCTGTTGTGAAACTTGTTCAGCGTACTCGTCGCCTGTTGGTAAGTACAGATACAATCTCCTTAAAATCAGACCTCAGTTCTCGCTACCGCTAAACAAAGATCTGAGGACATCCCATTACGGGTCACGTCAGAACGACCTTTCATCCGACCAATCAGAGCATCGCTTACCAGATTATGAAAGTGACAGTCGGAATGGGATTTCTAATCATGCAGCCTCGAAAACTTTAACTCCGAACGATAGTTATGGGGTTAACGACTGTATCCATACAATCTAGACCATCTATTAGCTATTCCAGAATGTTCTTTTGTTCAGGTTTCAAATTTGTAATCGAGAATTTGTCAAAATATGTTTCGAAGCGTAGTCGCCAATTTGAAATTAGTGCCGTAAAGTACCAGAAAGCTGCCTTCTGATTGGTCATTCCATTGGTCGGTCAAAGTTCGCGCAAGGTCGGTCTGACGTGACCCGTAATGGGATGTCCTCAGATCTTTGTTTAGCGGTAGCGAGAACTAAGATCTGATTTTAATGAGATTGGGACAGATATGACTGTTGGTGATTGGTCAGTCTATTAATACCTCACGTCGTTGTTATAAATTTTGCATATATCCAATTAATTTGACAAAACGTTTATTGAAAGGTGGTTTGGGTTTTGATTTGGATTTCAGGGGGGAGTGTGGCACCTTCAGTGGAAGCTGTGGATGTCGGGGGGACCTGGGTTATACTATTCGTTTACTCTCAGCCAATAACTCTTCCTTATCAAACCCTTATCTACGTACTATAGGGTGGGTCGGGTAGCCTCGTGGTTAAAGCGTTTGCTCGTCACGCCAAAGACCCGGGTTCGATTCCTGACATGGGTATAATGTGTGAAGCCCATTTCTGGTGTTGCCCGACGTGATATTGCTGGAATATTGCTAAAGGCGGCGTAAAACCATATTCACCCACTCACTGTTTATACTTGTTATATGGAGCTATATGTTATTATGATAGATACATTTCGCAGCTTAAAACATGATAGGTATTATTAAATACTGTGAACCACTGTCCATAATATCCTATATTATCATTTTAGTCGCTACTTTATGTTCTCGAGAAACTTAAATCATATCACACTTAAACTGCTTTATGTTATGAACTATTCAGAATGGATAAGCTATCATTATAATACAACTGATTTATTAACAGTTTTACTTTTTATAAATGGTTATGGCAGCCATATTCGATTCAGTTGGTGGCTCTACATTTGATGGTAAATCAATTAACATATTCGACCTACATATTTTATTTGCGATGTTTCATTCCTTTAACACAAAGTTTGTATTTATTCCCTATTTTGATTATTGCGTTATCTTTTTTCCAGAAAACTGCACATATGGTGATCGTTATTCTAACTGTCGGGCTGTAACTTCGGCAACGAAATACCAATGTTACAATGAAGACATTGCCCATGGCTGTTGTGAGACTTGCCTATCCTATTCGTCAAGGGGAGGTAAGTACAGATTATGGGGATTGTCTGGTTTGGGTTTCAAATGAGTTAGTCAATCATTCAAGTTGTCAATTCAATTCAAGTAACGTTTTAAACACTAAATCGAAGTTTTAAGTCTGAAGTATGTGATATGATATATATTATGTTAGATTATCATTTCTACGATTCCTTAGGCAGGAATGATAGTGGTCCTACGACCAACATAAATATATCTATTATTAATGAACATAATTGTAATAATTACAGTAAAAGTATGCTATATTCATCTGATGATACTTACATTTCTTCTTAACCAGATATAGGTTTGTCAGCACCATACCCGTGCTCGTGGGTTTCACCGAAGTAGTAAACGTCTGAGACCTGCATCACTTCGGGCTTGCCTCCCACATTAAGCTGACACGCCGTGATATAACTGTTATAATGTTAAAAGTGGCGTTAAACCCAACTCACTCACTCACTCACTCACTCACTCTTGACCAGATTGTAGGTTACGAAAGCTGCATCTATATTACCAATTGAATTTGTTAAAAAATAATAATGATAATAAGTCCACCTTAATGCGACAACGTAAATTTACCAAGAGAATGGTCAGGGTGCTACATAGTATTATTACCCCTGTCTTAGAATCAGCATGCACTCACACTCCATTCTCAGATTTCTGAGGAGTATACAATAAAAGCTGCCGTATGAGGCGCCAGAACGCTTAAAGCCAATTTACCATTTCGTCCTACCGGGTACCGGGAACCCATTCACTTTACCTACAAAACATCTGACACTTACAAGACGCCCCTACAAAAAACGATACCAAATTTCCATGTTTTGAGTCAGGAATCTGGTAAAAATACCTTCAAATAATGAACTAGTACACTATTTGATGGTAGGCGATTGAGGCAAATATGGATTAAGCTTGCTCCTTGATCAACATGTGTCATTATTTCAATCAGTCCTGTATTTATATTAGACTGTATCGCATCACCTTTTGGCTTGAGTCTAAAACCTGAAGACATGTCCGTTACCGTATTCGTATATAAAAATATACCCAAGACACAGTTAAATGTGTTCAATCATACTTTATAATTTCGCACGTCCCGATGTGCTTTAAATTGCATCTGAAATATATATAATATATGGGGAAATATATATGTGAACCATTACGCAACGAATTGCCAATTGTTTTAGGTATGCCCGTTTGCGCTAAGACGGAACCCGGCCGCAAAAATGGCCATGAGAGGGACACGAGTCGCTGTTCGGCTTGTCCCGGAATAACACGAGTTGGTCCCGAATGTTACAGACTGCTGTCATATAGCTGGAATATTGCATTGCCTTCCACATGAACCGTGGTAGAAAGGAATAAGCATGGCCAGCATTCAAAGTACCCTAGCACTTAACTGTTTAAACAACGTTGTTTTGATAACCGTATTTTAAAAGAACTCTTTGGTTCACTGTGAGAGCACATATGTGACCAACTCGTGTTATTCCGGAACAAGCCGAATAGCGGGGTTACGGAAAGGCGCGAGTGGTGACGAATGTGTGAGAGCACTGCGAGTCGGCCCTGCGTGGTGCACGTGAATGTGCTCCCTGAGCCGATGGAATGCATGTCCAAGGGCACGTATACAATTCATATAGGATCAACTTGAGCACACTTAATTATCAATCACCTAACCATGACTTGCCCATGTTGAAGGGCCTAGTGTAAGCAACATGGCCCTGATCCCGATAAGAGTAATTTTTTTTCTATCTGTTCGTTTCTTCGAACGAAATGCTACCTACCACTTACAATGCATAGAATGAATAAAACACATATTTCGCTGTGCAAAAACTGTTAAACTATAAACTACATTAGTCGTTAATTTCATAAAGTGTCTTCCATTTTACTTTCGTAAGCCTTCGGTGCAAATATCGCGGGTTCGAATCCCGCTGGGGAAACAAGCTTTTTTCATGAAATTTTCATCAAGGGATTAGTAGGGAAAAAGAGAAGTTCCGTCATTGCCTTGTGGTTTTAACTGAATTCAATCTCATAAAAATCAGATATTAGTTCTCTCTACCGCTAAACAAAGATCTGAGGACATCCCATTAGGGGTCCTGTCAGAACGACCTTTCATCCGACCAAGCAGAGCGTCGCTTACCAGATCATGAATGTGATTTCTAATTATGCAGCCTCGAAAACTTTTAAACGGGGTATTCCGAACGATAGTTACTGGCGTAACGACTGAATCTATACAATCTAGACCATACATGAGCCATTCGAGAATTTTCTTTTGTTCAGGTTTCAAATTTTTAATTGTCATAATATGTTACGAAGCGTAGTCGCCAATTTGAAATTAGTGCCGTAAAGCACGAGAAACCTACCTCCTGATTGGCTAATGTCGACTTCTTGTCAGTAATTTCATTGGTCGGTCAGAGTTCGCGAAAGGTCGGTCTGACGTGACCCGTAATGGGATGTCCTCAGATCTTTGTTTAGCGGCAGCGAGAACTAAGATCTGATTTCAATGAGATTGAACTGAATTCAGTTAAATAATGCCCGGTCAAAGACAAGGAAGAACAAAGTGGTGTCTTCCGGTAATGTTAATCAGAAGACGTACATGCTCGAGACTATGATCATCAATATAACTACATATTGGAAGGTTTCAATGCTGCTTGATTATGTTGCAGACTGTCCCTATGGTGACAACACGTTGACTGACCCATGCACTGAAAGCAACTGCATCACTTCCGGTTCCGACTACATTGGAAGGTGTTGTGACACTTGTCGCAATTTTGTGTCACAATCTACCACAACTACGACAGTAACAACAACGACTACACCACCAACTACCACGGCTACAACTACAACACCCACTACTACACCAACTACTAACACAACAACCACGGCTACACCACCAACTACCACTACACCATCAACCACGACTACACCAACAACTACCACTACTACAACTACTACTACTACACCGACAACTACAACACCCACTACTACACCAACTACTACCACAACAACCACGACTCTCCCACCAACTACCACAACACCATCAACCACAACTACAACACCCACTACTACACAAACTACTACCACAACTACAACCACGACTACACCAACTACTATCACAACTACAACTACACCAACAACTACCACAACTACAACAACTACGACTACACCAACAACGACTACCGCACCAACTACAACATCTGCAACAACTACTAATACACCAACTACCACTACTACAACAATCACGAATGCACCAACTACTACAACCACTACTACACCGACAACCACTACTACATCAACAACTACCACTACTACACCAACTACTACAACGCCAACTGCAACAACGGCTTCACAGACGTCATTGACAACCAGTACAAGAATAGTGTCAAGTACAGCTACAACCCAATCCGCACCTACACCCACAACAGTCAATCCCATCAGCGGTAAGTTGGTTGGTTGGTTGGTTTCTTGTTTAACGCCGCACTCAGCAATATTACAGCTATATGACGGCGGTCTGTAAATAATCGAGTCTGGACCAGACAACCCAGTGACTGACATCATAAGCATCGATCCACGCAATTGGGATCGATGACATGCATCAACCAAGTCAGCGAGTCTGACCACCCGATCCAGCGGTAAGTAAAGCAGACACCCAGATTTATTATTGGTCCCCAGGAACAACTGCTTGTCGTAAAATGTGACTAGTGAGTGAGTATGGTTTTACGCCGCTTTTAGCAATATTCCAGCAATATCACGGCGGGGGACAACACAAATGGGCTTCACACATTGTACCCATGTCGGGAATCGAACCCGGGTCTTCGGCGTGACGAGCGAACGCTTTAACCACTAGGCTACCCGACCGCCCCTAAAATGTGACTAAATTGGATCGGGTGGTCGTGTTCGGTGGTTTGCTTGATTGCATATCATCGTACCCCGAAAGTTTGGATCGTTGTCATACCATTAACCACCGATTCGTCTGGCACAGACTCGATTAGTTGGAATAGTGAGATGATATAGTTGGAATATTGCTGACGACGGCTTAAAACAACAAACGAATACACGTCAATGAGTGATTTGGTTGGTTGGTTGGTTGGTTGGTTGTTTTTCGCCGCACTCAGCAATATTCCAGCTATATGACGGCGGTGTGTAAATAATCGAGTCTGTACCAGACAATCCAGTGATTAATATCACGAGCATCGATCCACGCAATTGAGATACGATGACATGCATCAACCAAGTCAGCGAGCCTGACCACCCGATCCCGTTAGTCGCCTTTTACGACAAGCATAGTCGCCTTTTACGGCAAGCATGGGTTGCTGAAGACCTATTCTACCCCGGAGCTTCACGGGTCTGTTAATGAGTGAAGAATGTAGAGATAGAAAATCCCGGGAGACTGCAATCTCCTGCCACCAATTTTTCCTTTGTCAATTATTTCCTTTAAGAAATAATTTGTTCATGTTGAAACATGGGTATTAACAATAAATGAAATTAATTAGTCAGGTAATTAATTACGTAAAATACTCGTTTGTTTCCAGATATCTTAACAGAACCACAAAAAATAATCATAGCGGCGAGCTTCGCTGTAGGTCTTGGGATACTCATCATCATTGCTGTCATCGTCTGTGTCAAAATCAAAAAGTGCGTACAGCTATCTTCTTTAGATTAAGTGACCAACCATTGGGGGTGGGGGGTGGGGGCGGGGTTGGGGGGTAGGGTGTGTGGGATGGGGGGGTGGGGGGGGCGGGGCGTCAGATGGGGGTGGCGTCAGACTGTTGAAAACTGAAAGATCGCCTGTCATAAAAATTATATTGTTGCAAGGTTTTATTTTCTTTTAAAAAAGCAGGCTCATAGTCTTAAATTAAATAATATAATCTTATCTACACGCACGCACGCACGCACACACACGAACAAACAAAATGAAAAAATAACGATTGATGCACTTCGCGGGGTAGGAACCGCTTTATTACAATATAGATCTTGATTATCGATCAGATCGTCTTGACTGGCATTTTGTTTGAAGTAAATGCAAGCAATATGAGAGATGGAATCTGATTGGCCAATATGAGGAACATAGAAGGGGCATAACTCGTAATATTGACTGGGGGTGTTTCGATCGATCCTGGAAATTTCCAGCCCAGTTCGGCAAGGGTGGAAACTGGACTTTTATAGTCAGTCTGCGCCCTTGCCTCGGGAAGATGAGCGCAAAATAGTTATCCACTATACAAACAGAACATGCAATGAAAGCAAATCTCAACAGCAAACACATTGTTGAAGTAAAATAATACTGTACAGTTGATATTTGGCCACTGGTCATCAGTTCATTATTGTTACGAGGTGCTTTTCAAATTGAAACGCAAAGGTCAGTGCAGAAATCATTACCTACAGAACTAAATTACAAAATCAATAACTGACCACTCAAGATCAATGAATAAACATTAAATTGTAGGGGAACACACAGTTGTCGTTATTACAATCAATTGGCCAAATAGGTGGCAACAGCCCTGTACTTAATGTGGGCACTTGCGAATGTTCAGAATTGTGTGACTGTCAAAAGTCTTGAAACAGTCCGTTCTTAGCTGATCTTGAATCCGGAATAGGGGCGGTCGGGTAGCCTAGCGGTTGAAGCGTTCGCTTGTCACGCCGAAGACATCATTTGCAAATACACTCACAAAAATCTCTAATGATTATGGGATTTGTATTCAGTGGATTTAGACATGTGTAGTGATTTGCTACATTTTCCTTGAGTATTCTGACTATATTCTTCAACGTTTCACATTGTGCAGTTTGCTCTTTGTTGAGTTACGGGAGTTATAAGGGTTATTTTTGCGATGGACTAATGCCCTGGGTGCCGTTGTACAAAGCGATCTTTGCGCTAAGGTGATCTTAACTCCCATAAGAGTACACAATTAGGTGATACTTTGTCATTTTGATAAATATATTGTGTCCACTTTTTCAGAGGCGTTTTCAGAATATTGCCAAAAGCAAAACCTTCATGGACACGAGCTGGAGACTTGGATTACACTTCTCCTCCTCTGGGGGCGTCTTCACGGGGGTTCTCCTCATACCCATCAAGTTTTTAATGTTAGCCGATTGAGTTAGACATTGATACCCAGTACAGGTTCACCCAAATGATGCACAATCGTGGTCTTAAACAGCAACCGCGTGTGCGTGTGGGCTTGTGTGCGTGCGTGTGCGTGTTGGCTTGAGTGTGAGCGTGCGTGCGTGCGTGCGTACGTGCGTGCGTGCCAGAGCGGGAGAGTGGCTTACGGAAAGTTTATTTTTTTATTCCACCGAATGGCTTCGTGTTCATCACAGAAATGTGCATACAAAAGGTTCAACTTCGACTACAAGATGCTAAATATTAAGACATTTAGTTACTTTTACCCTTTTTCCACCTATGGCTAGAATTGTCAAATGAAAATCTGTACACCAAGAAATTAAAGTATTCGGGTATTATTGGTTCGCATGATTCCAAGACATGAGGGGCGATATTACCATATTTGTTTCCTCTATTCCTGCAATATCAAGCAGTCACAGGGGGTTGATCTGATTAGGCGTTGGTTTACTTATTTAAGTAAATGCCATTAAGTCAATTACCTTTCAGTTTCTGGTGTCATCGCTTTTTTTCGGTGATCCATTCATGTAATTTTCACCACTTGTTTGCCTTTTACGCCTATTGGAATCTGTTTCAGCAGCTAATCAGGGCTGATTATTCTTTGGCATTTCTAGATTTACAATCTTTAATCAGGTTTATTTTACGTCCATATCTTCACTTTTTCTATTGCACAGTTCACAAATAGATTTTGGTAACTATATTGCATAGCAAGAAAAACGTTTCACCAATAAATAAATGGCACCGAGCCATTCGAACAAAAGTGTCTACTAAATTCAAGTGTGTCCTCGTATCTGTATGTGTAATTTAACTAGTGTGAAACACATTTTTAAGTTTCTAATAGTTTCACAATATACGTCTTCATTTTTTATTTTTTTTATGACTCTCCACTTGATTGGTGATTGTATACCTCTTTTGTATGTTTCATGTTTGTGGGTTTTTTTTCATTTTCGTTTTTAATAAAGAAAGTCTGTTTGACATGTTCCTTGTCCTTTAATAATATTTTCAAAAAATTCAAATATTGTTCACATTAATTCAGTCACAATAAGGGCAACGTTTGTCATGTTTAAGTTCAAAATACTGGCTGTCTAAATTGGCACCAAGCACGTGGGTATAACATTTTGGGCTTTCCTCCCACATTAAGCTGACTCGCCGTCGACGTAATAAGAGTTGAAATGCTTTTCAAAGCAGCTATAAACTCACTCAATCACTTCGAGTACAATTAAGGCTCCATGAGAAAAAAGCCCGAGAAACTATGCAATCAAATTTGGTTGGTTGGTTGGTTGGTTTGTTGTTTAACGCCGCACTCAGCAATATTCCAGCTAAACTAGTGTACAAAAGAAACGATACCAACTTATCTTCAAAATTGTTTTTTACTAAGTGAATTGTCTAGTATGACAACATGCCAATTTGTATTGCACATCCCAAACACAGCATAGTCGATAAAAAATACCGGGAACACGTGATCACTTCCGGGAAAAAACGTAAATTTCGTGAAAGTGACATTTCCCTCTCTAGCATGTTCTGCACGTGCATAAAAACTGTATAAAACGGCTGATCAGACACGTTGATATCACAGCAACAAAAAGAACACAAGATATGCCACGTTTGACAGCCATCGAGAAAGAGAGAGCCGTTGGAATGGTCCAACACGTCGACGTCGCCAGAAGGTTGGGCTGCGCACGCATCACTATCACCAGGTTGATGCAACGGTTACGTCAGACAGGCCAGACGTCAGACAGGCCCAGGGTACCGTTTCACATAGCAGTCGTAAGTCTTACGTGCGTGTAAAACTGGCGTAACTCGGAAATACTGAACTAGGGGCGTTTCACAAAGCTAGTGTAATATTACGTCCGTGTAAAATTGGCGTAAACTCTACGTGTGGTCTTGGGGTGGTGTAAATATTTACGCAAGCGATAAAGATGGCGATCAATCCAACCACAGTCGAGATTGCCAAAAAAGTATGTAAGCGAGAACGTGTTTTCCGCGACAGGTCGAACCCCCTCGACGATTTGGATGATCATGACATCATCGAGAGGTACCGCCTATCACGACACATGATATTTTCTATCATTGGTAAAGTGATTGACAGACTTGAACATCAAACTCAGCGTTCCCATGCAATACCACCTTACCTTAATGTTTTAATTGCTCTGAGATACTTCTCCAAGGGTGGGTTTTACAGTGAGATTGCCGATATCCACGGTGTGAGTAAATCCTCCGTCTGCAGAGCAATCCACGCAACAACAGACGCATTATGTGCAACCATGGGTGATTTTGTATTTCCCACGATGCCTTCCACTCAGAAGAGTACCAAAGAATCATTCTCCGACATAGCTGGATTCCCTAAAGTACTCGGTGCAATTGATTGCACACTCGTACCCATAATGGCGCCGAAACGTGACAAAGTAGCCTACGTTTGTTGGAAGGGTTACCATGCACTGAACATACAGGCAGTATGTGATGCCAACATGAGGTGAGATACATACACACATGGTAGATATGTCTTTTAGCATGAAGCAATTATTCCTATTCCTCTTGAACAAGGCACGACACAATGTAAACATTACAACATGAAATAGATGTCCTTGAAATTGACGCATGCTGCGCCCCCTAGGTAACGTTTTGGGCGAGATAAGTCATGATGCATACCAGTAAAAATGAATCCATTGTGATAATGTTTTCAAATTTCCATTGTTTCCATGTAGAATAACTGTTCCATAATTGAAATGTGAATTAATAGTGTTTATTTGTAGGCAGATGTAGATCTCTAAATGAGCTTTATAAAGTTATGCATGTGCATTTTAAATACTGGAGTTTCTGTTATTTCTGGATTTATATGGATATAAATTGTTATATTTTTCTGTGTGTTCAAGTGGCCTGGCTCTCTCCATGACAGTTACGTATGGAATAACTCTGCCCTTGGTCAGTACTTTGAAAAGAAAAATATTGATGGATGGCTACTTGGAGACTCTGGGTAAATATAACTACAACATATATACCTTACAATGTGTGATAAACAAATCTGACAAAACTGCACTTAGTAAAATATTGATGATATTTTGATGACCTGGCTGGATATAGTGTTATCCTTATTACTTATGTTACAGATACACCTGCAGACCATGGCTGCTGACCCCTGTGCTCAATCCCAGCTCGGAAGGACAGGAGAAATACAGTAGATGTCATATCAAGACACGGAACACAATAGAGTGAGCATTTGGCTTGTGCAAGTACGGTTTTAAGTGGCAACAGTAAGTTGGTAATGTAACCAAGAAATTATTGTAAGTGAAATAATTAAATATTGAAGGTACAGTTATGTAGTCGGTATAATGCTCCCCAGCCCAAGGAGGTGTCATGCTTACCCAACGTTTTTTTCTGAAGCCAAGTAAAGACAATATTAGTGGAGATGTAAAACAGTTAATGTTTTCAACAGAATGGGGTAAAATCATCTGCTCATGCATCAAGCGCACATGGCAACATTTCTTACACACCTGTACAGTGAAATAACATTGCTTTCATATACAATCTGTAATCATAAATCTTATACATACATGATACATGAAACTTGGAATAAAACTTGGAATACTTCTTATATCTTCAATCTTACATCTTGACTTAAGGGTATCTTTAACATTGCATTCTTAGTACTTAAGCATTATCTCCCTTGGATTACTAAATAATTGACATGAAAATGTTTAGATAAACAATTCTTAAAAAACTCCTGATGAAATATAAATAAAGATATTTATGAATTATTGATGAAAAACAAAGTTCCAAAATATTTAGAATATTGATAATATTTTGGTTAAAATATATATATATATATGATGATGATAATGAAAAGAATTTAATTTATACATTTGGAAAAAGGATGATGAAACACTTACAATGAATTTTAATCAAAATGAGACAAACAAGCCTTTAATAAAAACAAAACTTATTTCAAAGAAACTATCACAGCAAACCTTGAAATATCTACGCATACTTCTGATTAAACTGATAACTAATTGACAAACCTATCTACATGATCTAGTAATACTTTGACAACATACCCAAGGAAATCAACCTTTCAATACATCATACGTCATAACCACTTCTGAGTCCTGACACTATTGAACGATAACTTCAGAGTGACACAATTCAATAACAATATTTATCTTGAGAGACAATCACAAATCATAAGGATATAATGGAAACTTACTCTATTTTGCAAACACATGACTTGCTAAACACTGTACTTGTCTCAAGATACAACAAACTTTGAACGAAAACATTTTCACGCTACAGATTTGTTTACTTCCGCTCATCAGCAAAGGGAAATAACTCTCTCACACATACAGGCAATACTGCTAAGAAATTTGACTTGACGAAATGACATAAATTCTCATCAAATTAAACTTATTCCTATCAAAACATATCTGAACTACAGAAATATTCATTTCCATACATTTGTACCATAAGCTAATAGACAACTTCAATATATCTATGCTATTTATGCAATAACAACTTTTCTGACCATGCCGTTCGAGCAGACGAAAAACTTCTATGCATTGGGCCAACAATAATCATGAAATACAAACTATTTAATAGTGTTAATTAACATGATATTGCTAACAATTAAATGTTTATATGCTTATGAGATGGAAGGTGTGTATTTTGTGCATTGACAATTCACCTGAAGCCAAATAAAGACAATAATAGTGGAGATGTAAAACATTTAATGTTTTTAACAGAATGGAGTAACATCAACTGCGCATGCGTGAAGCGCACATGGCACCGAAGATGCTATTTACGTCCAAACCACTAATATATATGAATTTGAAATGGACTTCTGGTGAATTACAATATTGATAAAATATGTGACAATTGTACTTCTTTACAGTTACAAGAGGAAAACATGTAATAGTATCTATTCATGGTATCATTGTTGAAAACTTGAAAAAAATGGAGTTACTTCTTATCTCAAATTTAGCTTTTTTTTAAGTTGTTGTAGTATTCCGAGAGAATTGTTAGAAAACATTATCAACTTAATTTTGAACAAACTGATAGCCTGTCTAACAGGGGTCTGTGAAGAAGTTGGGAAAATAACTTATAATACAAAAAATGTGTTCTATCACATTTCCAGATGCCTTCACAAGACAACTGGTGTCTTACAATTCACCCCAGAAAGGAGTTTGTGTGTTGTCCGGCTTGCTTCTTGTTGCATAACATGTGCATCAATGAAAGAATACCACTTCCCCGGGGCATTGAGCTACTCAGAGGAGAGGGAACTGCCACAGAGTTGCCATGTGCAGCTGACTTCCCAACAACAAGCTCTGGTTGTGATGGACTGTCAGCAAGACATCAATTAATTGTGCATAAGTTCACTAAAATTACAGCCTTATGCTATTGTTTTCATCATTTATAATAAGCACAAGAATATAAATCATGACATGTAAGTGACTTTCTACTCTGTATTACTAGACAGTCATAACTTAAGTTAAAACAAAGTTACGTGAACTTTAATGACAGTTGGATAGGCGCGATCATTTTGCTAACACTCCAATAGTATGAGTATGGATACTAAACCGTCCCATAGTTTTCCTTGAAAGGTTTCCCTCCCATAGTTTAACAAGAACCGTCACCCTCCCATAGTATAGCATAGTATAGTGAACATCACTTGAAGATTAGTTTGAGGCATTAACTTGATCGAACTTTGTTTTAAGTAGGAGAAAGTCCGAAATCTCGCGATTATTTTCGCACATGAAACTTGTTCTCGGCCTAACGGCTTCGAACAAGCTTCACGTGCGAAAATAATCGCGAGATTTCGGACATTCTCCTATACATAATTTCATATTATACAAAAATATAAAATACACAGCTTTTGTCATGATCAAAAGAATTTTATTATTGGGGAAACATTTTGGCCATTAAGTAGAAAAATATGTACAAATTCCCTGAGAAGCTTTAGCTTCTCCTCCTCAATCTCTACTCTTCTGTTCTCAGCCAAGAGAATCTGGCTCTGTACAGCTATTAATTGCTGTATTGCGTCAGCAACTGGATCTGGTCCTGTAATAAAACATTGTCTAAATCAATATTGCAGTCTGGTGTATTTTAGGGGTTTATGTAAAACTCATCACAGCTTGATATTCAGCCACAATTATGCAGGAAATGTAAAATTTGATTATTTTATTTAAAAAAAACAAATCCTCCATGCATGTTAACAAACTCATAACTTGACTTAACCCTGAAAACAAGACCAATGAAGAGGAAGATATTTTAACGTCTGTTTTTACATTAATATTGCATTCAATTTGACTGCCAAGGGCACTTAATTTGGAATCCTGGATAAATTCCTACATTCATTATAAAGAAAATTATTAATCAATTTCAATGTGACTAACAGTGCCAAGTGCCAAACACCTTTGAATCTACAAGCCCAAACTTGACCCAGAGCATCATTATCAGAAATGTATTGTGTTATATGGATAAGTATTACCTGATCTTTCTATACTAAACACAATGTTACCAGATTCGAGCTTCTGACATGTTGCAGAAGTCGCTGATTGCACTTATAATTTAATAAGTGGTAATTTTAACTTTGTTCTGTTCACATATTGATAACTGATAAAAATGTGTGACTTAATGTTGCATAAATCTTTACCTTGTTCACCTTGTGCCTTTCTAGCTGTGATGTCTGAAAATAAAATATTTGAGCACATTTATAATATATTTTGTACAGTACATTGTTCAAAACTGACAAATGTCTCTGATATTGGAATACAATGACTGTGTTGATGCCAAGTTATTAATAATAGTCAGTTGGCCAGGGATGAAAAACAAGATTTTCCTTCCCACATTTTCCTGTATACCTTAAACCTTTTCTATTGCATAAAGGAGGTATCTGTACACAATTTCCATTGGGTAGTAAGCTTGCAAGTGTGTGCAGGAACTGCATAAATTGAAGGAAAAATGCATAATTTGACAAAATTGGCTGTAACATTTTTATTAAGTCATTAAACTATCCAAATTATGTGTTCGGTTATCTGAATTTGGCAAACATTTTGTTTCATTTAACTGTTATTCTAAATCTCAGTGGAAACATTGTTTAAAAATCATGTTTTTTTACTTCATTTTCAAATCTTGTGAGTAGGTGAAACACTAATTCCATTAGATTGTGACAATAAAACCACTATAACTGGGTATTAAAATCTGCCTTAACCATTGTACTATCCTATACCAAAAAAAAATGAAAATATATTACATAGGGGTTGAGATATTGTATACAATGTTACCCCACCCCCCAAAGACCCCCCCAAAGAAAATTGCTTGAGATATGGTGGTAGATGATGTTGCTGTAGTGGATGAGTGGGATAATTTCAACAATGCTTAAAAACACCAAAATAGTAAACTCATTAAGAAAAATGATGTTTCAAGTTTTTCTGTGAGCATTTATGGTGGCCATCTTGAATTTCAAGATGGCCGCCATTTTGACCTGTTTTCAAAATCAAGATCTTATATAGTTCTTCAACATGGTCATGTAATATATCATATGAAAGCTTTTCACATAGTTTTTTCAATGATGTACATTATTCACTGACTCCTGTGGTAAATTGATCCCCAACAATGAAAAAAGGAAATATTGAAAGCTAATTTCTCTCGAGAATTAAAATGGATATATAACTAAATGGTATCAGTATTTTGCATAAATATTTCCCATATGCCAGTAGAAATAAAGTCAATTTAAGCTTTTTATAAGTCTGTTATATCATTATATATAACACAAATAACTAAGAGAGGTAACATTTGTTTGTCTAGGTATCATATCACAATTTCTGGCCCAATCCATATGTTCAAGCATATTCCATATGTCATGCATTTTAGTCTGGTCATTTTGGTCGAAATAAATGGCCAACCTCAAGAAAATTGCAACAGAATTAATTCATACTTTATGTTATTTGGTAGCATATCAGCTTTCAGGAAAAAAAAGTCTACCAAAATCAACTCATGGGAATGACCTCTCTCAAGGTCACAAGATATAGGCCTATATAATTCGTATTTTCGTATTCTTGGATATTTGTAGGAAGGAAGAGATTCAAATTTATTATAGTTTTCTTTCTAATATAACTAAATTAAAGAACTATCTGGGTATACAACTTTTATTTACTTCATAAAAAATATCACAGGGATAATTTAATTCATTATAATAATTCAAGGTCAAATAGAGGACATATATGAAGAGTGGCCGAGAAGTTAAATGTTGCCATAGATTTTCAAATATTGGAATGAAATCATACATATTATATTCAAATATAAGATAATCACAGTTCATATATCATTTTAAGAACTTAATGTACTAACAAATCACCTAATTGTGTGTGTGTGTGGGGGGGGGGGGGGGGGGGGGGGGGTGCAGTCATACATAGCCATTAATGATTGTAGCCAGTGGCAGTCTGAGGTAACAATGAGCAAGCCTCCAAGCCTCCGACTGAAATATTTGCTATTTTATGTTATTTGGATGCAAATTTTGACGTTTATATAATTCAAAGACAATGGATGATTTTGATAAGTCAAGTGTCGTTCAGTGCAAGTTTTACAATTTCGTACTAGTAATACTGTTTTGTCCGTAGAAACGGGTCGTGGCAGAATGTTCCTTTGATTGAGACTCTGCCCGAATTGTGACTCGCGAACAAGGGGAAATGAATATCATATGTTCCAGTATACTTGTTTTAGATTTGAAAGAACATTATTACCAAACTATTGTCGCATAAATCCCAACTTTTATAAACTCCGATGCTTATTCACAACTACTGATAGTTGAACACTCATTCGTTTAAGTAAGTATATTGGTTGCATATTTCAGAAGTTAAATTTGTTGTTGTTGTATAATGCCGCACTCAGCAATATTCCAGCTATATGACGGCGGCCAGTAATTAATCGAGTCTGGACCAGACAATCCAGTGATTGACATCATGAGCAGCGATCCACGCAATTGGGATCGATGACATGCATCAACCAAGTCAGCGAGTCTGACCACCTGATCCCGTTAGTTGTCGCCTTTAACGACAAGCACAGTCGCCTTTTACGGCAAGTATATATGATACTGTGATGTTGTTGTGCTAGATGTAAATAATATAACGTAGCTGTAGTTTCGAAAGATAATCCAGTAATAAAACACTTACAGAATAATGATTATCTTTAATGTCAATTATATCATGTATGCTATTTCTCATATCACTTTAATACATTGTAATTTGTATGTGTATCATGTTTGGGAGAGGCATTCAGATGAGCAAAATTTGGTTGTTTGCCAATCCCTCAACTTTATGGAAATAAATATGTTAATGTCATAAAGAACTGGAACTTGGTAACGCATGGCCTGGGTAGTTGGCCGACTATAGTCTATTCTGGTGAAAGGGGCCCCGGCGAGACTCATGTCACCCGGTTATCTATAATCCTGTCGCTGATATGCTGAGTGAACACAGGCTATACTGACTATAGATTCATTTATTTTAGTGAGCAAATCTATTCAATTTGAGTATAAGTACAAGATAATCATAGACTATTGCATAGCATAGCAATATGGCAAACGCTCAAGTGACACCTGAGTGAGTGAGTTGGGTTTGACGCCGCTTTTGACATTATTCCAGTTATATCACGATGTGTCAGCTTAATGTGGGAGAAAAACCGAAATGATGCAGGTCACAGACGTTTACCACTTCGGTGAAACCCACGAGCACGGGTATGGTGCTGACAAACCTAGAAACATAATTGGGGCGAACCGGGATTCGAACCCACAATCATAGGATTCTTGGGTGCCCAAGGGACGCAACTCTGCACAGCGAATCGCGGCGCCTTAGACGATTGGGCAACCTGTGCCCCCGAGAGCAATCTCATTAAAATCAGATCTTAGTTCTCACTAGCGAGTGCAAAGATTTGATTTTAATGAGATTGCCCCGAGGGACACCAAAATGGGCTTCACGCATTGCACCCATGTGGGAAATCGAACCCGGGCCTTCGGCGAATAAACACACAAGTGCCTCGCTGTATTCCAAACAATCTTTGGGGACAGTATTTGGTCTACTCCTGCTACAAATTTAGTTTCAAGTCAAGAAACGGAGACAGAATCCACTGGCGCTGTTGTCTGAGATCATGCCGTTCCAGAATGGTAGCCGTAATTCTGAAAGATGAAAAATGTCTTACAGCATCGTGCCAAAAGAGAGTAAAGTTGTTTAAATTCCCATATATTTCAAGTAATTACATCTGCATTTGCTGAATTGTCCTGGTTCCTTTTTTCACCAATTTCCCAGACAAAAAAAAGTTACAAGCCGGTTAAAAGAGTTAATTTTGTGACTTTAAACAGTAAAACAAATGCACTCAAGACGAGAAATGTCAATATCGGGTGTTTTAGAAAAAGGTAACTTGTTCCGATATCAATATTGTCAAGATTGGTTGTAAAACGTAATGAATTTAATGAATTGCAAATTACGTACGCATTACGCAAATGATAATACATCATGTCACTCATGGGCTTCCATACATTTTTATTTCATCAAGGAGGGTCCACTTTTCGATATAATTTTTCACATAATTATGTTTCTAATAATTGTAACAATGTTGGATGAATTGAAATTGTAATTGTCAACTTACCAAGAAATAATACGGCTCCGTTATCGTTGTTCTTTTTCTGAATATTTTCCAAGGCAGTAGCAGGATCACTACGAAATATCTCTCTTTGCGAGCTCTTCTTGATGTACGGCGGCCCGTAGATGCCATATTCTCCACGTTGGTTTTAACTTTTTTGATGCGGGAATTAACCATTTTCCCGAAGGTTGATTTTGGTAGACTTTTTAATACAAACTCAAATACATTCAATTAAAAGGAAACAGTCGTAAAATATTCTGTTGCAATTTTCTTGAGGTTAACTTACAGAATGACCAGACTATTTGGGCAATTAGACTATTACATATGATCTGACATATTCTTCCTGTTGTGTTTCATACCTTCTGTTCAACAGTAGTGACTTGTGTAGGAGGGCCACCTCCACCAGTTCTCACACTCTCCTTCCTCCTTGTCACCTCCTTCTTCTTGGCTGCAGCCCTGAGGTCCTGCCATTTCTTTTTCAGCTGAGGCACAGTCCTTACCTCCGTGTTATTGGTGTTGATCCTGTAAACAAAAATTATTTCAAAATTATATAATATGTTTTTCTCGATGTCACCCATGATTGACAATTGCCTTGGCGTTTTTTATTCCTAATCACTGAGCCGGACATTTAGGAAATTTACGTTTAGTCTATATACAATTTGTTTTATAATGTGAAAATAGTGATACTTCCGCGACCTCTTATATGTGTGCATACATGTATATGCACTTATGCACAATATTTCAGATATGTATCCCTAGCAATAACAATAATTCCCACCTTTTCAAATTTTGCACTAACAAATAAAGATAGGCCTCTTGCAAGTTCAAGTAGATCTACAGTCACCTTTTATCGCTATGTGTTTCCTTCCGCATAACAACAAGCCCGATAACTCTAAATGGCATAGGTCTATCACTTCCAAATAAAACACATCCTTCATATGACAGATGTGGGTTCAATGCCGTGAAATGCACTCACTTTGTCAGAATATCCTCCCATATCTTCTTTTTCCGATTTTTTGTGAAAAAGAAGAAAACGATGAAAACAACACATCTGAATTGCTGCCAACTTCTTCTGTAAGAATTTCGAGTTCTGTGGCCGAAAAGTTTCTCTTCCTCGATTTCTTGTCGCAAATGTCCTCCATTTTACTGCGCTTCGTCGTCTGCTCAGAGCACCTGCCACGGTATACAACTTTAGTGCGGATTTTCCTACCTCACAAAGTGAAAGAGCTCCAATCGTATTTTTTACGTGCGTGTAAGTTGGCCGAGGTAACGCTAGTTTTAGTGTAGTTTTGTGAAACAGTCTTAGACTATGGCGTAAACATTGCGCAAATATGGCGTAAAATCTACGAGCGTGTAAATTTACGACTGCTTTGTGAAACGGTACCCTGGTATCTATAATTTATGTGATGACTTAACATGTGAGAACTGGTCTCAGTGATGAAATATGTCTTATTGTTGACAAGAATAGTTATGCAGAGTTGCATAAATTTACTGTGAATCTTTCCACGAATGGAATCTATGCCTCTTACCACCATGTGCTACCATTGATCATCGGATTCACCAAAGGGTTAAACATGTTCCATCTGTATTGCCTTGGGATTTACTTCCACATTAACCATGGTCTAGTGAAAGGTTTACACGATGGTTATGATAATCGAAAGACGAACTTGCTCGACAATATTGTCATCAATATAGCAATTAGCAAATATCTGAACGTTTAAACGCTGCTTGATTATGTTGCAGACTGTCCCTATGGCGACAACACGTCGACTGGCCCATGTGCCTATAGCAACTGTATCACTTCCGGTCCCGACTACATTGGAAGGTGTTGTGACACTTGTCGCAATTTTACGTCACAATCTACCACAACTACAACAACTACTACTGTACCAACAACTACCACAACTACTACAACTACTACTGCACCAACAACTACCACAAATACATCAACAACTACTACAACGACTGCCACAGCTACACCAACAACTGTCACAACCACTACTGTACCAACAACTACAATAACTTCACTAACATCTACCATAACTGCACCAATAACTACAAATTTACCAACTACCACAATTACATCAACAACTAGCACAACTACACAAACAACTACCACTTTACCAACTACCTCTACTACCCCAATAACTACCACAATTACACCAACAACTACCACAACTGCAACAACTACACCAACAACTACCACTACTCCCCCACCAACTACCACAACTCTCCCAACAACTACCACAACTACACAAACAACTACCACATCTACACCAACAACTATCACAACTACACAAACAACTACCACTTTACCAACTACCACTACTACCCAAATAACTACCACAATTACACCAACAACTACCACAACTTTAACAACAACTACCACTACTCCCCCAACAACTACCACATCTACACAAACAACTACCACACCTACAAAAACAACTACCACAACTGCATCAAAAACCACCACAATTACACCAACAACTACCACAACTGAACCAACAACTACCACTACTACCCCAATAACTACCACTACTAAACAAACAACTACCACATCTACACCAACAACTATCACAACTACACTAACATCTACCACAACTGCACTCAAAACTACCACAATTACACCAACAACTGCCACAACTGTAACAACAACTACACCAACAACTACCACTACTACCCCAATAACTACCACAATTACACCAACAAATACCACAACTGCAACAACAACTACACCAACAACTACCACTACTCCCCCAACAACTACCACTACTCCCCCAACAACTACCACAACTACACAAACAACTACCACATCTACACCAACAACTACCACAACTACACAAACAACTACCACATCTACACAAACAACTACCACAGCTACACCAACAACTATCACAACTACACTAACATCTACCACACCTACACAAACAACTACCACAGCTACACCATCAACTACCACAACTACACCAACAACTGTCACAACCACTACTCCCCCAACAACTACCACACCTACAAAAACAACTACCACAGCTACACCAACAACTGTCACAACCACTACTGTACCAACAACTACAATAACTTCACTAACATCTACCACAACTGCACCAATAACTACAACTTTACCAACTACCAGAATTATATCAACAACTAGCACAACTACACAAACAACTACCACTGTACCAACAACTACCACAACTACTACAACTACTACTGCACCAAAAACTACCACAAATACATCAACAACTACTACAACGACTGCCACAGCTACACCAACAACTGTCACAACCACTACTGTACCAACAACTACAATAACTTCACTAACATCTACCATAACTGCACCAATAACTACAAATTTACCAACTACCACAATTACATCAACAACTAGCACAACTACACAAACAACTACCACTCTACCAACTACCTCTACTACCCCAATAACTACCACAATTACACCAACAACTACCACAACTGCAACAACTACACCAACAACTACCACTACTCCCCCACCAACTACCACAACTCTCCCAACAACTACCACAACTACACAAACAACTACCACATCTACACCAACAACTATCACAACTACACAAACAACTACCACTTTACCAACTACCACTACTACCCAAATAACTACCACAATTACACCAACAAATACCACAACTTTAACAACAACTACCACTACTCCCCCAACAACTACCACATCTACACAAACAACTACCACACCTACAAAAACAACTACCACAACTGCATCAAAAACCACCACAATTACACCAACAACTACCACAACTGAAACAACAACTACCACTACTACCCCAATAACTACCACTACTAAACAAACAACTACCACATCTACACCAACAACTATCAAAACTACACTAACATCTACCACAACTGCACTCAAAACTACCACAATTACACCAACAACTGCCACAACTGTAACAACAACTACACCAACAACTACCACTACTACCCCAATAACTACCACAATTACACCAACAAATACCACAACTGCAACAACAACTACACCAACAACTACCACTACTCCCCCAACAACTACCACTACTCCCCCAACAACTACCACAACTACACAAACAACTACCACATCTACACCAACAACTACCACAACTACACAAACAACTACCACATCTACACAAACAACTACCACAGCTACACCAACAACTATCACAACTACACTAACATCTACCACACCTACACAAACAACTACCACAGTTACACCATCAACTACCACAACTACACCAACAACTGTCTCAACCACTACTCCCCCAACAACTACCACACCTACAAAAACAACTACCACAGCTACACCAACAACTGTCACAACCACTACTGTACCAACAACTACAATAACTTCACTAACATCTACCACAACTGCACCAATAACTACAACTTTACCAACTACCAGAATTATATCAACAACTAGCACAACTACACAAACAACTACCACTTTACCAACTACCACTACTACCTCAATACCTACCACAATTACACCAACAACTACCACAACTGCAACAACAACTACCACTACTCCCCCAACAACTACTACAGCTGCAACAACAACTACCACTACTCCCCCAACAACTACCACACCTACACAAACAACTACCACAACTACAGCAAAAACTACCACAATAACACCAACAACTACCACAACTGCAACAACAACTACCACTACTACACCAATAACTACCACTACTAGACAAACAACTACCACATCTACACCAACAACTATCACAACTACACTAACATCTACCACAACTGCACCAAAAACTACCACAATTACACCAACAACTACCACACCTACAAAAACAACTACCACAGCTACACCAACAACTGTCACAACCACTACTGTACCAACAACTACAAAAACTTCACTAACATCTACCATAACTGCACCAATAACTACAACTTTACCAACTACCACAATTACATCAACAACTAGCACAACTACACAAACAACTACCACTTTACCAACTACCTCTACTACCCCAATAACTACCACAATTACACCAACAACTACCACAACTGCAACAACTACACCAACAACTACCACTACTCCCCCAACAACTACCACAACTCCCCCAACAACTACCACAACTACACAAACAACTACCACATCTACACCAACAACTATCACAACTACACAAACAACTACCACTTTACCAACTACCTCTAATACCCCAATAACTACCACAATTACACCAACAACTACCACAACTTCAACAACAACTACCACTACTCCCCCACCAACTACCACAACTCTCCCAACAACTACCACAACTACACAAACAACTACCACATCTACACCAACAACTATCACAACTACACAAACAACTACCACTTTACCAACTACCACTACTACCCAAATAACTACCACAATTACACCAACAACTACCACAACTTCAACAACAACTACCACTACTCCCCCAACAACTACCACATCTACACAAACAACTACCACACCTACACAAACAACTACCACAACTGCATCAAAAACCACCACAATTACACCAACAACTACCACAACTGAAACAACAACTACCACTACTACCCCAATAACTACCACTACTAAACAAACAACTACCACATCTACACCAACAACTATCACAACTACACTAACATCTACCACAACGTCACCCAAAACTACCACAATTATACCAACAACTGCCACAACTGCAACAACTACACCAACAACTACCACTACTCCCCCAACAACTACCACTACTCCCCCAACAACTACCACAACTACACAAACAACTACCACATCTACACCAACAACTACCACAACTACACAAACAAATACCACATCTACACAAACAACTACCACAGCTATACCAACAACTATCACAACTACACTAACATCTACCACACCTACACAAACAACTACCACAGCTACACCATCAACTACCACAACTACACCAACAACTGTCACAACCACTACTCCCCCAACAACTACCACAGCTACACCAACAACTGTCACAACCACTACTGTACCAACAACTACAATAACTTCACTAACATCTACCCCAACTGCACCAATAACTACAACTTTACCAACTACCAGAATTACATCAACAACTAGCACAACTACACAAACAACTACCACTTTACCAACTACCACTACTACCTCAATACCTACCACAATTACACCAACAACTACCACAACTGCAACAACAACTACCACTACTCCCCCAACGACTACCACAGCTGCAACAACAACTACAACTACTACACCAATAACTACCACTACTAGACAAACAACTACCACATCTACACCAACAACTATCACAACTACACTAACATCTACCACAACTGCATCAAAAACTACCACAATTACACCAACAACTACCACAACTGCAACAACAACTACCACTACTACACCAATAACTACCACTACTAGACAAACAACTACCACATCTACACCAACAACTATCACAACTACACTAACATCTACCACAACTGCACCAAAAACTACCACAATTACACCAACAACTACCACAACTGCAACAACAACTACACAAACAACTACCATTACTTCCCCAACAACTACCACAGTTACACCAACAACTACTACAACTGCACCAACAACTTCACCATCAACTACAACTACTCACCCAGCAACCTCAACTACTACACCAACAACTATAACAACTATACCAGCTTCCACTACAACTTCACCAACTACCAGAACTACACCAACTACTATCACAACAACTTCCACTAGTTCACCAACAACTACAACTAAACCAACGACTTCTCCTACTACGCAATTAACTACAACTACGCCAACTACAACGCCAACTACCACAACTACATCAACAATTCCTACAACAGCCAGCTCAACACAAAGTTCTTCACCTCCATCAAAACAAGCTACCAGGACAAGAATAGTGTCCAGCACAGCTACAGTCATGGCAGCACCTACATCCACAACTTTAGGCTCATCTCCTCCTACCATGACAGTCAATGCTCTCAGTGGTGAGTACACAAATTACAAAGAGTTACAAATTACCCCTACAAACCATGCTTGTCATTAACGTGACACAATTGGATCGGGTGGTCGATGACTTGTTTGATTGTATGTTAAAGTACCCTTAAGGTATGGACCGTTGTTCATCCCATCAATTGCCGATCTGTCTGCCCTGGAGTCGATTAATCACAGTGACAGTTTTAAATATTGCTGACTTCATCATAAAACGGAAACAAACACATGTTAAGAATAAAGAATATGGAGACAGAAAAGTCTTGGAAACAGTGATTACCGCTGTCTTTCTGACTTTCACAGAAACTTGTACTACTTCCTTCAAGGAAATCATTCATTTTTGCATTTACATTAATTAAAAATAAAAATAATCAGTATTATCAGGTAGTGAATTGTATGAAATATTCGTTTGTTTCCAGATGAAATAATCATCATAGGGGCGAGCTCCGCTTTCGGTCTCGGGATAATTGTCATCCTCATTGCGCTCATCGTCTTTGTCAAAAGGTGCGTACAGTTATTTTACTTCAAGAGTTAATCTACATAAATGTGTTGGAAATGTGCTTCTTCGTGCTTGTGTTGGCATATGCCGTAGTTCCTGTAGATGTCGGGGACAGGGTGTGCTTGCACAGAACTAGGAACCACTTGCACAAATCGATGTCAGGCTTCGACTATCAAATTTATAAGAGAAGTCATCTTAATATTTAATCCTGCTAGTTTAACCACTCGTTGTGCTAAAAATGTAACTCTTTGTACTGGGCGTTGTCCACAAACACGAATAGACAGACGGTAGTTGACTGCGATCGGATGGCACTACACATGGCACTGTGTGAAGTTTGTTTGTGAAGCATTATTGCTTTCAACAAAATTAACATAAACAGAAGTGTTTATTACCTTTTTATTTCTCAAAACAAACTTTGGAAGTACATGTCTCCATGACCTACTCCGCTTGCTGTCAAAAAGCAATTGAACCAGTTTAGTAAGCCTTAGACGTCAGAGGCACTTGTGAATACTCCACAAACAAAACTACAGCCAAATAGTTCATTCCAACAATTAATATTGTTCTGGTGTGATTTCCAAACTGATTAATATCATAATCGGTATCGGAGCTGAATTGTGCAATCAGTAAATAATCACTTAAGATCAATGAATAATCAATAACTTATACTGAAGCACAAGGCAAAACGATGGGTTACATACGTGGGAGCGGCCCTTTAATGAATGTGTGTGCTCACACGAATGTTCAGGATCTTGTCACTGTCGATGGTCATGAAACAGTCCAGTGTTCAGATAGGTATACAATTCCCACTTGACAAGAAGATTAAAATTCGTTAAAGATCTCGAACAGTCCTCTGTCGCTTGTAACAGATAGCCTTCTAGAAACTGTAATAATGTCAAAGAGTACACAATCAGACAAATTTCCGCTATCTTAAGTCTGTGATAATTTGGATTAATGTGTGTGTCCCTTATTTCAGAGGCATTTGCAGAATGGGGACAGAACGAAAACCTCCGCCAACACGAACCGGAGACTTGGATTACATGGCTCCGCCTCTAGGAGTGTCTTCAAGGGGGTTCTCCTCATACTCAACACGTTTTAATGCTGGTCGATTAACCTAGGCAATAATACCCAGTACAGTTCATCCCACTCATACCCAATCATAGTTTTAAGCAACGACATTGACTTGACTTTTGAAACTGGTCTACAGACTTACCCACCTTCAAATATTGAAATAAAAAGTAGTCGGGTCCTATTTGTTCGCCTGACATTTATTGTCAATTTCTGGAAATGATGTGCGATATTACCAATCATATGTATTTTTCACCACTGTTCCTCCCATATCAATTAGTCTGTTGATCTGATTAGATGTTGGTTTATTTATTTAAAAGTGTATGTTATTCAGTCAAAATGACATGAAATATTTGACCATTTTCATTCATAATCGTTACAGCTCACTTATTACCACAGGCCAATCAGCGTGTCATACTTACATATACCTTTTTACATTCCTGGTATCATCATTGATTTTCAGAGATCCATTCATAGACTTATTATTCTCTTGCGTTGACGTTCTATATTGACAATATGTGGTCAGATATATTTCTCGTTGACCTCTTTACTGTTCATATCGCACAGTTCACAAACCGATTTACTACAACATATAAACGAAACCAGTTTCTATGAGTCAGAGTGTTAGGTGTATATCGCTTTTGTAACGTTCTTGATGTACTTTCTTCATGACTTACAAAATTTGAGAACTTTATGGCATGTACTCAATCATGAAGGGAGGTTTGCAAGTGTAAATAAACATATGTATATTTTATTTACCTTTCCATTAATTTTTTGTACTATTGTGTAAATAAACTTAAAATGCGGCTGAAAATCGTTATATGTTATCTAATACATGTATATTCATTGTCTTTTACTTGTTTTTTGCAAATTGTAAAAGAGTAGTTCTGTGAAAGATGGGCCGTAATCTCTACCAACTTATTAGTAAACTACTTATCCACATAGGCAACTTACTAACCAATTTGCAAATATTTACGAACTGTTAGTGTCTCTGTGGACAGTGAAATTCGCTAAGTTTAAAAAAATCAAATATTGTTCACATTAATTTAATCACAAGGGTAATGTTTATTATGTTTGTGTTCAAAATACTGGAGGTGAGGTGAGGTGAATTTGGGTTTAATAAGATTATTGCACTTATATAGCGACGCGCGCGCGCGCGCGTGTGTATGTGTGTGTGTGTGTGTGTGTGTGTGTGTGTGTGTGTGTGTGTGTGTGTGTGTGTGTGTGTGTGTGTGTGTGTGTGTGTCTGCATGTACTAGTCCGGACTGATGCTGATTTATAGTGCTAGCTCACTGAGATACCATGCCGCAGTTTTAACATGACTACCCCACTCAGTATACTGACTCCGTATACTGACTCCGAGCCGACCAGTCCTTGTTTTAATCCCTTAATGCCGAGCGCCAGACAGGGTAACAACAAGTACCATCTTTTAACGTCTTTTGGTATGACGCGGCCGGGGATCGAATCCCGGACCTTCCGCTCTCCGGGCGGACACTCTACCACTAGACCACGGAGGCGGTAATACTATAGGCCTAAATTGGCACATGCACCTGGGTTATATACTTTGGGGTTTTCTCAACGTCTCTGTAATGAAACTGAAATGATGTTCAAAGCAGCGAAAAACTTGCTCACTCAGTCACTTCAAGTGCAGAGCGGACATGGAGGGAAAAAGATTAAGTAATTGTATGCAATAAGATTTGGCTTGACAATGAGTAAATATGTAATCAACGGCTACCGAATGTGGAAAGAGAAGTGCAATATGGCGGTTCTTAAACAAAAGTGACAAAACCCTTTCGATATTCAAGAAATCGCTGCAAAAAAACATAGTCCTTTGCTTGATTTCGAATATATCATGAACATGTGTTTACAATGTGTGAAGCGGCGATAAACCAAGCTGGCTCGCATAAGGAGAATCTGCTCTTCAGCAATATCCTGTCTAGCTCAGAGTACAGTGGCGGATCCTGGAGTTGAAACAAGGAGGTTTGCAGCAGGAACCGACAACATTCATTATCAGCTCCTGAAACACTTGCCCGATTCAAATTTTGAAACACTACTTAACATATTTGATGAAATATGGACAACTGGAAATTTTCCGCCTTTGTGGCATAATGCCATTATCATTCCAATACCCAAGCATACCTGGGATCACACTGATCCACCCAATTACCGTTACATATTATTAACTAGCAGTGATTGTAAAACCATGGAGCACATGGTCAACAATCGATTAGTCTGGTAGTTGGAGACCAATAATCTCCTGAGTAACATCCAGTGTGGGTTAAAAAAACAGAAGTACCATTTATTATTTGGTGCGTTTAGAATCATTTATAAAAAAAACATTATCAACAAACAAAATGCTGTATCCATCTTTTTCGACCCAGAGACCATTTCAGATACGAGTGGGCTCTGCCCTGTGTGATTATTTCGATCAAGATGAGTGCGTCGCTCAAGGCAGCATCCGATCTGTCAAACTTTTTAGCATCAAACTTCATAGTCTCACTAAAGTATTAAACGCTTGTGTTATGGGACACCTTTTGTGGATGATTTCAGCATTTCATGCCGTGGTAAGGATATGCAGAGAAAGACAACTACAACTATGTGTTTGCAAATTTCAAAAATGGGCCAACGAAGCCCGTGATTTCAACAGTTGTACATACTATTGGTATGCCAAAATAAGTTTTTCAAATTTGCTTTTAAATATAACTTTATATTCATGACTCACCTGTTTAAATCAACGTGTTCCCGTCGTCATATGGCTGAAAGTCACCCGACAGTCACGATCTGCTTCCCATCAAACGTCTCCAAATATGGAAGATTTACGGTAGTCATTTTTGTAAATGATACCTAGTGCGACTGATTAATGTCTACAGCGTCCGAGTGGGATGAGTAGGAGTAGCATATGGCATTCATGGTCAGTAACTGGAATGGTATCAAAAAGTAAAGCAGTGCCGATGGCACATACATATTGCAGGATAAAGAAACCGATTGGCTTGAAATACAGAATGCATTGCAAAGTATATCCGTAGTTAACTTGGATGTAGCATGTTTGGACTAAATACACAAAATATTAACAAATCTAAGAACTTCATCTAATGCATGGTCAATTTATACGCCCACTATAAGAGTGGGTGACCGAGTGGCCGCTTTTAGCAATATTCCAGTAATATTACGGAGGGGGACACCAGAAATGGGCATCACACATTGTACCCATGTCAGGAATCTAACCCGGGTCTTCGGTGTGACGAGCGAACGCTTTAACCACTAGGCTACCCGACCGCCCTTCACATGTTACATGGCCTTAAAAATGAAAAAAATGGGTTTTGTCGCTTCTATTTACACAATCACACCAGGAGACATCCTTGAAAAGTCTCATTATATTACTAAATAGAAGCATGGATGAGCTAGCTTCGTTACGAGTTACAGGATGACGGTTACCTTTTGTGTGACCTACATGCACCACCGCCCAGCCAAAAAGGAGAATGCGTTTCCTGAGAGAGTGAGACCTTTTCCTTATGCAGAAAAGAGGAAGTGTTTTCTGAGTGAGTTCAGTGAGGAAAGTAACAAGTGAGCGGTTCGTAAAGAATAAACCACGTGATCAGTTGTACACGTTGTGCATGGCATATACACTAGAGATGTCATTACTGTCCTTGCCGCGGGATTTCCGATACGTACGAGACGGTAAAAGTCTTACGATCCCAATCCTCTATTGGTCAAGATCATTATTTGACGTGTCATGAACTTATCGTTACTGTCATTAACCAGGGTTTATACTCTGTGAGTTTTTGAATGACTCGTACGAGATGCATGAGACGTTCATTATAAATGGCAAACAAATAGTTGATAATATAATTTCATACCTAATGAAATATTCACTTTGCCAACTTAAAACTTTAAAACAATAGCCAACAGCAAACATGCAAATGTATCCTTCTATGCATATCACTGTGGGGTCCAGTTTTGGGTGACACAAGAATTTTACACATATTTTCATTGTGACGCTACCAAACAATCATTAAGTACAATACTCCATAGTCGCAATGGCAATGTTAACAAATGCTCTCTTTGTATTCATTTCAATCTAAACCAGGATATAAATTTTACATCCGTGTCCCTTCTGTGCACATCACTTTAGGAGCCAGTATTGGATGACACAAGCACGTGACATATTCATATTGTGACGCTATCAAACAAACATAGTCGCAAGGGCAATATCAAAGACACTCCTTTTGTATACATTTCAATCTCAGCAAGGATATAAATTTCAAGTCATGACTGATCATGAGAAGAGTACAAAGTAAACACTACGCTGTCGCTCAGTGGAGGAAATTTGCTAACCGATTTCAAGAATACATCCTGGTTGAATGTTGAAATGCAGTCTGACCCGAAAAAGGATTTTGAGAAAATGAAGATTCTTATTCTGCTAACGTTAAGCAAGTTTGCATTGTGCCAAGACAGTGAGTACAAACATATATTATGAAACATGTCGTTTACGTTTAGTAACCTATGGCATGCCAATATATTGGGATATAGTTTTTGCGTTTAAGCTAATGTGTAAAGAAGGGTTTACTGATGCCCATTAAGATATACTTTTTGTGAATTATCTCAATTTGATGGCAAATAAACGCCGCACAAAACGTTCCATAAAACATAAGAAATTTCAACGGAAGGCAAATTGCATTGTACGATATCAGACTTTATCAGAAACATGTGTTTAAAGTCAGCGTATCCTGTCCCACTTGTGGCACCCGTCACTCGTAAGTTACTCGTCACCCAGATGTCATTTATATGGTCTTTCACTGTCAGATATGTCCATTGCATCCATTTGGTATTTCGCGGTTTCAATACACACCCCAAATATCATTCATACAATCTCTCATGGTCAGTAAGTAAGGATAAGATATATGGATGAACGACTTCTTTAATACAATTAGGAGCGACGTTTTGGTGTAGGTTCTAACAAGGTTATCAAGCATTTAGTCAGATGAAACACTTGCTTGATAACAAGCTCTCATAGAATCTCACGGTCAGGTATTTTGGTTTTATCTGATTTATTTATTATGTCAGTGTTTCAGTGATATGAGGTAGAATGGGTTTAACGTCGAGTTCAAGATTATTACACTCAGAGTGTATAGCAACGCACATGCACGCGTGTGCATGTGGTGGTTTGTTCCAGTGCTAGCCTACGGAAATACCATGCCACAGTTTAACATGGATAACTCACTCAAACTCCGAGCCAACCAGTCCATGTTTTATCCCCTTAATGCCTAGTGCCAGCCAGGGTGTCAACAAGTATAGATATGGATTTGTTAACACCACAGATGGCAAAATGACAGTTGCCTGTAATCGAGGCTGGATTAGACAAAACCAGTGTGATAAGGTGTGTTTTGCCTTGAACTGATATTACGTCAAAGAACTCGTACGTAAGCTTCTACGTACTTTAACTTTTAAATATGAGGGCAAAACTATACCTCATTACACTTCACATGGGGTTTGAGCAAACTTTAATTTTTAATCATATTTGTATGTACGTGCATGAAATTGACATATTAGCTTCTACATACCAGCAGACATCATGGTTATCAGCTACCTACACTTTGTCCTTGTTGAATACAATGTCATGATGAAGTGTCTCGTTTGTTTACAGGCCACCGTCGCATGGTTGGTTAGTTTGTTGTTTAATGCCGCACTCAGCAATATTCCAGCTGTATGATGGCGGTCTGTAAATAATCGAGTCTGGACCAGACAATCCAGTGATTAATAGCATGGACATCGATCCACGTAAATGGGATCGATGACATGCATCAACCAAGTCAGCGGGCCTGACCACCCGATCCCATTAGTTGCCTCTTATGACAAGCAAAGTCGCTTTTTACAACAAGCATGGGTTGCTGAGGACCTATTCTACCCCGGATCTTCATAGGTAGCCGTCGCATGGCAAGAGAACTGTTTTTCGGCGTCAGGCAATAAATACTTACTATTTTTATGAAAATTGTGTGAATGACAGGTGCTCCCGATCGAGCAGGTCATGCTCACCCCTTTCGCGAATTCCAGGGATCATCACTTATTTCTAGTGGTCCATTATTATAATTTTGTATATTGTCCTTTACGCCCAATGGATTCTTCTTCGGCGGATAATCAACATTTACATTTTATAAGTTACAGAATGTACATGTTATTTCATGACTTCATTGTATTACATTTCACATAAGTGTTCCTGTTGATGTGAATGTTTTATCAACAGCAAACTGCGTTTATTATATGTTGGATTTTGCAAAGTGTGATTAATATTCGCATCGGTTGACTACATTTAATATTATCAGTAGACTGACTCCACGATTATACATCAGGGCAAAAGTAAAGTACTCCTCATACCTCTCAACTTCAGATGTCATTCAGCGTTAAGTACATGTGACGTATTTACAAAGAACATAACTTCATCTATTGTAAATATTGTTAATGTCCATATGTGATGGGCGTAAAGTAAAGTTAATGTTTCTGTGAATCATTTTACATTTGCCAAATATTCATGACATACAGCCACGCGCTTTTAGTCTTGTGACTTCACATATGGTCAGATTATACATTTTCTCGACGCGAATAGATGAAAGATTGCTGATGTGGCGTTACTCTTGTGGCCTGGAACTTGCACCAGGTTGATTCTGTATGGTCCAAGAACATGCCCGGGTCACTGTGTATAGTTATTGATAAATCTACTCCAGTTCGTTTTAAAAATACTTTTAGATTTTCGCCTGAGCCTACATGTAGATATTGTCGTAAGTCAGGGTATATTAATTCCGAAGGTAAAAAGCTGGCTTCTTCCCGTAATGCTTTTGTAAATAACAGATCACAGCCTTGCGAGGTTCGGATAAAGAGGAGTTAGCTTTTTGTAGACCAGTAGTGAGATGAGTAGTTACCTTTTGTTGGTAATTGGTTTGTGTCAGCTAGCTATCATTCAAAAAATGAGTTTTGATGAGGAAATGAAATCCGCCAGATGTTCCGGCTAATAATAAATGGAAACCTTTTCCTCAAATTGTTCATCCAAATTCATATAAAAAACCATGTTTTGTGTTAGACACATGAAACTCGTTTGACAGGTCATTGGGATGTGAACAAAATTTTATCCCATTTGTTTTGACCTAATTTGCAGCATGATGTGGTTGAACATGCCATTTATGTAAAAAAGTTGGCAAACCTAATCCGAAAATCCCAAACGCACCTTTGAAACTCATACCGGCCTTTGAAGAACGTTTCAGAATTGTCATTATTGATTGTGTTGGTTCGTTGCCTAAACCTAGGTCAGAGGAGAATAATTACATGCTTACTATCATGTGTGCTTCCACAAGGTTTCCAGAGGCTATTCCTTTACGGAGAATTATGGCTTAGGTTATTGTTCAAGGCTTTGGTAAAGGTCTTCACTGAGGTTTGTTTGTCCAGGATTATTCAGTCAAATCATGGCTTTAATTTCATGTCATGTATTTTCCAGCAGCAGTAAGCCAAATTCAGGTTAAGTCTAGATCATATAATACTGAATTTCACAAAGCTTCTGAGAGACTCTTAAGAATATAACAAGGACTTACTGTCTTGAAACTCAGAAGGATTTTGAAAAAGATTTCAGTCTGACAGTAAGTCGCCTGATGCACTGGAGCGTGTCTTTGCAGGGTCTTCATTAGACATTAAGGATTTTAAATGCAAAGACAACATTATTGCTGGTGCAGTTGGCAGAATGTGATCAGTTTTGACTGCAAACATGTCCAATGTTTTTGCACTTTATTTAGCAAAGAAAGTTATCGCTATGTTCAAACCTTCTTTCCCTGAAAGGGGAGAGTGTTATGGGGCAGTGTCATTAAGTGTTGAATCTGTTGTAATTGTATTTCATTGTTTCTGTGGAGATTCAGTGGAAGTTGATAGCATAGTGTTTTGACAACAAGTAGTTGTTAGGAATGCAGTACTTTCTAGCGATATCAGTGGTGTGGAAGTTACTCTATTTGGATGTCCTTTGGAGTCAAGTGTAATATAGAATCTTCTGGAACAGCTAGACTAGTCCAGCACTGTATAGAACCTTCTAGAACATATTTAGACTACATACAAAGCGGCAAGCCGATGCCTCACGCATTTCACATTACATCACGACCAGCGGCTGTGTAACGATGACGTTTTGACCCTGGACATAGAGCCTAGGCCTCATTGACCATTGTTATTGCTTGACCATTGTTATTGCTAGGTGAATATTATTGTCACTATTATGTGTCATGCTTCCATTGTAATTGAACTGCCATTGAATGTTGTACTGCCACTATATTGTAAAGTGCCATTGCAATACTTTGCAATAATTTCCATTGATTAGACACCTAGTTAATTTATAACATTTCTTGGTTTCACACTGAATTCTTTTACGATTAGATTTCAGGGTTATTATGCTAACTATCAGAAAGTAAAACAAAAACAACAGTTTGGTGGGAATAAATGGGCGCAGTATATTTCAAATTGGACAGTAGCTGGGAGCCTAGGAACCTAAAACCTATAGTGGGTGCCTACCCGAAGGTACCTGGGCAGCCCAAGCAAAGCACAGGAAGCACACACCTAAGAGGATATCAACATTCACATCGATAGCGCCTCCTTAAGCACTGCAGCAAAAACCTATTACACAAGCAGTGTACGAACATACAAATCAAAGCATTACCAGGTGGAGTGTCACACTGACTGGTGATACCGAGAGTAGTTAACAGGTAGGGTATCACATAGCCTGCTATTAGCGAAGGGAAGCATACTCAATGCAATAACAACAAGCTAAAAGCATTTTGCCCCCAGATTCCCCTCCACCACTTCTTGTCTATGCAAGAATGTCCCACCAAATGTACCATTGCCAGCAAGCCACCAGATTTTGGGGATTAATAAGCTAGAGAGCCAACATATTAAAGGTATTCAAAGCATTTTCAATGCTGTCTTGCAAAATTGTTAAATAAATGTCATTACCCAAATCAGAGAGGTGGATCCTATCATACACCGGGTCACGGTACATGCCAGATATTTGACCTGTTATGTCATGTTTAACCATAATACCCGCTCTGCTACAAACAGCCACAGCGGCAAACCAATTGACCCTTTTGCTCTTATGCTCAATAGCAGCATTATTCTTTGCCCCACGCCAGTGTAGTCTAGGAAGCATCTCTGACCACATTAACTTGGTTTGGGGCATAAGTTTAGTGATAGCTTGAATATTCACCTCTATAACAGAGCATAACTGTTTACCACTTCTATCGACAAGGTCATTGGACCCCAACTGTATAACAAGTATTTTGGGGGGTGGCAACCTCTGGATCTTTCGTCTGAGATATGGGATTAGTTGTTGCCACTTCATCCCCCTTTACCCAAGCCAAGTTATCCCTTCGCCAGGTTTTTCCAAAGACAGATGTAAACCTATTGGTCGTCCAACTGCCCTTCTGTGAGCCCAGTACACAATCGATGAGCCGACTATCCAAATTTCTGTAAACATATAAAGAATTTGATGACGAAGATACTGAATTAAGCCAAGTTAATTCTAATATATGATTTAAAGGCATTTGACTTCCACCGGCCCCACTCCAGGATTGTTTGCTCTGGGATGCCTTGAATGGCAGCAGTTGTGGCTGCACCAATGCGAAATGACTGTGATTTGTATTATGATGTACAGCAGCCAATAAATCTAAGAGCCTTAGCGTGTACAGCCCTGAATTGAAACTGAGTCACTGGACTAGTGCTGTAGTGAAGAAACAGTTGAGGAGGTGATGGCTTCGGTTGAGTTGACAAGTATGACCTCAAATTGTAAACACCACACGACGGAGTGCTATGTTTGGCTATTTGCAGAGTTGGGCCATGACCAGTCTGATCAGTTTAAGAAAATCGTATTTTTAGAGTAATATCGTCATCTAGGACTGTCACATCACCAAACAGTTATCTGCTCTCATGTTTTGATCCAGATGGTGTGACCTCACCTACCCAGAGAAATCCATAAAATGTAAGCGAGAACATGGCCTTGAACAAGCATGCTTCATAGCGTGATGAGCAGACATGCTGCAAACCGTGCATAAGTTTCTCAAGCAAACAAAGGGAAATTGGGGCCCTGCTATCATCCATGGAAGACATGATCCTCATACCTTTCAGCATTTTTCTCATTTTCTCTTTTTCATCAGTTGGGTCAGGAAAGCCAAGTAATTAATGTTGTCTGCCCAATCCTGACAAATGTTTTGCAGCTGTAGCTGGCGATGCCTGTTTTAGTGACAAGTAACCTGAATATCTTACTAAATGCTGTAAGGGGGCTGGCCATGTGACTGGAATACCTACTTGTGATCTGAAAATCTCAAATTGATTTACTGCAGATTTAAATGCTTTCCTAGTATTCTCTGCGATCGAATGGTCTAGTAGCCTTTCAGCTTCAGTATAAGATTCCAAATTGAAGTTGGTATCTGTGTTGAGTCTGAGTCCGCACCTGGTGCCAATTGACGAAACCTCTGAAATTCAGATGGAGACAACGCGTCTGCTATTGTGTTGAGCTTACCTGGGATGTATTTGCCTCTTACCATAAGATTAACTTCCAAACAGCTGAGAACTAATTTCTTACGAGTAC
The DNA here is from genome assembly GCF_022045235.1 of Haliotis cracherodii. Classification (NCBI taxonomy): domain Eukaryota; kingdom Metazoa; phylum Mollusca; class Gastropoda; order Lepetellida; family Haliotidae; genus Haliotis; species Haliotis cracherodii. The sequence continues at coordinate 379,289 of NW_027266306.1, read as the reverse complement.
CATAACCCGCGATGACTTTGCAGATAATTTGTTCAAAATGGTCACAACAGCTTGATTGTCAGTGTTGAAAACAACCTTCTTGTGTTGGAGGTGATGACCTTGCAGGTTTACTGCAATGATTATTGGAAATAGTTCTAAAAATGTGATGTCAGAAAGGAAACCAGCTTCAATCCATTCCTTTGGCCACTTTTCTGAAACCCATCTTCCGTTGAAATATATCCCAAATACCATGTCTTCTGCACCTGCACTATCGGTGCATCTGATCATTATCCATCCATAACCTATTATGAAATACAGATATGCCTTTGTTGTTTCTGAAGAAGAAGAACCATGTTGATAAATCCAGTTGGATCTCCTTAGTAATGCGAATCCTGGCATGTGGTTTGTGAACATACTTCGTGGAGTCAATCATTCTCCTAGAGAAAGGACATCCTATAGGGATAGCTCTGCATAGACAATTTAAGGTTCCAATGAGAGACTGCATCCTTTCCAAAGTGATTTTGCGTTTTCCCATTAATTACGAGAGTAGATCCAGACACTTGGCAATTTTATCTGGAGGAATCCTGACCAACATCTCCTCTAAGTCAATTTCTAGGCCCAAAAAGGTGATCTTTGTACAAGGTTGTACTGTTTTTTCATGTGCTACAGGGACCCCCAAGTCTTCACAAAGATTCATAAAAGTATCTAGTGCTATGCTGCATTCATTTGTATTCATCTCACCTCCAAACAGAAAGTCATCCAGGTAATGTAAAACATCACCAGCTTGAATTGATTGTTGGACAGCCCATTGAAGAAAAGATGCAAACTTTTCAAAGAGAGCACAACTTACCTTGCATCCCATGGGTAGGCACATATACACATAATACTGTTGCTTGAATTTTATTCCTAAGTCTGAATGATTAATAGGACAAAGTCTAAAAGCGCTCTTTATGACTTTGCTAACTGGCAGCTTTTACCTAAAGTTTGAACTATTTCAACTGCACTGTCAAAACTAGTATATTTTACTCATGCTGACTTCTCCTCAATGTGATCATTAACTGATGAGCCTATCTGACAGGATAAATGGTGTATTATTCGAAACTGACCTGGTTCTTTTTTAGGTACAATACCTATCGGTGATATCCTGAGATTACGAGTAGGTATTGGTCGATACTGGAACGGACCTAACATTCTCCCTGCTTTTATTTCTTTATTAAGTTTATCATGAGTGACCGCAGTGTTTCCTTCTGCAGATTTTAGGTAAGGAGATCCTGTTTCCTTACGAGGACCACTATAGTTCAAAACAAAACCCTGTGTAGAACCTTCTATTAATTCTGCTGCCGCTGCCTGATCCTGATCCGGATACCTTTCGAGCAAAATTCTCAATACACTAGTCTTAATGGAAAGCTGAAACTTTTGGCTTATTTTGGTTTGTTCGAAATCTGCAGAATTTCATGGGATGAAGTTTGGTACACTGAATACAAGAATGGGAATACTTGCAATTTTGTCTGCTACAGCTCCGGTAGTTGTAATCAAAACATGGCCATGGGCGACGGCCCTGCATGTTGGACTGTAGTGATCTAGTCCGCATACTCTGTTTGGAGTGGGTGTTCTTGAACATCAGCCAATAATCTGGATAAATTCTTGCCCATGAATTGCTGGGATCGCGTGCCTGTCTAATTCTAAAATGTTGATCATATGATCTCCAACCTATACCACCATATTTTTGTCCTGCCTACCTGGTATGAATATACTTAATCTACTGTTGGTGCTTTTCTGGGAATCTTTTTCGGGAAACGATCATTTAAATAAGGAAGCATGTAGACAATGCTGGCTGAAGATTTTTTCATAACCTCAATACCACCCCTACTATTCATTGTTACCATCAGATCCGGGATAGAATAGGTCTTCAGTAACCCATGCTTGCCGTAAAAGGCGACTATGTTTGTCGTAAGAGGCGACTAACGGGATCGGGTGGTCAGGCTCGCTGACTTGGTTGATGCATGTCATCGATCCCAATTGCATGGATGGATGCTCATGATATTAATTACTGGATTGTCTGGTCCAGACTCGATTATTAACAGACCGCCGTCATATAGCTGGAATATTGCTGAGTGCCGCGTTAAACAACAAAAGAACCAACCAATGTTACCATCCCAATATGCTGTGATTCAACAAATCCTGATTGGGTTGTCTTCAGAATAATAATGATAATTCCAGATTTTTTCTTTCAGTGATTGTGGCAATGGGTCGCTTATCTTGTCTTCAACACACCAAATAATGGGGGTATCGTTCATATCTTCAGCAATTTCTGAACTAGTTAGGCCACTCGACTGACCACCCTGTTCATGGTTTAAGTTGATTGATGGAAAAGTTGAAACAGAAACCGCGTCACCTGATTTTGGCTCCTTTTTGGTCTTGTCAAACGCCATTTTCAATCTCTTGTAGCCACCTGTGGTCCCTGTCCCGTCAGTGTTCTGCGTCATCCGTGTTGCGTCGTCTGTCCCCTCTGTCTCATCTCATTGACGCTTTCGGCCGTCTTCCTTCGCCTTTCTTTTCTGTAGCTTCTTGCCTCGTGGCATACTGTTGATTGGCGAGACGTTGGTTAAATTTAACTGCACTTAGTGTTGTGACAACATCGGCAAGAAGAGACAAAAACGCGACTTGATTCTGTATATATAGTCAACGTTACCAAAGGGAGGTAACCCATCAATATTTCATGCCGCTAATAAATGAATTTATCCTGGTATTATATCTTGTACTTAGCGGATAAACTTAATTAACTTGTTGTTTTAGCTTGGAAGATGACAGGTAACATGCATTAAATATAACTTTTGAAATGGTATACATGAATATGTTTATTTTACTGCGTTAATTTTGGATTATTATTGATAGTATTTAACACTTCAGTGGTTGCATTGTTGTGATAGCATTTTTTTCTATTTCCAAACTGCTCTTATACCACATACTTCATTAGACCACTTACCAAGCTGGAATTATCTGTGTAGAATTATATTTGAGAATACAACCTTCATTTGGAATGAAATATCTGACATATATCGTTCTTCCTTCTAGGTATAGGAGCTATCGTTGACATTCTAAAGCCAAATCAAGGGTTGAGAGACTGTACTCTCCCCAGGGAGTTCACAGTGAGTGTAAGGACACACAATGACTCCGTCACTCTTCAGTTGGAGACCAGCACGTCGGTGAAGAAAACAACCCCTGTATATGTATCTAGACAGGATGAGAAGGGGAACCCAATCATCGTCAGAGATACAGTGTTGGAGCTGGAGGTAATAATGCTGTCATAACTCAGTATTTGTTGCAAGAGTTGTTATAATGTAGATAAGATGAGAACGTATGTAGTATGGTAAATATTCATGATATCAATTTTTACAGAGATCGTTTACGCATATTAGCAAAAGGGCATGTACGGGTGTAGAAAATACAAGAAACTAACCCAGAACTGTTTGTGAGACTTTTATCGATGCAATAATCATTCTTGACATTTAACCAAGTCAAAATGTATTTTTACATTATCTAAAGGGTGGGGTGTGTATTCAATTGTCAAAATATCATTTGCATATTTCATTTTCAAAATTGATAAAATCATTTTTCACTTTTATTTTAGAAATATAGAAATTTACTTTACCCTTCTCAAAAACATTTGATGCGTGAAGATCCGCGGTAGAATGGGTCTTCGGGAATCATTCTTGCTGTAAAAGGCGACCTTGCTTGTTGTAAGAGGCGACTAACGGGATCTGGTGGTCAGGCTTGCTGACTTGGTTGATGCAGGTCATGGTATTCCAATTGCGTGGATCGATCCTCGTGATGCCAATCACTGGATTGTCTGGTCCAGACTCGATTATTTACAAACCGCCGTCATATATCTGGAATAGTGCTGGGTGGGGCGTTGAACAACAAGCAAACAAACAAAGCAATTGCGTATCTCGATGTTCTTAATGTCTATCATTGGATTGTCTTGTCCAGACGAGAATATTTAAAAAACACTGAAATATGGCTGAAATATTGAGTCCGGCGTTAAACAGCAAACAAAATAAAACAAAAAATGTTTTACAATATTAACCATGTTTATTTCTGTCTTGTTTATTAGCACAAGAATATTTAATCTTCAAGGAAACAACCGTCCGTGATACACACCGGCGTTTCAAAAAGCAAAGAAAGAAGAGTCGCACCTATATCTGCAAATACGTCACTTGCTAACTTTGGAAAATTTATGTCATAAAGCTCATATTAACCTGATATGCTTAAGGGTTAGATAGGCATTAGCACAATTCAAAAACGACACTCTCCTATTCATAAAGAATGTCATTTCCTGTTGTAATTATTACCACATACCTTTTAATTTTTTTTCAGGGAGCAGCCGAATACCAGGATGTGATTCACATGGCTAACATCGAGGTTACCTGCATTATTAAGGAGGAGAACCAACCGTATTATGCATTTGTATGTGTCACCACTTTTCAAACTAATATGAAAATGTTGAATGGCAATTGATATAATCTGTTTGATGCGCCCATAATCAATTAAAATCAACAGAACAACGCCTGTGTCGGTTGTACAGATAGTTCTATACATCAAGTTCCTTTTAGATGGAAACCAGAAGGAAATGTCTCCAGAAGGAGTTCGCTATCAATTTAAATAATACCTTTAAAGTAGCACAAGTTTATGTCTTCATGAACGTGACGCCTCATATAAAATGCATTTCGTTTACATGTGCTACAATTCGTTCACATATATCATTCGCGATTGAGGCGGACATTTCGAACACAAGGATTAGAATTATTGTGCGAGCCACAGATTGTTTTATCTTTTGAAAGTTCACCAAAGTAGCTGTATTGTAAGGTCATAAAAATAGTTTTAACATATATATATATTTTGAGTCTATGAAATGTAATTCAACACGCAAATAATGAAACAGATGCAAATTACAATTGTTGTTTATACACCAGGAAGGGTTTCTCTTGCTCAATGGACCAAGTATGTATGAGCTGAAGCCGACAGGAACAGAATCAGCTTCCAGTGATATCAAATACACACTTACTTCTTCCCCAGTACACATTCCACCAATAGATAATGATGGTAAGGTGTTCGTCGGTTTAACGGAAACAAATAAATCATCCGTTGGATGTTCTAAAAAAGATTTCTTTCGCTCTTCCTTTCAGAATATTGTATGTTTTGTCACACAAACATCCCGGCTGCACCCAAATATTTAATGGTCGGTCCGTTATGACAGTAAAGTTATCTGACATTATCACATGGTAGTGTCGACTATGACACGACCAAGTAAAGAGAATGGAGAGGGGCGTTTTTCAAGGTTATATCTGTAGAGATGCAGGTTTTTTCAAGGTTATATCTGTAGAGATACGCGAATGCAAGACTGGTTCTAAACAATCAATAATATTTTGGCCTGATAACCGATAGTAAGTTGTTTTGCACATTATCAAGATACAGAAATGAGAAATGGTTAACGTAGAGGTTACAAATCACATGAGTAAATGTCACATGGACATTTGTGTATTTTATTCAGATGATGGCGAGAACGGTCAGTCAGGAAGTGACAGTGAGATGATGGCATCAGAATCCTTGAGGAAGAAGCGCCAGATTCAGGAGCCAATCTACGTGGACGTTATTACGGTGATAGCGTTCTCTGTTTATGAAAGGTACTTGTCTTTTACCTCACAACAGTTAAACCAATCAATAATCTCATACTGCAATGTGTCTTACCTAGCAAGATATTAATATCTCTGACATAATAAATACATTTGCCATTCAATCCCTGCAAATAAATACTTTGTATTGTGTAACATGGGAGATTTTATCTTGTCAACGCATTTTCTGGTAGTTGATTCCGTTGTATGTGACAGATGGTATTCCAGAGCAACCCAGCTGTCCGAAGCCTTAAAGCACCAGGAGACAAAACAAGGCATCAAAAGACACTTTGCACATCTTGTAAACGGGGTGAGGTTTCTACTAGTAACAACTTCTTGAATACTGTAAAGTCGACGTTTCGGTATAGATCCTTATACTGTTGGCGAGCAAATGGTTGTTGTCAGTCTTGCTTCACAACGGTATAAGGATCTATACCGAACATCGCCTTTACAGTATTAAAGAAGCTGTTATCCATAAATTGTGTCTACTTTATATTTTGTCAATTCAAGAAATCATTAGGTAAATTAAACAGTTTAGCATAGATTGCTTACGTGATAATATGGGTTAGTTTGGATAGAAATTGACGAGTTTAGATGTTGTCATGATAATATTATCATTTTTCCTGTAGAGTTAAGTAACCTTAACATACTATTTCCCTTTCCATAACAGGTAGATCTCCGTTATAAGAAGGCGTCCCCTCTGTACAACATAAACCTGGTAGGATATATCATTGAGGTAAGATGTTTGCCTCCAGGGGTGTTAGGTAAACAAACACTGGCGTGTTATATTATAAGTAACAACTTTTTAAATTTACGCTGTATTGATGGTGATATCTGATAGCGTCACTGTGTAGGTGACACTAAGTTTACCTTGTGTGAAGGTATTATGTTGACATCACCTATCATCACAGTTCATATGTACCAAACACAATTCAGCTTAGCTATGACGGTAGATTTACCCCAAAGAAAGTAGCTAGATAAACCATTTTCAAAAGCACAATAACAACAAACACAGGATTACTAAATTTCCAAAAACATGGTTATGATAAGACAATATTGATATTATCATTAATAATTAAACAATCTGATTCACTCCAATATGTGAGCCTAGGATTTCTGTTGGATATAAACAACTTCAATCACTAATTTAAGACATGTAACCTTCCACTATGTATCGTTTTGTTATACATGTATGTCTCTAGGTACTCCATGTATCATAAGTATGTATGTATCATGGTACTCTGTGTATCATTAATATGTATGTATCATGGTACATGTACTCCGTGTATCATTATTATGTATGTATCATGGTACTCCATGTATCATTATTTTGTATGTATCATGGTACTCCATGTATCATTATTATGTATGTATCATTGTACTCCGTGTATCATTATTATGTATGTATCATGGTACGCCATGTATCATTATTATGTATGTATCATGGTACTCCATGTATCATTATGTATGTATCATGGTACTCCGTGTATCATTATTATGTATGTATCATGGTACTCCATGTATCATTATTATGTATGTATCATGGTACTCCATGTATCATTATGATGTATGTATCATGGTACTCCGTGTATCATTATTATGTATGTATCATAGTACTCCATGTATCATTATTATGTATGTATCATGGTACTCCATGTATCATTATTATGTATGTATCATTGTACTCCGTTTATCATTATTATGTATGTATCATTGTACTCCGTGTATCATTATTTTGTATGTATGGTTGTACTTCATGTATCATTATTATGTATGTATCATGGTACTCCATGCATCATTATTTTGTATGTATCATTTTACTCCATATACCATTTTAGGATGTGCAGTTACCACGACCGTTCCAAAGTGCTGTCGTTAATGAAACGAAGATAGATGGTGATAAACTTCTCAGTGGCACAAGGCAATGGAAGGCTGACACACCAGGATTCCCTGACAATGACCACATTATTGTGTTCACAGCGTGAGTTGTCACAATCAGCTTAAAGTATATTTAAAGAATATTAAATTCACACATTTCCCTGACCATCTTATTCCCTGTTGTGTTATCTCTGTATTAGTTGCCCGTGTTGTACTTGTGTTTGTTTTCATTCATTAGTTCTCTTTGCTTTTTGTCTGAAGCACTGGTGATGCAGGGTTGAATTTGAACTCGCTCACTCTGTCCGTTCTAGATCGGCTTTTCTTGATATCTCTAAACAACCCTTTTTCTTTCTATCCCACTACCTTTTTTCCCCCAATGTTCTGGGTACACATCTCGTTATTTCTGCATTTACAAATGTTACCACTTACATCAGATTATCGTAGGCTGGATTCCCAAATTCGCCCTGATTATGTTTCCGGTATTGTGGTAATATGTTCACGTCTGAGACCCTCACATCGGGTCAAGGGTAGAGCCATTTACAGCCATGTAATGAACACTTTATAGGAAGGAACACTCGACTTCGGTTCAAAATTCAGCTTTAAAACATTTTAAATACTGACATGGTATCAGGCTCAAGATGTCCAGGAGTCTTCTCGCGGCAGCTTATTCATGGTTCACAACAAAACATGAGCTAAAAGTCAGTATCGGAAACAAAATATTTTCAATGAATCGAAGAAAAAACGACACAAGGCAATTTGGCTACTGACGCTTTAGAACATCAAACATAAATCTAACACGTGGATATATGACTGAAATTATGCTTAAACGTAATTAACTCTATCAATTAAAGAATCCAGGGCTATCATTAATATGATGATACTCTGTCCTGCTAAATCTCTGTCGGTGCTCAAAGATCATGTCATGTTACCAATTCGTTTTAGGAACGATCTGTTCATTGTGGCGAAAACCGGACAAACGAGAAACCTGCTTGGTGAGTCGTAGTATATTTTCTTTTTGATTTTAGATTGAGAATCTAAATATTTTAGCAATGTATACATGCCTTTGGTAACACTTGGTTCGGGGATACCTTGATGTGTACTCAAAAGGAAAACTAATTGTGGTCATATTATATTATAATTATTCGTGTTTAGAAAGACATTACTCTTATAGCCTCTGGATTTTCTTCAGGAAAACTAATATACTTCTGTTTAATTGAGATATGAATCATCTAAAGATGGCTAAGGATCATCTTAAGATATGTGTTGTTCTTTACCCAATGTTAAAGGTATTGTCATTTTCATGTTCATCTGTTCTTCCCAGAACATCCAGCTACTGTGCGTTTTGTGTATTCAGGTAGAAAACAATACATCCGGATATCCACATATTTCGCATCATCCTAAATGCATATAATCACTGTAACCTTCATAATTGAGTCTACCTTTATACGGTAAGCAATGCAAATGGCAACAGCAGGTATTTCTTGATACATGAGGTGGTTGGGTAACCTGGTGGTTGAAGCGTTCGCTCATCACGCTGAAGACGGGGTTTGAAGCCCATTTCTAGGGACACCCGTTGTGATATTCCTGGAATATTTCTAAAGAAGGTTTAAAAACATACGCTTTCCTGCTATATGTTAATGTGTTTCATGCTCAGTTTCCATCGTCGTTTTGTCACAGGATATGCATATGTAGGAACAATATGTGAAGCACCAAATTACAGTGTGTCAGCTGTGGAATACACTGACAACCTGGTTGACGACATGCTCGTCACAACACACGAAGTCGGACATGCGTAAGTGTTTTTAATGTATAGTTTACCATGGTTTTTTTAATAGTTCATATTTATTGGTCGCCGGTGATTTCGAATCTATGCTAGATTACTAATATATACATCGGACACGACATGCAAAACCCGGAAAAGACACATGTACTGGACATCTGTTGCTATTCATGTTAGCCTATTCTCAAGTTGGATGGTTAGTTTGTTGTTTTACGTCGCACTCTGTCTAAATAATCGAGACAATCCAATGATTGATGTCATGAGCATCGGGACACAATGGGGATCGATGGCATGCTTCAACCAAGTCAGCGAGCCTGACCACCCGATCCCGTTAATCGCCTCTTACGACAAGCATTGTCACCTTTTAGGGCAAGTAAGGGTTGCTGAAGACCTATTCTACCCCGGATCTTCACGGACGCTTAACTGTGTGAATAAAGCAATTTCTCAGCATACAAATCTCTTGGGTTAAATCCCTTCATTGGTGCTGTGTGTGAAACGCATGGGATGGTGCTAGAATATTGATAAAAATAGGATGATGAAGAGAGATGAATATATCTTGTAAATCGAACCTGGTATTTCGCAGGCTCAGCGCCAGGCATGACGGGGAATACAACAACGCGTGTAACTCTACATACGAGTACATCATGACCGGCAGCGGGTACAGCAGGACCCATGTTCTTGACCACAACAACTACTACGTCTTTTCTACATGCTCGTCACGCTACTTTCAAACCTTCATCCAAGGAATCCTAACAAACGGGTTGGTATGAAAGACGAAACAGTGAAAAAGTAAATAAATGGAATAGAAACCTGACACACATCGACATGGGAGATGGGGGTACCATACATGTATTTCCAAACAGACGGATAGACAGACATACAGACAGGCAGACAGGTATAATGAAGTGGTGACCACTATATTAACTGTTCCTGATCATGCGATCAATTACCGTATTCGACGTAATGAGCGCCCCGCTCCAATAAGCGCCAACGGCGATATTTGCTGATATATTTGCTTGTGAACAATCCCAATTAGCACCCCTTCCGGTTGATCAATGTACACAACACTTATTTATTTGCGTATAATACGCACTCGTGTGTTATATGCACCCTTAATTATGAGCAATTAAGTTCTGGAAAAATGTATCTCTCGTATATAAACATTTCAGGATGTCAGCTTAAACCACAAAATTTATCTTTCAAACCTGTTTTTTTTTCACCAAAATAATATTCTAATAAGAGCCCCCTATTTCTAACTTTGAAAGCGCCCTGGGCGCTTATTACGTCGAATTCGGTAATTGATCGCATGATCAGGAACAGTTAATATAGTGGTCACCACTTCATTATACCTGTCTGCCTGTCTGTCTGTCTGTCTGTCTATCCGTTTGGAAATACATGTATGGTACCCCCATCTCCAATGTCGATGTGTGTCAGGTTTCTATTCCAATGTTTTATACGTTTTATTTGATGGGAGCCTCAGGTTAACAAGGTTTTACTATAAACAGTTAACCATTTTGTTTAAATGTAGCCAAGCTAGATTTTGGATCAGGATTCAAAAGTGAGATGGTAGTTTCTTTATCTATTAAGTGAATTTTACTTGTAAAGACGATTTGTCTGTGCATTATAAAATATGTATATCGTTTGAACTCGACATATTTAAGAAATAAACGACGAGAGGGAGTTATTTATCGTACAATAAAACACTGCAGGGAGAATAAACTGTAATATAAAACAACGACCACGAGACGTTTAAATCATATATGAGATATGAACATTTTGTACAGCCTTTTGAAGGATGTCAATAAATTGTACAAGCTTTAAAGACAGTAATCCATATTTAAAATAATGATGACTCCCTGAATACAGTCAAACCTCGGCAATGTCGGACAATTCCATTTTGTGTACAAGGGGGGTTAAGTTTGGTATTATCACAACTGTCACGTAGATTATCTGCACCGTTTCTTCCAATACCGATTGTCATATCTCTTCCACTTTTGGATACGATCGTTTGGCCATTGCGTGTATCTGCTGTGTCCAGCTACATCTATGGGGAACAACTCACTTGACACTTACCTCTAAAAATTAACGTCATCCAAATTACGACGTCATCAGATTACGAGCGAATGTTCGAATCTCCAGAAATGACGTCATGATAGAACAATGTTTTATCGTGAAATAAACCGCGCTTCGTTCTTCATCTTCTTTGCGATTTAACGTGTAGCTATCTTTTATAAAAATTTGGTGCTATAATAAAAACAACCTTAACACTCAAACTCAAACCTATATGTGAAATGAACACTTTTTTACTGAAGATCTGGAATAATCCGACTCGTTTTGGGGTGTCACACATTTGCTGTCGACAGCTTTTCACGTGATTCATTTTATACGGTGTATGCCAATATGTTTGTGTGCTTGCCCATGATAAGTCATCTAATACTATAAATGTGTTAGGTGTATCTAAGAATTATTTCATTACCTTTGTCCACGGCATTTCTTTCCTGACTATGAATACATTACTATTTCCTTTGATTTAGCCAAAATCAACTTGTCAATTATAAAGTATTACTTACAATAAAAGCTGAGTTTCAGTGAGTTGTTTTCCATTAGCCCTGTTAAAAAATGTTTTCCAAACCAATATATTTTCAACTTGGTTAGTGCGAAAAGTGATTGGTAAATGTGACTCATTGTTAGGAGTGAATATGTGTGGTGGTGTGTTCACTGGAATCCGAAACCAAGACCGTCGGTTGCTGGCGTAGCTAAGGCAAAATTGATAACTCTGCGTAACGTATTTACAGCATTATGGACCGCATCCGTGGTCTAGTTGTAGAGCGTCCGCCGGAGAGCGGAAGGTCCGGGGTTCGACCCCGGCCGCGTCATGCGAATAGACCTTGAAAGATGGTACTTGTTCCTACCCTGTCTGGCGCTCGGCATTAAGGGGCTAAAACAAGGACTGGTCGGCTCGGAGTCAGTATACTGTGTCTGAGAGGGGTATTCATGTTATACTGCGGCATGGTATCTTAGTAGGCTAGCACTATCAATCGGCATCAGTCCGGACTATTACAAGGAGCCACAAACGCGCACGCACGCACACACACGAGTACGCACACACGCACACGCACACGCACACACACACACACACACACACACACATACACACACACGTGCATGCACATCGCTATATAAGTGCAATAATCTTGGACGCAACATAAAAAGAATATTTCTCCTCACCTCACCTACAGTATTGTGACATTTTAAAATATGTCGTGGTGCCTATGCCCATGAGTATATCCATATAACATAATACAGCCGTGATATTTCCTATTCAGTATCGTATGTTTTTCAGTACAAATGCCCAACAGCAATGCCTACAGACCAGTCTCGAGCCGGCGTCTGTGACAAACATCACGGGGACGATGCCGGGGCAGCTCAACGACGTTCACACGCAGTGTCAAATGATGTTTGGGCCAGGCTTCGTCTTGCGATCAGTACGAAAAATATATTTATTAGCATTAGAAGAAATCCTGCTTGGTCAATCATATACTAGACAGGTGTAAAACTGTCTTTCTGCTATATTTCCATTATCACGATAGACATTTTACTCACTACTGAACATAACATTTACAGGATATCGACATAGGTAATTCAGAAAACATATGCAAGAGAATGGTCTGTGGCAAGGAACAGCTTAAATCGTCCCGAAACGCTGCAGACGGAACGCCATGTGGCGATAAAAAGGTACACAATCTGAACGTGCATATGTGTCTGTACTTAACCCATGTTAACATTTGTATGCACTTCCCAGGGAACTGTGAATGGAAATTGAATGTAAACATGTTCATGAAATTGGACTGTATAAGTTGATAGGCGTAGCAATTGCTATAAATGTTTCATAAATTGTTGTTATTATTATCATTAGTAGTGTTATATGTGTTGCACTGTGATTTCAGTGGTGTGTTGCTGGACACTGTGTGTTTTCCATAGATGCACCAGAACAAAACAATAGTAAGTTATTGAAGTATACGTTTACACATAAGTCAGAGGAATCGCTTCTCGGGAGCATGGGTATGATGCTGACAAACTACGGATCATAACAAAGGTGAATCTGTGAATTCGAATCCACTAGCAGTGGATCTTGGAAGCACTAAGGGATGCAACTTTGCCAAATGTGTCGTAGCACATCAGACCACCAATCGGTACAAAAAAAGTGTACATAATATCATTTAAAGAAGCAAAGGAGCATCTGAAATGGTAGTCAAGGTCATATTGTCATGAAACGGTCACAAAACAAATTAATGATCATAAATATTCGATATTCTGTATTTCAATTCGAGTATGTCACACGGTGAACAAAAACAAATGTTTGTCGTCAGAACATTAATACAGGATACAAATTTAAGAAATAGTAAGTGGTACTTGACTTTTTTCTGGGTGTGTATGCTATACCTCGTTAGAGAGCGCCATAATATCTCGGACGACATCTTTTCCTTGAATGCAATGATCACTTTCGGAAACCTGCCAACAATTTCAGCTGACTGTCTCTTTGGGAACCAGCCAATCGTTTACCCGGGCAGTAGAACATGTGCTGAGCTGATAAGTGCAACACCACGTTTGTGCTACAATCCTGGTTATTTGACGGCCTGCTGTGAGACCTGTCCTGTCTACAAGAGAAATGACGGTACTTATTTCTTAATGATAGTAGTCTCTCGTTAAGTCATTTCAAGCATATTGTACAGAATGTACACTATTTCTAAGTATAAATCTAATGTGCTTTACATCTACATGTTTCATGTATTCGATATGTACAGAGAAAATATCATGTTCCAATAGGGAATACTTTGTAATGGTGCTATTTATGGGATCGTGCGTGGAGTGAGGTGGTGGTGGTGGGTTGGGGGTGGGGGTGACTTGACTGAGCTGATATTTTTGTTGCAGCAAATAATTTGTTTTTGATAAAGAATTAACCAACGGCAATATAAGTTCTTGTTTACATGCTGGTTGTCCGGGGGAAATGGGTTGTGAGCAAAGGGTTTTCGCTGCTTTTCTGTACTAGAAACAATTCTAATGAAACATCTACCTCTGGTACATATATAAATCATAAATCCTGTATTTTGGCTTCAATCACACTTACTAAAATGTTCAGATTTTCAACAGACGTCCTTCTCACTGTCAATCACACAATTAGTTGTCGCAGAGTAGTCCTGTAACTACCCAAGACTTTTTTTCCTGTGTGTGCTTGAGTTAACTCCCACAGTAATATTAGTAACAATCTAGCACTTGGTAGTAAGGCACATTAAGCTAAGATAATTCTCATAAGTTTTCTATAATAACACATATTAAAGACTGTGTTTGGGGATTTCGTGAGGTCGTCATGTTGTCTCCCTCTACCCCTGGGTGCAAGAAGTGTGTCCGATTCATGGTCAGGGGAGACCCTCATGAAAACTGCACGAAGTGCAGAGGTATGATCTGCACTTAGGAGAAGAGATGTGAACAATGCAGTAGGCGCGAGGCTGCCAAGAAGAAAGTGGAAAACATCGTAACTGGAAAATCAGTTTCCACTCCAGTGCCTCCCTCTCCAGTCCACCCACCATCTCCTGCACCCACCATGAGTCTGATCAACCAACTGTTCAACAGCAGGAGATGGTGAATGGCATGCTCGAGACGAAGCTCTCAGCAATGGATACAGAGATAGGAAAGATCAAAGAGATAGCTCTGGCATAGACTATCCGATCTTCTTCCACGGCCGTAGGCCCATCTACAATAGACCAGTAAACTGGGCCGTACAGTCAGCCTGCAGGCGTTACCCAACCAAGGGAGAATACCGTACGGGAACGGCACGGTATCCATGTACAGGCCGTCCACGGCAACCAAGCCAGCCAGCCACACCAGCCAGATGCTGAACAGTTGCACGGACTCCATGGGCCAGCCACCCACAGCTACCCAGCCGACCGACTACGGCTTACCGTATGACCTTCATCAGCCAACGGTTCCCAAGCCAGCCGCACGGCACACACAGGATTATCCAGGCAGCCGACTGGCCAGCCGGCCGAAAGTGCAACCACCGCATTGCTTCCGCTACCCATGGACCACAAGCCACACAGAGACAGATTATACCGGAATCATGGTGACCGGAGGGTGACGAAACCTACGGTATATACGCAGAGTGCGACGATTATCCATTATATCCATTATCCTAGTTATGTCTATGGACTGTGATTTACGCCTATCGTCTTTCAACATAATGCCGAATCCGGGCCCAGTGGGAAGGCGTCTACTGTCATACGCCAAAAATTGGAAGCGAGTTATGCCCGCCCACTGGATTCCACACGTCGTGGATCACGGATACAAGCTACACTTCAGGGAACACCCGATCCTGAACACACACGCCGTGGGCCGAAGATTTCCCCTGGTCGGAGCCAAGGGTTTTTACTCCCTGGTCTTCTGGAAAAAAATACAAGCGAGATGAGGATGATTATAAATTTACAAACCCTCATCAAGAGATCTGGTACCTCCACCAAAATTCCAGATGGAGTCCATACGGAAATTATGGTCTAGGTTGAAGAAAGGGGACTGGCTTATCAGCCTAGACTAACAGATGCATATCTTCACGTCCCGAGAAACCCATCCTCGAGTAACTATCTACGCTTCAATTGTCGACGCTACGAATTCCAAGTCCTACCATTCGGGATAGCTATAGAGCTTTGGCTATTCACCAGGATTACAGCACCAGTCATCAAGTTCGCTCACCTCCAGCTAGTTCGAATTCAAAGCTATCTGGGCCACTTCCTAGCAGCAGACCAAGGAAAAGATCAGCTACATCAGAACTTGATATTCATGGTCCAACTTATGACCTTCTAGTCAATCCATCCAAGTCAGAAACTACTCCGGTTCAAGACATTATATGCATCAGAGTAAGATTCCAGCTAGACATGGGATATCTATGCCCATCGGAGGATCGATTCGATAAGACTATAGAGATGATTCAATCACTTTCAAGTCAACCCAGCAAGTCGCCGAGGTGGTGGATGTCTCTTCAAGGCAACTTTACGTCTCTACAGGTTATGATCTTCAGAGGAAGGCTCATGCTACTTCCTCTACAGATATGTGTCAACTATATACGATCTCACGGCCAAGAGTGCCTGACTCAGTTAACTCCTAGATTACTATGAGACCTCCATTGGTGGAATCACAGAGAACATGTGATGAGTGGCATCCCTCTGATATATCCGACGCAAGAGCACCATCTATTCACAGACGCGTCAGATTCGGGATGGGGAGCCCATATGGACGATCTCATCGTACAGGGATCGTGGAACACAGAGGAGAAAAACCTTCATATCAACTGCAGGGAAATCAAGGCCATATATAACGCCATCCTGGAATGGTGGATACATATTCATCTATCATCTGTTCTCATAGCCACGGACAACACCACAGTAGTGGCCAATATTCAGAAGCAGGGAGGAACCAGAACAATCACCCTGATGATGAAGACTACACGATTGTTTGCCTTGGCAGACTCCTTCAATTGAAGGATCGAGACATATACCTGGGAAACTGAACAGTCTTTCGGGTGAGAATAGTGGCAACAGAATGGACATTACATCCCCAGATCTTCACCTGGATAATAAAGCTATGGGGCATATCACATATAGATCTATTCGCCACCTGCCAGAACAACCAACTTCCGGTCTATGTCAGCCCAGTTCACGTCCAAAGAGCTCACCAGATCGACGCTCTTTCGATGGATTGGACCAATCTTTTCGCCTACGCATTCCCATCATGGTCTCTCCTTGACAAAGTCATCCATGAGGTGGAGGAGACGGATGGTGTAATAATACTGATAGCTTCAATATGGCCCAGCAGGGCGTGGTTCCCCGGTCTCCTTAAGCTACAAATGGAGGAACCTATACAGTTACCACTTCGTCGAGATCTGCTATTACAAGTCCAGCATATTTCACGAAAATCTGCCCAGTCTACATCTAGCCTGGAAGTTTTCATGCAGAAGATGCAGACATCCGTATACTCTGAACTTGCCTCAGAAGCTGTTGCAAGATCGGGGAGACCTTCATCCTCCGACACCCTTGATTATTATTCTGCATATCAGGTGTAGGGAGGATTAGAAGCACCTTAAATATCAACTATCACCATTAGACCGGAAGTGAGAGAATAAGCGAAAGTGACGTCAACACCGGAAAAAAAGTTGCTAAATGACGCCTTTGGGGTAGAAATAGGCCTAGAAAGACGCCATTACCAAAAGGGGGAAGTGACATACCGGAAGTGACGTAATCGTCGGTATTAAAAGTCACAAATCTAGGTTTATTTACGATCAACATCAGCAAATATGTGGTAAATCTAATGTAAATATCACATATGTGACTGATTCTTGACACAGTATCTGATTTTCAAGTCCTCAAAGGGAATTTCAGAGGAAATTATCTCAAGTAGGATTAGAATCAGTACATAATGATTTCCAGAAGAGGTTTGCTGTGAATTTCACAGGGGTCCCTCTGGTATATTCTGGCAGATATGTAACAGGTGTAGAAGCTTCGTAAAAAAATATTGAACAATAGTTTATCATTGTTGATAATTCTAACAATACTGCCTCTTTCACATACGAATTACGCCCTCTCACGTCTCGAATTCGTCTACCTCTAGTAGTAGATGAAAGTGGTGTTGCCGCCATTATGACGTGATGGCTTGGGTAGTTACGAGACTACTTGGCGACAACTTATTGTTTGATTGACAGTAAAGAGGACGTCTGTTGAAAATCTGAAAATTTTAGTTAGTGTGATTGAAGCCAAAATGCAGGATTTATGGCAGATATGTAATAGAGGGAGAAGCCTCGCTAGAATTAAAGAACAATAGTTTATCATTGTTAATAATTCTAAAAATACTACCTCTTTTACATACGCATTACTCCCTCCCACGTCTCGAATTCGTCTACCTCTAGTAGTAGATGAAAATGGTGTTCCCGCCATTAAGACGCCTTGGCTTGGGTAGTTACGAGACTACTTGGCGACAACTAATTGTGTGATTGACAGTGAAGAGGACGTCTGTTGAAAATCTGAAGATTTTAGTTAGTGTGATTGAAGCCAAAATGCAGGATCTTAGAATTATTAACAATGATAAACTATTGTTCAATAGTTTAGTGTTTAGAAACAAGAATCAAACAAAACACGAACTGTCTCAAATACAAATCACCCCCATTTCCATATTATTACTTGATGTTTGCGATTCTCACATGATAAAACCATACAATAATGTAATAGCCAAACACATCCAGCAAACATATTCAAGAAAAGCATAAAGCAGTAATGTTCAAGACTGTACTTACTTTTGTGTTTATGATAGTTAACAAAATCCTCTTCCAGAATTGAGGATACAAGTACCACGTGATAATCCAGTACGACATTCACTCATCTGTGGTACTCAGCACGTGGTTTACGCACCTCCCCTACGGTTTGTGTCATTTGGAATGTTGCCATCAGTGTCTGTTGAACATGGGCATATTGACTGATGTGTTAACCAACGGGTCATCTTCAAGATTAAGATACCTTTGTATTTATTTGCCTCATATTTCTTATGTGTATTTGTATATTTCGTTTGCTCTAGAAAACTGCCCATATGGAGATCGATTTACAGACTGTGACACAGTAACTCAGGACACGAAAGATCTATGCTACAGTGAAAGAAATGCCAGGGGTTGTTGTGAAACATGTCCAGTTTACAAGTCGGCAGTAGGTAAGTAATGATTGAGACCTTTAGACGGTTTGAGTTTCGGAGAATCTTATAAATACAGACACTGGTAAGTCGAAAGTTTGCACACTGAAATGTGAGGTTGAAATTATTAAAATGTTAATTTGTTAACGTTAATGAGTGGCAGTAAGTTATTCTATGGAATAAAATACTTTTTAAATGATAAGATGTCTGTCACCAATTCCAAACTGGAATATTTCCCCTTAACATACAATCAAAATACTTGATTTAACACCGGATCTGTGACCAAATTCATCAGTCCACTGTATCAGTTCAATGTATCAGTTCAATGCATCATTCCAATGTATCAATTCAATGTATCAGTCCAATGTATCAATTCAATGCACCAGTCCAATGTATCAGTTCGATGTATCAATTCAATGTATCAGTCCAATGTATCAGTTCGATGTATTAACCTAATCTTTTATTAACCAGTGTATAGGTCTAATGAATCAATTCAATGTAGAAGTAACCTATATCAGTCCGATGTATTAATTGATTGCATCATACCAATTTATCAATCCAATGTATAAGTCAATTGTTTCAATCCAATGTACCACTTCAATGTACCAATCCAATGTATCAGACCAGTATATCAATCCAATGTATCAGTCCAGTGTTTCACTCAAATAAATGTGTCCACTATATATGTCGAGTGTATCAGTCAAATGTATCAATGCAATGTATCAATACAATATGTCAGTCCAGTGTATCAGATCATCCCAATAAACCAGTACACATTATCAATCTCATGTATCAATACAAAATATCAATCCAGCGTATCAATATCATCTATCAACCGAATGTATCAATGCGATGTGTCAAAACAATGTATAAATCTAATTCTTCAGTCCAATGTGTCAGAGGCGGCCGGATAGCCTAGTGGTTAAAGCGTTCGCTCGTCACGCCGAGGACCCGGGTTAGATTCCCGGCCCATTTCTGGTGTCCCCTGCCGTGATATTGCTGGAATATTGCTAAAAGCGGCGTAAAACCATACTCACTCATTCCAATGTATCAGTCTAGTATATCTATCCAATGTATCAATCCAGCGTATCAATATGTACCATCTACTTCTCTAATTATTAAAGCAGTAATATGTTATTCATAAAATTGGTGTTACAATTCGTTATTTTGGATATACGATAATTGTGTTAATGGCAAGTGTTAATACACAATGCTAAACTATTAACAGTTGTGCGTATTTCTGCAATGTTCATGTTATTGAATTGTTTGTTTTCCAGTAAATTGCACATATGGGGATCGTTTCTCTGACTGTGACACTGTTATTACTCAGGAACAGAAACGTCTTTGTTACATTGAAAACAATGCCTATGGCTGTTGTGAGACTTGCTCAGCCTACTCGTCAGGTGGTGGTAAGTACAGAAAATAGGGGTTTTGGTGAGGTCTGGTTTGGGTTTTGGATGATTTAGTCAATCATTCAAATTGTAGTTTATAAGGATTATATAAGTCTAAATCTTATTTTCGAGTTTCTGGCAGTTATCATTATTAAAAGTTATTGGACAGGCCGTAAGTTTCTTTTTATTATTTGAGCACCAAGTATATATTGGCTTTGTACATAACATACTCCTGATCATCGAAATTAAGGGATTTGCTCAAATTCTAATCTGCAACATTTAGGTTATTGACGGGTATATATATCATAGTCGCAAGGGTGTTTCACATAGGTGTTGCAGACCGCCTCCGTGGTCTAGTGGTACAGCATCCGCCCGAAGAGCGGAAGGTCCGGGGTTCGATCCCCGGCCGCGTTATACCAAAAAGACGTTAAAAGATGGTACTTGTTGTTACCCTGCCTGGCGCTCGGCATTAAGGGGCTAAAACAAGGACTGGTCAGCTCGGGGTCAGTATACTGTGTCTGCGTAGGATATTCGTGTTAAACTGCGTCATGGAATCTCATTGTGCTAGCACTATAAACTGGTGTCAGTCCGAAATAGTGCAAGCGGCCTCTCCCACACATGCACGTCGCTATATAAGTGCAATAATCTTGGAAGGGACGTTAAACCCAATTTCACCTCAAATCACATAGGTGTTGCCTTTCGCGCCCAGTAGCCACCTGTGGGTAGAAACGTTTGTTAATTTTTTTGTATATTCATGTTTACAGTTGTATTATGATCTAATGTTTGAAGGCATTGAGGAAGTTATGGGTTACCTACAGAGCACTATGGATCATTAGTTCATAGTAATATATCTATTCATAACTGCTTCGTAGAAACATAAATGCTAGATATTTCTGCACACTGATGGCCATTGTCAGTATAATCATAAGTTAGCATTTTGACGCTATTCTATATGTACCTCCCCTCTATGTTTCCTCTACAGGAAACTTAAATCATGTCTACTTATATTAGGAACTATTCAGAAAGGACCAAGTGTAATCAGTCACAATATTACAACATATCTATTGTGTTAATGGCAGGTGTAATTACACAATGCTAACCATTGTCAATATTAACATGAATCCTAACACAATTCTGCTAATCTTATGAACTATTCAGAATGGATCAGATATTATCAATCACAATATTACAACTGGTTTATTAACAGTTTGACATGCAAAGTTTCATGCCTTTAACACAAAGTGTGTATTTCGTCAATATTCATATTATTGAATTGTATGTTTTCCAGCCTATTGCACATATGGGGATCGTTTCTCTGACTGTGACACTGTTATTACTCAGGAACGGAAACGTCTTTGTTACAATGAAAACAATACCTATGGCTGTTGTGAGACTTGCTCAGCCTACTCGTCAGGAGGTGGTAAGTACAGACAATAGGGGTTTTGGTGAGGTCTGGTTTTGGTTTTGGATTATGATCTAATGTTTGAAAGAATTGAGGAGCCATGGGTAACCTACGGAGCATTATGGCTCATTAGTTAAAAGTAATGTATATACTAATAACTGCATCGTAGAAACATTAATGCTAGATATTTCTGCAAGAACTATTCAGAAAGGACCACGTGTAATCAGTCACAATATTACAACATATCTATTAACAGTTTTATTTTGTTTCAAATTGGATTTACTTGGTGGTTATATATGTTATGGTTCAATACTTTGCATACATTAACCCAAAGTGTGTATTTCTTCCGTATTCTGATTTTGTTTCGGTTGATTTCGTCACTTAACAGATTTTTTTAACTGTAAATCCAAGCTTCAACACAAAAGTGTCTGATATATGCCATATGATATATGGGGGGGAGGGGGTGCAGTTAATAAGGAATCCAGTTCATATAATGTAGAATATTTGATGATAAGAGTAAGATAGAAAGAGAGATAAGTGCATGGCTTTCCTTGTCTCCTGAAGAACGAGTGTCAATATTGCAATTTATTAGACTGTATAGCATGTCCTAACACCTCTAAAACCTGAAGGCATGTCAATTCCTCTTTTGTACTGGATTCCAAAGCTCCATAATTGTTGTCTGCAGCACTTAGTCGTCCGTCATCGCAGTGTCTGGTATCTATAATTTATGTGATGACATTACGTGTGATAATTGGTCTAAATGATGAAATATGTCTTATAGTTGAAAAGAATAGTTATGCGGAATTGCATAAATTTACTGTGAATCTATCCGCGAATGGAATCTATGCCTCTTACCACCATGTGCTGCCATTGATCATCGGATTCACCAAAGGGTTAAACATGTTCCATCTGCATTACCTTGTGATTTACTTCCACATTAACCATGGTCTAGTGAAAGGTAACACGATGGTTATGATAATTGAAAGACGAACATGCTCGACACTATTGTCATCAATATAGCAATTAGCAAATATTTGAACGTTTAAATGCTTCTTGATTACGTTGCAGACTGTCCCTATGGCGACAACACGTTGACTGGCCCATGTGCCTATAGCAACTGTATCACTTCCGGTCCCGACTACATTGGGAGGTGTTGTGACACTTGTCGCAATTTTTCGTCACAATCTTCCACAACTACGACTACAACAACTACAACTGTACCAACAACCACCACAATTACACCAACAACTACCACAACTGCACCAATGACAACCACTTTACCAACTACCAAAATTACACCAACTGCCACTACTACACTATCATCTACCACAATTACACCAACAACTTACACAACTGCACCAACAGCTACGCCCCCAACAACCTCAACTACTACACCAACAACTACAACAACTATACCAGCATCTACTACAACTGCACCAACTACCACAACTACACCAATTACTATCACAACAACTAACACTAAATCAACAACTAACACAACAGCGCCAAGAACTACTAGACCTACAACAACTTCCACTAGTTCACCAACAACTACCACAACTATATCAACAACTTCTACAACTACAACAACTACACCAACTACGACTACAACTACACCAACGACTGCCACAGCTACACCAACAACTGTCACAACTACACCGAAGACTTCTCCTACTACGCAATCAACTACAACTACACCAACTACAACGCCAACTACCACAACTACATCAACAATTCCTACAACAGCCAGCACAACACAAAATTCTTCACCTCCATCAAAACAAGCTACCAGTACAGAAATAGTGTCCAGCACAGCTACAGTCATATCTGTTCCAACACTCTGGTATGTTGCAGCAGAGATGGTCGCAGGTTTACTGGCAGTGATTTTCAGTGGCAGTAAATGATTGAAGCACCAGTACAATGTCGGCGGCAGCAAGTGAATGGAATTAAGAGTTACCATCCCTGTTTGTTTGCAAACATAACATGCTTGATCCTTCGAGACGTGGGACAGTTTCTAGGAGGATTGCGGTTCCATATATAAGATCCACAAGAGTGTGAGTTGAGGCCTTTTTCGACATGAGGTCTGCCTCATTTACTTCAAAACAACATTTTCTGTAATCACCGAATCTCCACCAGCATCCAATACTAATCTGATTCAAGAAGTTGGACAGTCATGTTTGAAAGACATTATACTGAACATTCGTGAATGTTTGAACATTAATTACAAGCCCTACTGCTGCTGCCCCTCATTTGACCCATTGTATTGCCTTGTTTGATTGCGAACCTAAAACTGTGTGTTTCAATATAATGTATTGATGTTTCTTTGATTTAGTGTGGCTACTGATTTCACAGTTTAGCTCTGTTTGTACTGATTTCTGGGGTACGTTGCAAAGCGCCAATCGCTTGCAAGCGATGTACAGCGATTCGCCTCACAACAGTGCGCTAACTTTCAGCCGCTTGCAAGCGAAACAATCGCTGGCTGAGGTCGCTTCGTTCTCAAACCAAAATGGCGGCTTACTTTGACAGCGGAACAAGAAATTCTTGAGTGGATCAACGAGGAAATCAGCAAAGGCAGCGAAGACCCCATCCTCCTCAGCCTGCTCTACATCTTCAAAGTAGTCATAAATTCCATCAGCTCGTCATCGAGCCTCTTCTATTACGTTCTTCATTACGTCAAGGCAACCAAGCGCTAGTTGCGCCGCCATTTTGGAAGAGTGGGCAAGCGCTTCGAACTGTTGCAGACATCAGAATGAGCGATTAATTTGCTTTCTCTGAGCGATTCGTGGCTTGCAACGCGCCCCTTGTTTCCTGCGTAGTGATTGTTTGTGGCATCTGCTTTTTCTTGACAGTAATGACTCCATATGTGTTTGATTGCTTTTTGTTAATTCACCCTAAGTGCCATGAAATTTATTTTGACTTATGAGAGAACGACAAAATAAATTTCAAAGGAAATGTTAGCACTCTTTCTTTGGACCAGAAGCTTAGTTTGTTTGTTGTTTAACGCCGCACTCAGCAATATCCCTGCTATACGACGGCGGTCTGTAAATAATCGAGTCTGGACCAGATAATCCAGTGATTGACCTCATGAGCATTGATCTACGCAATTGGGATACGATTACATGCATCAACCGAGCCTGACCACCCTGTCCCGTAGGTCGCCTCTTTCAACAAGCATCAGAAGCTTTGTACCTGTTAGACCTCATGACATGCGAATCATGCGAACTATAGATATTCTGACCTGAGAAGGTTCACATTCAGAACCATGTTGCGTTGTTGGGCGATGAGTTCCAGTTGGATCTGCTAATTAAAAAGCAGACTAGACAATTTATGCAAACTACACATCTGCACATTCATCTTGTACAGACAGGGCGTAGGAGGCGGTGCCAACGGTTTAATACAGTACACAAACTGGTTGACTGAAGGAATAGAAAACCTCATGACTGTACAGTGGAAAGAAAACGTAATGTACTTACAAACTCGATTTTATTAATCACGTACAGTGTACCAATTTCACAGTTTAATATATATTTAACGTAGTATCTATGTTCTTCATTATCATTTACAGTCATGTCTAGCTTCCCAAAAAAGGAAGAAATATACTTTGATCCTAAAAAAGTCGCGCCTATAGTGGAGCAACGACATTTCAGAAATATATCAGTCTGAAGAAAGTAAAGGAGTTTCTGGAAGACAAGTATGCAAATTCATTGAACAAGCAGATGAAGAATAGGTTTCCCAGACCACGTGTACGAGTCAATGAGCGAGACGAAATGTTGGACATAGACCTTGGTGACGTCAGTCATCATTCCAGTGTGCGTTATTCATGGTGTGCATTATTTCTTCATAGCGATAGACATTTTATTGCGATTTTTGTGGGTCAAGCCACATAAGAACAGAATGAGTGAGTGACTTGGCATTGACGTCGCTTTTAACAGCATTCAGGCTATATCGCGGCGTGTCAGCTTAATGTGGGAGGAAAGCTAAAAGTGACGCAAGTGTCAGACGTTTACCACTTCGTTGAAACCCACGAGCACGGGTATATTGCTGACAAACCTAGAAACATAATCGGGGCGAACCGGGATTCGAACCCGAAATCATAGGTTTCTGGCGTGCCCAAGGGACGCAACTCTGCACAGCGAATCGCGGCGCCTTAGACGACTGGGCCACCCGTGCCCCCCTTAAGAACAGAAAACCAGAGATGGTGGTAGAAAGATTGAAACATTTTTCAATGAGGGTCG
This sequence comes from Haliotis cracherodii, assembly GCF_022045235.1. Taxonomy (NCBI): domain Eukaryota; kingdom Metazoa; phylum Mollusca; class Gastropoda; order Lepetellida; family Haliotidae; genus Haliotis; species Haliotis cracherodii. Next base: position 353,232 of record NW_027266306.1, on the reverse strand, counting down.
TCTCCCGTGTAGACAAAGGTAGGGAGTTTGCTTGTGTTTTCAAAGAAAGTAGGTAAACAAGGTATAAAACTGATAGTTACTTTAAAGCCTAATATGCGGAAAGGGTAATTCGCCCATTAAGATCGCTCATGACTAGGTATTTAACACATAAGAACACACATAAGTACATTGATGTCGAACCAAGTTCCATTCTGTCAAAAAAATTGATTTTTCAACTTAGTACACCACTATCCAACATGACAAACTTAAGGAATACCTTCATTCCTTGAACCATAGGCCTTTTGTTCCAAACGTGGTGAACACAGATACAGTTGCGTATCTATACTCAGACGTTCAGGACAATGTCTGAAAAAATGAAAGCAAATGCCATCTGACGTTTACTGAGAAAACAATATGTGAAATGCTTAACTCCCTCATTGACAACATCTGCGTAAAATTGGAGGGTAAGACATTTAGGCAAGAAGTAGGCATTCCTCATAGGCACCTTCTTGCGGATCTGTTTCTTTATGCATATGAATCGGAATTTCTTTTATTTGGACAAGAAGTTTGATATTTAGATGATCTGATATCATTCAATAACCATCAAATAGCCCATTCCCTTCCACTGATTTACCCACCTGAACTAGACATAAGGGAGACCAGTGAAACCGCCTCATCTGTTTCATTGTTAGATCTATGCATAAAGATTCAGAGTGACAAAACACTCTCCACAAGACTGTATGACAAGAGGTTTGACTTCAACTTTCCAATAATCAATTTTCCCTTCATGTCGAACAATATTCAAGCAGGTCCAGCCTTTGGTGTTTACATTTCGCAACTTTTAGATACGATCGACCATGCTCTTTCTAACAAGATTTCAAAGAGTGTCATACGACTCTTGCTCAGAAGTTGTTTGATCAAGGTTACAACATTCAAGGCCTCAGTAAGGCTTTCAAAAGGTTTTATGGTAGATTTGACCTATCAGTGGCAAAAATGATGCCAGATGCATTTTTCTATAACTTGTACCATATGTTCCCATGGTTTTTTTCAGGTGAACAATTGGTTGTTGGTTGGTTTGTTGTTTAACGCCGCACTCAGCAATATTCCAGCTATATGACGGCGGTCTGTTAAGAATCAAGTCTGGACCAGACAATCCAGTGATTAATATCATGAGCATCGATCCACGCAATTGGGATCGATGACACACATCAACCAAGTCAGCGAGCCTGACCACCCGATCACGTTAGTAGCCTCTTACGACAAGCATAGTCGCCTTTTACGGCAAGCATGTGTTGCTGAAGACCTAATCGGCCCCGGATCTTCACGGGCCAGGTGAACAATTGACTTGCCTTTGCATGTGTGACGTGTGCCATCGGTGGGACAGGATACGCTCACCTTTTCGCGAACGCCTGTTATCATTACTATTTGATAGTGATTCATAAACACATCCTCATGATATAGTCGGAATTGTACAATCGATAGATAGCGATTTCTATTGAATATGGAAAAGGTTTTGTCGCATTATTTATCTGAGTTGGTGTATAATTACAATCTCACACAACACGAAAGTCCGACAATGGGCTAAAGCTGACGTCAAAATAGTAAAGAACCTACACCAAACTAAATGAAGGTGCAAATTAGTTATTTGAAAAAAAAATTCAGTAAGGAACACAACTTTGGTTGGACTGAAGAATTATTCAAAATTGTTTCACGCATTCGTCGACAAAGTATTCCTATCTACGTACTGAAAGAGTTTTACAATGAAAGGACTTTCCTACGAACAGATCAAAAACATGAACAGAGACACATATAAAGTGTTTGTACAATAAATTATATTTATGAAAGGAATCAACAAATTCTTTTTTTTAAATGCTATAAAAGGGTTGGTCACGTTTGTCAGTCCTCTACAGCTGTGACATACGAAGACTGTTTTTTATGGTTCCCTGATCAATGAGTTTCAGAGCTCAATTCTACCCTACTGCACAAATTGCATTGAGAGTCAACAACAGTTTCAATCTAAAGAAGCATGCATAAAATCTTTGAAAGTAGCTCAAGTCCGTGATTCACCAAATAATTTTGATATACATAAACAAAAAGAACAGTATTGAGGATTGAGTAATGATTGAGACGATTTATCAGTGATTCGTTTATGGGGTGAGGCTGTACCAGTGTAGAGAAGCCACTTAATTTTATCTCACTCAACCAGTCCACAGTTTAAGGTTAAGGACATGATGGAGTGGCTCGATCCTTTTATTACCGTCTTCGCAATGCTTGTGGCTTTGACTCAGAGGTCCATCACCACGAATACCCTTTTCATTGGGGGCGCACGGGTGGCCATGTCGTCTAAGGCGCTACAACTTGAATGTGGGTTCGACTTCAAGTTCGCCCCGATTATGTTTCTAGGTTTGGCAGCAATATGATACCTTGGGACATCCGTAATAAATTCATTTCTTCCTTATATTTGAATATTGCTGCATAGAGTCATGGATGAGCCAAGTTGGGGGGGGGGGGGGAGATGTTTGTATGTATCTGCCTGCCTGTCTGTCTTGTGGAAGAGCGTCCGCCCGGAGAGCGGAATGTACGGGGTTCGATCCCCGGTCGCGTCATACCAAAACACGTTAAAATATGGTACTTGTTGTTACCCTGTCTAGCGCTCGGCATTAAGGGGCTAAAACAAGGACAGGTCGGCTTGGAGTCAGAATACTGTGTCTGAGTTGGGTATTCGTGTTAAACTGCGGCATGGTACCTCAGTGAGCACTATAAATCGGTACAAGCAGCCACACAAACACAAACACGTACATGCACGTCGCTATATAAGTGCAATAATCTTGGACGCGACGTTAAACCCCATTTCACCTCACCTCACCTCATTTGGTTTGTCACGGTTTCAATACACACCCCACGTGTCGTTCATACAATCTCTCATTGTCAGTTATATTGGCCTTCAGTGATGTCGACTCACACTGGTTTAACGTTGTGTTCACGATTATTACACCTAGTAGTGTAAAGCGACGTCTATGCTCGCGTATGGGTGTGAGCGTTTGTACTAGTCCCGACTTGGACCAGTTTCACAGTGCTGGCCTACCGAGATACCGCAGTTTAACATGGATATCCCACTCAGCCACTGTATACTGACTCCGAGGCGACCAGTCTACGTTTTATCCCCTTAACACCGAGTGGTAGGGTGTCTACAGGTACAAATAATGAGTTGTTGGTTTAACATAGTAATGTGATTGTTGCCTGTAAATATTCGATTATGGGTTAGACAAACCAGTCAGGCATGACAGTGATCATTTAACCACACGATCCAATAATAGGTTACTCAAGGCGCTCTAACCTGCAAGCCCGGCGGTTATAACAAAATCAAAAGGACCACTAATTTTAGTTCGTAATAACCGTAGTTCGTTATAAGCGTATATACAGAATATATACAACAGCCGGGACTAAACAACAAGTTCGTTATATCAGTCAGTTTGTTATGAGAGTGCTCGTTATAAACGTAGTTAACTGTAGTTTAATTTATCTCGTAGGTATCACGAGACGTACATGTAGTTGTATTACAGTGTATTGTTAAGAGAAATATATGAGACGGTCATAAATGACTATGACATGCAATAGAAATCTGTAACAAATAAAACGTGACTCTCTAACTATGGTGGATAAATGAAGCGACTGAAGCGAAGTGCACCGTGGGAGACGAAATACAAACCACACCGAACAATTGCAGGTGAACATAACTGCAGAGGGGACTGTATCACTTGATAGCAAGCTGTCATTCGAGTATGGTCCTCAGTTTGAAGTATAAGCACCCCCATCCCCACGCCCATTAGTATTAGCCCATTTATATTAGTACTGTAATGTTATTGTTATACTGTTACTGCTTACACTTTAGACACAGACGTGCACTGATGCACGTGCAATTTAGTACAAAGCTCAACAGATACTTCTAGTTTCTTCATGAATGTAGTGTTTCAAACCTAAGTGAACACTGAAAAACGTAATCGTTTTAATGAAAGAAGTCACCAGCGAGATCCAAGCTAATCAACAAACTACAAGCGAACAGTACAGAAGCCACCAATCAAACTCTTAAACTATCTCCAATAGCAAACATGCAATATATCCATCTATGCCTATTTCTGAGGGAACTAGTACTGGGTGACACATGCACTACAGATATACGAGGTGGGAACTAGTACTAGGTGACACATGCACTACAGCTATACGAGGTGGGAACTAGTACTGGGTGACACATGCACTACAGATATACGAGGTGGGAACTAGTACTGGGTGACACATGCACTACAGATATACGAGGTGGGAACAAGTACTGGGTGACACATGCACTACAGATATACGAGGTGGGAACAAGTACTGGGTGACACATATACTACATATATACGAGGTGGGAACTAGTACTGGGTGACACAAGCACTACAGATATACGAGGTGGGAACTAGTACTGGGTGACACAAGCACTACAGATATACGAGGTGGGAACTAGTACTGGGTGACACATGCACTACAGATATACGAGGTGGGAACTAGTACTAGGTGACACATGCACTACAGATATACGAGGTGGGAACTAGTACTGGGTGACACATGCACTACAGATATACGAGGTGGGAACTAGTACTGGGTGACACATGCACTACAGATATACGAGGTGGGAACAAGTACTGGGTGACACATGCACTACAGATATACGAGGTGGGAACTAGTACTGGATGACACATGCACTACAGATATACGAGGTGGGAACTAGTACTGGGTGACACAAGCACTACAGATATACGAGGTGGGAACTAGTACTGGGTGACACATGCACTACAGATATACGAGGTGGGAACTAGTACTGGGTGACACATGCACTACATATATACGAGGGACAGGGGAGCGACTCATCTCCAACCCTCAATAGAATCCCCACTGTGACATAAACACTTCGAAACATAAAACATTCCCCAAAAATAAACATGTCCAGTGTGTCACCAGAAGGGTAACATTGTCAGATGCTCTCTTTGTATGTATTGTAATCGATCTAGGCCAGGGTGGCGATCGCAAAACGTGATTGAATATGAAAGCCGTTTCTCATACACAGCGGTTGTTACTCACCATTCACACTATCGCCATTGAAGCGTACAAGCATACAAAGATGTGTCTAACTGAAGAAAGTTTGTTAACAGATAGCAAGGCTAAACGCTGGTTGAACGCCTTTGGACGATCTAACATGGCATACGATTTTGTGAAAATGAAGGTTCTCATTCTGCTCACCTTAAGCCAGTTTGGATTGTGCCAAGACAGTGAGTACAAACATATCTCATGAAAAATGTCGTTTACGTTAGGCAATAACATTGTAACTTGTGTATGCCAATATATGTCCATATTGTCTTCGCATTTCAGCTTGCTGGTTTGTACGAAAGGATTTACCTATATATTTAGATATATTCGTTGTGGATTTTGTAAATTTGATGGTAAAATTAAACTTCAAGATATTTTCCATAATTCATAACAAGTCTGGGCTTAAAAGAAGAGCCTATTGTACAAGTCTGACTATAGCATAAACATGTGTATATCAATTTATATAAATAGTGATGACACGTTGTTTTGCAACAGTGTCTATGAATATGTTAATTTTATGGTGTTAATATTGGATTATTAATGATAACATTTAAAGCTAATTTTGTTGTATTGTTGTGATAAAATTGTCTCTATATCAAACGTGCTCTTATATCACATTTCGACCATTTACCAAACTCGAACTGTCTGTGTAAAATTATGTTTGAGAATATACCCTTTGTTAAAATGAAATATTTGACACTAAACGTATGAATAAATAATGTTAATCTCAAGCCTTTGTTGAGGGACTCATAGCATTCATTCACAAGGAATAAGCAATCCGTAATTTCGAGGTTATTCTATTATATTACTCACTGACATTTTAAGAGACAAAATGAAGAAAAAGCGTATGAAGTCAACCCTACAGAGAAACCCTTCACTGAAGGCAGCCTATTGTTCAGATGACGTAATGTAATTAATGTGTGACGTCATGAACAATGGATGACGTCTTGTGGTATCTTTCTCAACAACAAAACACTGTGACGCCATATATGGCTTCAATTGACCCGTCAACATTTAGAATCGCTAGAATGCACATAAGCAAAATGTAGAAAGTTATTGTTACGACGTTACTACATTGTATTATGTGCTCATACACATGATTGCTCTACTCTTAAGGGCAATATAAGGTATTCTTCTCTTCTAGGTATAGGCGCTTCCGTTGACATAGTAAAACCACATCCAGGGTTGAGAGACTGTACTCTCCCCAGGGAGTTCACAGTGAGTGTAAGGACACACAATGACTCCGTCACTCTTCAGTTGGAGACCAGCACGTCGGTGAAGAAAACAACCCCTGTATATGTATCTAGACAGGATGAGAAGGGGAACCCAATCATCGTCAGAGATACAGTGTTGGAGCTGGAGGTAAAAATGCTGTCACAACTCAGTATTTGTTGTACAATGAACGTGTACTTATCAATACTAGGTAAACTGTAGATTCGATACATGTGAACGTTTGTGTTCTTTTACTTCTTCATGGTATATTTTTCTACAGGGATATTTTACGTTGATGAACAAACATGTACGGGTGTAGAATTTACAAGAAATAAACTCAGTACTGTTTGGGATACTGTTAACAAAGCAATTATCGTTCCTATCATTTAACCAGGTCAGAAAATATTTTAGATAATGCAAAGTGTGTGCGTGCTCACTCATTGTCAAAATATCAATTGAATTTCATTCAAAATTGGTAAAATTATTTTTCACTCTTATACACTATGAAGTTAGTTACTTTATGCTCTCTGAAACCCCATAATTGAAAAACCCGTCTTGAGCAATAAAAACGTAATTGGGAGTATGAAAGGCATTGAAGCGAGAATTGCTGAGGAATAAGTTTAATTTTACGCCGCTTTTAGCAGTATTCCAGGAATATCACGGCGCGGGACCCGAGAAATGGGCTCCACACATTATACCCCATCGCCCCTTTATATGAACAAAGAAGAGGACGGGTATGCTGATAATATTGTGGCAAGGGAGGGTATCTAATAGGCGAGAGACCCTCATTACTCCTATTATGTACACAAACACATACATTTTCATTTCTATCTTGTGCGAGAGTGCACAGGAAGTTATGATCTTTCATGAAACATGTACAGTTTTTCCATGAGACATAACTGCACATTAAGTGTTATGCTTGTCTGCAAATACCACACTCGCTAACTTTGGACAATATATGACATAAAACTCTTGCAGCTTTATTAACGTGGATAAGGGTTAGATAGACGTTAACCCAATTGAAAGCTGACATTCACCCATTCATAAAGAATATCATTTCTTGTTGTAATACCTTTTAATTTTCTTTCAGGGAACCGCAGAGTACCAGGATGTGACTCACGTGGCTAACATCGAGGTGTCCTGCGTTATCAAAGAGGAAAACCAACCGTATTATATATTTGTATGGGTTACTGCTTTTCACGATAAAATGTAAATGTTGAATGTCAAGTGATCATGTCTGCATAAGGCGCCCCATTTAATATACCAAAGCAAACGCCTGTGACGATTTTTCAGTTCTCTACATGAGGTTCATGCTAGAGGGAAAGATTGAATGGCATTTGTTCAGGGCCTCAGCAAAGATTTCAATAAGTCATATGGTCACATTGTTCGTGATTCATAAAACTTGCTCATGATATAGTCGGAACTGTGCATTTCGTTAAACAACCGCCAGTCTTTACATGTGCTGACACCTCGTACACCATTGTGGTTGATATGTCCAGTGCAGGGTGAGAATTATTGCAAGACAAAGATAAGTCAGTCAAATGTTTCGTCCTTTAAAAAGCTCACCTGAATGTCAGAAATTTATCCTTAACAATTATATTATTGGTCTATGAAATGTATTGTAATATCAATTTTATGATATTACAATACATTTCATAGACCAATAATATAATTGTTAAGGATAAATTTCTCAACAAAATATATTATGAGTGCATGAAATTTACCGTAAGTGCATATTACGATTGTTGTTTATTTACCAGGAAGGCCTTCTCTTGCTCTCTGGACCACGTATGTATGAGTTGAAGCCGACAGGAACAGAATCAGCTGCCAGTGATATCAGATACACCCTTACTTCTTCACCAGTTCTCATTTCACCAATAGATAATGATGGTAAGGTGTTCGTAGGTTTAACGGAAAAGAAACTTGTCCTTCGCTTTAACAGAATCAAATATACATTTGCTGGATAAAAATTAAAAATAATTTGTTCAGCTCCTCCTTTCAGAATGTTGTTTATTTCGAAACTCTGACTGCAAGGTATTGTCATACAAAATTCCAGCTTCTCCCAGTTACTAAGTGGTCTTTCCCTTATGAGCGGGCACGGGCGGCCCAGTCGTCTAAGGCGCCGCGATTCGCTGTGCAGAGTTGCGTCCCTTGGACACGCCAGAAACCTATGATTGTGGGTTCGAATCCCGGTTCGCCCCGATTATGTTTCTAGGTTTGTCAGCACCATACCCGTGCTCGTGGGTTTCACCGAAGTGGTAAACGTCTAAGACCTGCATCACTTCGGGCTTTCCTCCCACATTAAACTGACACGCTGTGATATAACTGGAATACTGTTAAAAGCGGCGTTAAATCCAACTCATTCACTCACTTTCCCTTATGATGGTAAATTCATTGGACATCATCACTTGGTAGTGTAGTACTTGTGACATCACCAAGAAAAGAGAATGAAAAACAAGCGTTTTTTCAAGAGTATATCTACAGAAATTGTGAATGTTTCACCTTATGTTTGTCCCGTCTTTATCTGCATCAAAAAAAATCTGCTGCGGTCAGTGGCTTAATAATCCTAGGGAAGTTCTCCCTGAAAACCTAAAAAATGTTGTGATACGTTTTAACACCTTTAAATGTTGTTTTCTTATAATATATATCCGTCTTATTCTCATTCACACGAACCGATCTGAAAATAGTCATAACAATTTATAAAGGTTTTACTAATTTCTAAAATTTTGCACATTAAAAGTGGATTCAATTTGTAAAGTATATTTTTTTATGCACAATATACCTGCACACCGTGCATGTTTCTAATCAAATCAGAATGCAGAAATATCGCCATATTATATTCCTTTTTCTTGAACAATTTTTGTCGAAAGTAAAAGAAGTGTTTAATCATGATAGAATCGATACAATCATTGACGGAAATATGCATAGACTGTTCGTTTTTTCTTCTATTGTCAATTACAATTTTGAACAAATATGTAACCCAAGACGCGTAAATGATGTATTCTTATCCATTGAAATGAGTTTGCTGGAAAAAAAACGAGTTTGGGCATTTTGTGACAAAATAAGACTTTGATTACATTGAATTTCAAAGTGTATAACCACATGTAGTATAACAAATTCAAGATTGGATCGTAACAATCTCAGAATCGTTTGGTATGATAACAAATGATAACAAGCTGTTTTATAAAGTAACAGAAAAGAAGCCTGAGAAATGGTTAACGTACAGGTTAACATGAAGGTTAACACAATCACAAACGACATGAGTAAATATCACAATTAAAAGTCCCGTTGTGTATTGAGATGTTGTGTATTCAGATGGTCGCGAGAAGGGTCAGTCAGGGAGAGATGGTTGGATGATGGCATCAGAATCCTTGAGGAAGAAGCGCGAGATTCAGGAGCCAATCTACGTGGACGTCATTACAGTGATAGCGTTCTCTGTTTATGAAAGGTACTTGCCTTCAGCCTTAATAACGAGTACAATTTGTACAATTTAAAAAGTGGGCCAGATAATATTGGGTTGTGCAATACATTTACCTCCACACCAATTAACCCAGTCAATAATGCCTCAGTGTGTTTCTTTGAGTAGTTATCTGGCATTACAGCTAAAATGGATAGACTTATCATTAAACCGCCCGCATGTTATCAAAAATGAGCGGGCCACTGTTAACTTGATAATGCCCTCATATTTCTTGACGACGGGCCATTGTTAGGTGACGTCATAGGATATGGATATGTGACGTCACGTTCAATAGTGTCGTCATCTGGTTTGTTCAATGATGTTTCCATATTTGTAGGTGGGTTAGTGACATTCGTGTTGATTGCAGTAAATGTTTGAAAACCGATATTGTTGTTTCTTTTTATTTGATAACAAATTCCATCCATTTAAGCTATAATAACGGTAACGCTATTTTTCAGGGCATTATCATTTGCAGAAGCTCTCGGTCTTTTCAACTGCCCTCCTTCATTTGGCCGTTAATGGAAGACCTCGGGCTTCTGAAAATGATAATGCCCTGAAAAATAGCGTTACCCTTATAAAAGTAAACCAAGGTTTGGGGATGTACGTATTTGTATCTTCGTGACAAGAAATACAATTTTATGAGGTAAAACCATTGTAACATGCCCCATGGGAGTTTTATGTCGTCAAAGCATTTCCTGGTAATTGCTACCCTTGTCGACCCGTGAAGATTCCGGGGTAGAATAGGTCTTCAGCAACCCATGCTTGCCTTCAAAGGTGACTATGCTTGTCGTAAAAGGCGACTAACGGGATCGGGTGGTCAGGCTCACTGACTTGGTTGATGCATGTCATCGGTCCCAATTGCGTGAATCGATGCTCATGATATTAATCACTGGATTGTCTGGTCCAGACTCAATTAATTACAGACCGCCGTCATAAAGCTGGAATATTGCTGATTGCAGCGTTAAACAACAAAACAAAACAAACCAAAAGCTTCCCTTGTCCTTCACAGATGGTTTTCCAGAGCAACCCAGCAGTCTGAAGCCTTAAAGCATCAGGAGACAAAACAAGGCCTCAAGAGATACTTTGCACATCTTATGAACGGGGTGAGGTTTCTTACAGTATTCCACTTGGATATTCCTAGGGAAGTATGCTGAACGTCAGAGGTGACCAAATGGATTGGGTGGTCAGACTCGGTGACTTGTTTGATTGCGTGACATATAGCTGGAATAGTACTTAGTGCGACGTTAAAACAACAAACAAAACAAACCATACATGTTCGATAGGGTTAAAACCGGAATTAAAAGTAGGCCAAGACATTGTCGTTTACGCACATCTTATGAACGGGTTAAGGTTTCTTACAGTATTCCCCGAGGGTAAATTGGGTTTAGTTTGTTGTTTAACGCCGCACTCCAACAATATTCCAGCTGTATGACGTCCATTGCGGGTTAGAATAAGTAAGTAACGACCAAATGGTCAGGCTAGTTTGATTGTGTTTCATATAGCTGGAACAGTGTGCGGAGTGCAGTGTTAAACAATATATTTATAGCATTTCATTCAGTGTTGATTATAGAGGTTGGCATGGATCAGTAAGGTGATAACAGGTGACCCTGTTTCCTAGTTTGGATACACAGTGATGAGTTTAGTTGATCTCATTATCTTCTTATAATCATTTGGTAACCCAAATTTGCTAATTCTCTTTCAATAACAGGTCGATCTCCGTTATAAGAAGGCGTCTCCTCTGTACAACATAAACCTGATAGGATATATCATTGAGGTAAGAAGTTTGTCTTCAGTTGTTGGTATTTTGGTAAGCAAACTACATTGCCTTCCATACATGGCGTATCAAATGTAACAACTTAATGTTACACTGTATTGTGATGGCACGCCGAAGACCCGGGTTCGAATCTCGAATTACTGGTGTCCCCCCGCCGTGATATTGCTGGAATATTGCTAAAAGCGGCGTAAAAACTATACTCACTCACTCACTGTATTGATGGTGATGTCATTACTGAGCAGGTGACATTAAAAGTACGTTGTGTGATGGTATAATGGTGATATAACATACACATTGACTCCAGCCATGATGTTAAAGTTTACACAGCTGGATGAACCATTTTCAATAGGCTAATAGGAGCCGTCTAGCGGGATCGGGTGGTCAGGCTCGCTGACTTGGTTGCTGCATCTCATCATATCCCAATTGTGTGGATCGATGCTCATGATGTCAGTCACTGGACTGTCTGGTCCAGACTCTATTATTTACAGACCGCCGTTATAAGTCTGGACTATTGCTGAGTGTGGCATTAAACAACAAACAAACAATAGGCCAATAACGAAAAGGACAGGATTACTATATTTCCTGAATACATTATAATCAGAAGACACTATTGATATTAACGTTAATAATTAAACATTCTGATTCAGATATTGTATGTATCATGGTTCTCCGTGATATCATTTTAGGATAAGCAGTCAGAACAACCGTTCCAAAGTGCTGCAGTTGATGAAACGAAGATAGATGGTGATAAACTTCTCGAGGGCACAAGCCGATGGAAGACTGACACACCAGGATTCCCTGAAAATGACCACGTTGTTTTGTTCACGGCGTGAGTTGTCACAATCAGCCAAGTGTATAGATAATTCACACATGTCCCCGACCACCTTATTACCTGTTGTGTTATCTGTGTGTTAAGTACGCCCTGCGGTTCTAATGCTGTTTTCATTCATAAGTGGCGGTACGGGTGGCCCAGTCGTCTAAGGCGCCGCGATTCGCTGTGCAGAGTTGCGTCCCTTGGGCACGCCAGAAACCTATGATAGTGGGTTCGAATCCCGGTTCACCCCAATTATGTTTCTAGATTTGTCAGCACCATTCCCGTGCTCGTGGGTTTCACCGAAGTGGTAAACGTCTAAGACCTGCATCACTTCGGGCTTTCCTCCCACATTAAGCTGACAGGTCGCGATATAACTGGAATACTGTTAAAAGCGGCGTTAAACCCAACTCACTCACTCACTCACTTTCAATAATTCCGAACTTGGATTATCTCCCCTGAACGTTAAGTAAAGATACTTGATTTGATACGGGATGTGTGGATCATTGACAAAAATAACATGGATTTCTTTTGAAAACATGTTATATAAAATCCTAAGAACATATCATATTTTGATATTCTTATTTATAATAGGTAAAATTAGATGATAAAATTAGCACCATACCCGTGCTCGTGGGTTTCACCGAAGTGGTGCAGTGAAGTGGTTTATCAAACGTCTGAGACCTGCATCACTTCAGGCTTTCCTCCCACATTAAGCTGACACGCCGCGATATAACTGGAATACTGTTAAAAGCGGCGTTAAACTCAACTCACAGTCATTCATTAGTTCTCCATGCTTTATAGGTTGTCCAAAACGTTGCAATAAGATGTGCAGATGTGCGCCATTTAGGCCTGCCTTAAACCTAATGTCGTGGGTTTGACTCCCAGATTCGCCGAGGCGATGTTCTAGGTTTGTGGTTATGTGTTCACGCCTGAAACCATCACATCAGGCTGTCCCCCAACATCAGCCTAACAGCCCCTGATATAATTGAATTGCTGTTCAAAGCGACGTTAATTAACTCTCCCACTTAATCAACATCTTCCCAATAACGACCCCATGAAAATGAACATCTTTGCCTCTGCCCAAATTTCGTGTTATGTGTTAGCTTAGCCCTGTTACATCAGAATAGCTGACATGTTACCAACTCGTTCTAGGAAGGACCTAATCAATGTAGAGGAAAATGGAGACACCGCAGACCTGCTTGGTGAGTCGCAGTATACTTTCTAAGGCATTCAGTCATTTTGGAATAATTTTGGAATTTGAAGTTTACACGATATGTCTTTTCCATTGGACGAGAGGTGGGTCACATGACCTAGAAATTGACGTATCATAAGTGTATGAACGACACAATTTGACGTTTATACGTTTTCCACGAGACCGTGTTCTTGATAAGACGTGAACACTGACGGACTACTTCCACATTACTAGGGGACCCACGGGAGTTCCCAAGCACGAATACATACGGAAGTGTTGTTTCTCATCAGTCAGGGAGTTTGATTGCTTGTCTGTTCAAGGATATCCTCTCTACAACCCATCCTAGAGAACAGAGGAAGAAAAGCAGATCCAAACTGCCGTAGTATCGACTCGATCCGTCTCTAGACTAATGTGACAGTCTTCAGCAATAAATTAATGTATCTTACAGTTTCTATTTGCCACAACTTTACAATCATCTTTAAGGGATCGACCAAATGATCAGTGATGTCTAACACTAGTCACAGGTTCATCAAAAATTCGGAAATCACTCCCGTCACGTTTATTTTGTAGTCTTGTATTTGATGTAAATGTATTAGGACGCGCTGTCATTGTGACTGACTTACTGAGGTAGTTCTTAAAAGACCTTTGACATCTGACGAGTATATTATTTGAGTACATTTATTGTACAAAAACTACACAAGTTGATCTTGTTGAGCACATTGAGCATGTTTGGCATACATAAGCTCATGTCACCACTCGTTTTGAGGAACTATTTCATTCCGCGATACAGCTGGTTGTTGTATGGCTGTCATTGAAAACATGAAGTCACACGTACTTAATATAATTGTGTAAAGATCAAGGTCTACGATCTGTTAGGTAAAAATAGTGAAACGAAAATTACAAGAATTGTATTTCTCTTTGTGTGAGTTCATTGGAGTATGAAACTTCATAGAGTGAGGGCCAAACATTGTATGAACGTCGTCCTAAGCGACGGCGTTCATACCATCAATTCCGTCGAGTTTGGAATCGCCTCTGTTTTTGTTTTTTTGTAGAATACTGAAGTTCTATTGAATTGAGATATAAAATTGCTATTAGTTTTCAAATTGAAATAACACATTTCACCATTAGAATTTTGCCTTGTGATGTTCACCCAAGTTATGGTAAAACGGTATTGTTATTTTCATGTTCATCATTTCTACAAGGAACAGTCAGTACAACGGCATTCAGTATCTAACTGTTATGTCAGGTGCTTCATATATACAGCTAGAGGGAATCAATCTAGAAAAATTTAAATGGCATTTGGTAACACCAGGTTCTTACTGTAAGGGGGCACGGGTGGCCCAGTCGTCTAAGGCGCCGCGATTTGCTGTGCAGAGTTGCGTCCATTGGGCACGCCAGAAACCTTTGATGGTGGGCTCGAATCCCGGTTCACCCCGATTATGTTTCTAGGTTTGTCGGCACCATACCCGTGCTCGTTGGTTTCACCAAGTGGTAAACGTCTGAGACCTGCATCACTTCAGGCTTTCCTCCCACATTAAGCTGACACGCCGTGATATAACTGGAATACTGTTAAAGGCGGCGTTAAACTCACTCTTACTTTAACATGGGTCAAAGGGGTAACCTGGTGGGTACAGAATCGCTGGTCACGGAAGGCCGGGTTTGAAGCCGAGTTCTAATATACCTGTCGTGATATTGCTGGAATACTTGTGAAGGCGGCTTGAAACCATCGCGATCACTCCTGTAATATGTTGATGTGTTTCATGATCAGTTTCCATCCTCGTGTTACCACAGGGTATGCAGGTATAGGAACGATATGTGATACGCCATATGACAGTGTGTCAGCTGTGGAATATTCAGACAACCTGGTTGACGACATGCTGGTCACAACACACGAAGTCGGACATGCGTAAGTGTTTTTAATGTATAGTTTACCATGACATTTTTGTTAGTTCATCTCTATTGGCCCGCCAATGATTTCGAATCTATGCCAGGTTATGTTGGGTGGAACGCTAAATTATCGCTGTAGTTAATTTATAATTAGATCGTAATGGCGCACGCTTACAGACCTATTAAATATGTCATACGCAACATGTTTCTTGTTCTTTGTTACAGGGGGCACGGGTGGCCCAGTCGTCTAAGGCGCTGCGAGTTGCGTCCATTGGGCACGCCAAAAGCCTATGATTGTGGGCTCGAATCCAGGTTCGCCCCAATTATGTTTCTAGGTTTGTCAGCACCATACCCGTGCTCGTGGGTTTCACCGAAGTGGTTAACGTCTGAGACCTGCATCACTTCGGTCTTTCCTCCCACATTAAGCTGACACGTATAACTGGAATACTGTTACAAGCGGCGTTATACCCAACTCGCTCACATTTGTTACATTTTTATGACACATTAATAAGAATTGATCGACGCTGATTTTCTTTACCGAGTTCGGTACACAAAATACATGTATTGTCATTAGTGACTCAAGGGCGGGCAACTCTATATTATCACGGTATGGCTGTTTTGTTGCGTGATACGTGTGGGTTATGTTGTTAATATCACTTTCTATTTTGTATAACGCATCAACAGTATGCATACGACCTATACCAGGTTGGGTCAAGGGACTTTATCTTAATAAATGAATCTTTTGTAATCAATTTCGAATGGAGGTGGGGAAATCCCACCTCAAAAACATTCCAGAAACTATCATAAAACAATTTAGGTGTATACTTACGAGAAGCCGTGATATACCGTAACGAGTCCTGTATTCGATCAAGCGCTGAAATGTTGTGCTTAGATTTGCAAAAGTAAACAATAACAGGGGGTGTGGATTACGAGATTTACCGATACTGCGATAAACAAAGAGTCATACTATACATCGGACGAGACATGCACTACCCAGAAAAGAAACATAGACATCTCTGAGCATGTATTGCTATTTTTGCTATACTAATTTCAAGTACAGCGACGCTTAAATGTGTGATTAAAGTGATTGCTCCTCATGTAGAAGTCATTGTTTCGACATTTATCATAGGTACAGTGTGCGAAACCAATTCTTACCGTTCCGGGAGGTAATATTGCTAGAATATTGATAAAAATAGGGTGATGCACAGAATGATTTAGATCTCATAAGTAATTGAGTGAGTTGGGTTTAACGCCGCTTTTAACATTATTCCAGTTATATCACGGCGTGTCAGCTTAATGTGGGTGGAAAGCCCGAAGTGATGCAGGTCTTAGACGTTTGATAAACCACTTCACTGCACCACTTCGGGTATGGTGCTGACAAACCTAGAAACATAATCGAGGCGAACCGGGATTCGAACCCACAATCATAGGTTTCTGGCGTGCCCAAGGGACGCAACTCTGCACAGCGAATCGCGGCGCCTTAGACGACTGGAACACCCGTGCCCCTATAGATCTCATAAAATTGACCTGGTATTTTGCAGGCTGAGCGCCCTGCATGACGGGCAGGAGAACACGTGTAACTCTACATACCAGTATGTCATGTCCGGCGATTCCCACACCACAACCCAAGTTCTTGACCACAACAACTACTACGTCTTTTCCACGTGTTCGTTACAGTACTTCCAAACCTTCATCCAAGGCATCCTAACAGACGGGTTGGTATGATTTGTTTGTTGTTCAACGCCGCACTCAGTAATATTCCAACATATGACGGCGGTCTGTAAATAATCGAGCCTGGACCAATCTAGTGATTGGCATCATGAGCATCGATTCAAAAAATTGGGATACGATGACATGCATCAACCAAGTCAGCGAGCCTGACCACCCGATCCCGTTAGTCGCCTCTTACGACAAGCATAGTCGCCATCTATGGCAAGCATGAGTTGTTGAAGACACGGGTCGGGTGGTTTGAAAGATGAAACAGGGACAACTTTAATAAATGGAATAGAAATGGGATCGACCATGGTCTAGTGGTAGAGCGTCTGCCCGGAGAGCAGAAGGTACGGGGTTCGATCCCCGGTCACGTCATACCAAAGCACGTTAAAAGATGGTACTTGTTACGCTGTCTGGCGCTGGGCATAAAGGGGCTAAAACAAGGACTGGTCGGCTTGGAGTCAGTATACTGTGTCTGAGTGGGCTATTCATGTTAAACTGCGGCATGGTATCTCAGTGGGCTAGCACTATCAAACCAGCATCATTCCGGACTAGTACAAGCAGCCACACACACACACACGTACATGCACGTCGGTATATAAGTGCAATAATCTTGGACGCGACGTTAAACCCAATTTCACCTCATCTCACCTCACCTCACTCTAGAAGCAATCTATGTGTTTTCCTTGCCATTTGTGTGCTACTGACATATATAGTCTCGCCATTATTATTGAAAATATAACCAGTACAAAATGCAAGAAAATAACCAGTCTAGATTATCCTTTGTAACACATTCCATTTGGCGTATGGAGCACAATAGCTTTTGAAACTTATATGAATGGACCACTGAAAATCAGCGATCATACCAGGTGTTCGCGAAAAGCGTAAGCATATCCTGCCTTACCGGTAGCACCCGCCATTCACACAATTTGCATCTGAAAGTAAGTATTTATTGGCTGAAGCAGCACAGCAGTACTGTTGCCATGAGACGGCGGCCGCAACTTATGTTATTGGATCCTTTGAATCTTGACCACAATACTAACTTCCCTGATCACTCGTGATGCCATCCATCAAATGTTTTGTTCGATGGGAACTTCGTGTTAACAAGGTTTTACTGCAAACAGTTAACAATTGTGTTCTAATGTAGCCAAGTCAGATTTTGGATCAGGATTGAAAAGTGGGATGTAGTTTCTTTTTTCATCAATGGAATTTGACTTGTAAAGAACATTTTGTGTTGAATTTGAATTTGGCATACATTTATTTACTGATGTGATAATAACACTTTACCCTAAATGTGAAATGAACACTTTATTACTGAAGATCTGGATTAATCCGGCTCTGTTCCGTTCCATTTTCCGTCTTTCCCTTGTGCCAAACTTTTGCTAACCATAGTTTTTCACGTGATTCCATTCAGACTGTTTATGCCAAATCACAATCGAAATGGATTTTGTTAAGTGTATCTGAGAATTGTTTCATTACCATTGTCCAGGGCTTTTCTTTCGTGACAATGAATACATCACTCTTTCCTTTCATTTAGCCCAAATCAACGTGTTAGTTTCAAAGGGTTATTTACAATAAATGCTCCATTTCAGTTTGTTTTCCATTAGCACTGCGGAAATAACTTTTGCAAACCAATTAATTTTAACTCGGATAGATGGGAGGTGAGTGGTAAAGGTGACACACTATTAGACGTGAATATGTGTGGTAATGTGTTCACCGGTATCCGTGGCCGTCGGGTGCTGGTATAACTAAGACAAATATCTCGTACCGAATTGTAGCGCCTCGTCATTATTGTATATGGGGGGCGGTCGGGTAGCCTGGTGGTTAAAGCGTTCGCTCGTCACGCCGAAGATCCGGGTTCGATTCCCGACATGGGTACAATGTGTGAAGCCCATTTCTGGTGTCCCCCGCCGTGATATTGCTGGAATATTGCTAAAAGCGGCGTAAAACCATACTCACTCACTCACTCACTCACTCATTATTGTATATGGGGTTCCCTCCCATAACGTAGACCTCCAAAATGCAGACCTCCCAAAAGGCAGTTAAAATTAGCTCACTAATTAATTGGGCCATGCTGGTCACACCTAATTAATGCATGGACTGGTCCACTCCCCTGCTATGAGGGATTATCAATATGTTGAGACAATGAGCAGTAGTGGACAACAACAACATTGTCTTAAAAAACTCCTCCTTTCTTTAATCTGCTCCCGGTACATCACAAATCTTACTCAAACATTACCTTTAAACAAGTTGTGGGATTTGTGTAAGAATATACCAAATGTTCTCAATCACTAATATAACATATAAATATATTTGAACATGAGCTTCAATCTCGTCCAATTAAGCTATGGCCGGACTTACGAAAGTTGAGAATGTCTTGTCCCAGAAAGGTGCCCCACAAGTTCTCCTAGACGGCTACACGTACGCTAAGAACAGGACGGAGAATGAAAATGTGTACTGTGTACTTGTCCGACTCAAGGAACAGCTTCATCGCCGTGAAAAGACACCCCTTCAGTACCTGGATGCAGTTGGTCCACTGATGATAAACAAGTGAAAATGACTGATAATCATAAATGACAAATGAAATAACATTTGAATAAAAAATTGTGAAATCTACCCAGCTTTCTTTCTTGTTACATGAGTGATACCATTTTACTTAATCAAAGGTACAGGGGACTAATTACTGATGCAACCAGCCATAACGAGTGTTGTTTTAACGGGTCTGCGTTTTGGCAGGTGTACGTTTTGGGAAGATACCGTATATGGCGACATTTTGTGCTAGTATCCATGCCCATGAGTAACTCACTTTAACGTGATATTTCTGATACATCTCCTATTCAATATCTGTCTCCGTATATGTTTTAGAAGATGACGACATTTTACAATATGTGCTGGTGTCTTTGCGCATGAGTATATCCATATAACCTAATATATCCGTCATATTTCCTATTCAATATCGTTCTCCGTACATTTTTACAGTACAGATGCCCAAAGGCAATGCCTACAGACGAGTCTCGAACCGGCGTCTGTGACAAACATCACGGGGACGATGCCGGGGCAGCTCTACGACGTTCACACGCAGTGTCAAATGATGTTTGGACCTGGCTTCGTCTTGCGATCAGTGAGAAATAATACATTTCACATCATTAGAAAAAATCCTGCTTGGAACATCATATACTAAACAAGTGTAAAAATTGCCTAACTGGTATATTTTCATTATAGATAGACATTTTACTCACTATTGAACATGACGTTTACAGGATATCGACATAGGTAATTCAGAAAACATATGCAAGAGAATGATCTGTGGCAGGGACGAGCTTGAGTCGCCCCGCAGCGCTGCAGAAGGAACGCCATGTGGCAATAAAAAGGTACACCATCTGAACGTGCATATGTGTCTGTACTTAACCCATGTTAACATTTGCATGCACTTCCCGGGGAATTGAAAGTAAACATCATAATGAAATTGAATTTTGTCTGTTGAGCAGCATAATAATTAATATAATTGTTTCATAAAGTGCTGTTATTATTATTATTATTATCAATCAGTAGTAGTTGTAGTAGTAGTAGTGAGTGAGTGAGTTAGGTTTAACGCCGCTTTTAACAGTATTCCAGTTATATCGCGGCGTGTCAGATTAATGTGGAAGGAAAGCACGAAATGATGCAGGTCTCAGACGTTTACCACTTCGGTGAAACCCACGAGCACGGGTATGGTGCTGACAAACCTAGAAACATAATCGGGGCGAACCGGGATTCGAACCCACAAGCATAGGTTTCTGGCGTGCCGTGCACAGCGAATCGCGGCTCCTTAGACGACTTGGCCACCCGTGCCCCCTAGTAGTAGTAGTAGTAGTAGTAGTAGTAGCAGCAGCAGCAGCAGCAGCAGCAGCAGCAGCAGCAGCAGCAGCAGCAGCAGCAGCAGCAGCAGTAGTAGTAGTAGTAGTAGTATACATGTAAATTTGTATGTGTTACACGTGTGATTTCAGTGGTGTGTTGCTGGGCAGTGCGTGTTTTCCATTGAGGCACCAGAACAGAAGAATAGTAAGTTGTTGAGGCTTTTCTTCTACACATAAGTCCACCCCTTAGCATGGATATGATACTGACAAACCACGGATCGTAACAGGGGTGAATATTTGGATTCAAATCCACTACCAGCGGATCCTGGAAGCACTAAGGGATGCAACTTTGCCAAATGTGTCGTAGCACATCAGACCACCAACTCACCAGTGACCTTGACATTGATCAGCGTTAAACTTGCCAAACTTCCCAATGGTAAAGGTATCCTAAGGACAAGTGGAAATATACCCTTTTTAAGGGTTTTGCTATATAATAGCATTATAAGGGCTTGTTGACTAAACCTGTTAGTTTCTACCGCTGTTGATCCTATTGTAATAATATTCTAAGATACAATCGATCCGTGAAATTTAGCAAAGGGTCATTCTATGCTCTTCCAGACTGACAAACAAGTAAACATAATATTAAAAAAACAAAGGAGCATTTGAAGGGTAATCGAATAGATCTTTTCCATGGAACAGTCACAGAACAAGCTATTGATCATGAATAATCGATTTTCTGTATTTCTATTTGGGTATGTCACAATGTGAGCGAAACCAAATGTGTGTCGTCAGAACATTAATACAGGATACAATTATAAAAAATAGTAAGTGGTGCATGACTTTTTCTAGGTGTATTATATACTCTTTAGAGGGCACCATAATATCCATGCTTTCATGATTTCGTTAAATGCACTGATCACTTTCGGAAACATGTCGGGGGCACGGATGGCCCAGTCGTCTAAGGCGCCGCGATTCGCTGTGCAGAGTTGCGTCCCTTGGGCACGCCAGAAACCTTTGATTGTGGGTTCGAATCCCGGTTCGCCCCGATTATGTTTCTAGGTTTGTCAGCACCATACCCGTGCTCGTGGGTTTCACCGAAGTGGTAAACGTCTGAGACCTGCATTACTTCGGGCTTTCCTCCCACATAAGCTGACACGCCGTGATATAACTGGAATACTGTTACAAGCGGCGTTAAACCCAACTCACTCACTCACTCACTCACTCGGAAACATGTCAACAATTTCAGCGGATTGTCTCTTCGGAAACCAGCCAATCGTGTACCCGGAAAATGAAACATGTGCTGAGTTCATAAGGGCGTCACCACATCTGTGCTACGATCTTGATTATTTGGGGACCTGCTGCGAGACGTGTCCCCTCTACAAGAGCAATGACGGTACTCCTTTCTTATTGATAGTAATCTCTCGTTGACACATAGAAACCATGTTGTCTTTCATTTTAAATAGTAACATTTCCAGGTTTAAGTCAAATATGCTTCACATCTACATGCTCTATGTACAGTAAACTACGTTTATAACGAACACGCTTATAACGAACTAACCGATATAACGAACTTTTTTTTAGTCCCGACCAGTTGTTGTATAAATGCTGTACATATGCTTATAACGAACTACGATTATTACGAACTATAATTAGTAGTTCCTCCGAGTTCGTTATAACCGTAGTTTACTGTATTCGATATTTGCATTGAATATACAGTAAACTACGGTTATAACGAACTCAAAGGGACCACTAAATTTAGTTCGTTGTAGCCGTGGCTCGTTATATGCATATATAAAGCATAGCTACAGCAAATTGTCGTGACAAAAAAGTAAGTTCGTTATATCCGTCAGTTCGTTATAAACGTGTTCGTTATAACCGTAGCTTACTGTATTGCAATGGGGATTATTTTGCAATGGTGGTGTCTAATGGGTCATAGATGGTGGGGATTTGGGCTAAGATTATTGTCACATGATGGGCCCTTAAAACCCTCCTTTGTGATTCTTATACACTAAGTTTATAGCCTCAAAAATCTACAAATGTACAATTATATGTTAAAAAATGTACAAACAATCAGTTGTGTTCAAGACATTAAGTTAATCTATTTGAAATACTTTGACAATGAGAAAATGTCGGGGGCACGGGTGGCTCAGTCATCTAAGGCGCCGCGATTCGCTGTGCAGAGTTGGACACCAGAAACCTATGACTGTGGGTTCGAATCCCGGTTCGCACCAATTATGTTTCTAGATTTGTCAGCACCATTCCCGTGCTCGTGGGTTTCACCGAAGTGGTAAACGTCTGAGACCTGCATCACTTCGGGCTTTCCTCCGACATTAAGCTGATAGGTCGCGATATAACTGGAATACTGTTAGAAGCGGCGTTAAACCCAACTCACTCACTCACTCACTTTCAATAATTCCGAACTTGGATTATCTCCCCTGAACGTTAAGTAAAGATACGGGATGTGTGGATCATTGACAAAAATAACATGGATTTCTTTTGAAAACACGTTATATAAAATCCTAAGAACATATCATATTTTGATATTCTTATTTATAATAGGTAAAATTAGATGATATATTTATTTGCCAGGAATTTATCATTTGCCCAAGACAGAATTACTTTGTGGTAAATACGTTTTGATAGTCTGGCTTCACTCACTCTTGGGAAGTGCCAAATAAGTATATTGGAATTGTATATTGTCTCCATCAAATTGCACATATGGCGATCACAATTCTTACAGTACAGTTGTGACCAAGGAAAATATAAAAAAAGTTTATCTTACGATGAAAACACAAACTTCGGAATTTCTTCAGCTTTCTCGTCAGGAGTTCGAAAGTACAGATATCGCGGTTTGGGGATTAAAACTCCATCATACCAAACTTCGTCATTTTGATGTTATGGTTCTGTGATGTATTTAACAAATTGTGTTTAGTATCGTGTTTAAAATCTTTGTTTAAAGATAACACTTGAACGGACTCGTTGGGAGTTCGTAAGTACAGATATCGCGGTTTGGGGATTAAAACTACATCACAATTATACTTCGTCATTTTGATGTTATGGTTCTGTGATGTATTTAACAAATTGTGTTTAGTATCGTGTTTAAAATCTTTGGTTTAAAGATAACACTTGAACGGACTCGTTGGGAGTTCGTAAGTACAGATATCGCGGTTCTGGGATTAAACTCCATCACAATTATACTTTATCGTTTTGATCTTAAGGTTACGTAATATAGTTTAGATATTGTGTTTTGTGTCGTGTATAATCTATGTCTAAAGATGACACGGATAATGTAAGGATGCAGTACACTTTTTTTGACTGTTTCACGTCAGTCCTTTCATCCCTTGCTTCAACTCTATATCCTGATAATATGTCAATTCCTCTATTGTACTGAATTCCAAAGATCTATAAGGATTGATGTCCGTCCGTCCGTCATCCAAATGTCTAGTATCTATAACGTATGTGATTTCATCATGTGCTGAGGAATGGTCATATAATGAAATGTGTCTTATAGTTGACAGAGACCGCCTCCGTGGTCTAGTGGTAGAGCGTCCGCCCGGAGAGCGGAAGGTACGGGGTTCGATCCCCGACCGCGTCATACCAAAAGACGTTAAAATACGGTACTTGTTATTACCCTGTCTGGCGCTCGGCATTGAGGGGCTAAAACAAGGACTGGTCGGCTCGGAGTCAGTATACTGTGTCTGAGTGGGGTATTCATGTTAAACTGCGGCATGGTATCTCAGTGAGCTGGCACTATTAATCGACATCGGTCGGGACTAGTACAAGCAGCCACACAAACACACACACACGTACATACACGTCGCTATATAAGTGCAATAATCTTGGACGCAACGTTAAACCCCATTTCACCTCACATATAGTTGACAGTATGAGTTATGCAGAGTTGCATCAATTGACTTTGAATCGATTCGCTCATCGAGTCCAAGATTCGCTTGACTGAGATCCATTGCCTACCAATGATCATTTGTTTCACTTAAAGCGTAAATGTCTTTGGGGTTTGCTTCCGTATTAACCATGGTCCAGTGAAAGGTTACACGGTGCTTCAGAGGAGATTAGGGGCGGTCGGGTAGCCTAGTGGTTAAAGCGTTCGCTCTTCACACTGACGACCGAGGTTCGATTCCCCACATGTTTTAAGCCCATTTCTAGTGTCCCACGACCTGATATTTTTGGAATATTGCTAAAAGTGGCCTAAAACCATACTTACTCACTCACTAAGAGGAGAACAGACGGGGTTCTGGTAATGATAATCAGGAGACGAAAATGCTCGACACAATTATCATCATTCAGTAATTACCAGATAATTGAAGGTTTAATCACAGCTTGTTTCTGTTGCAGACTGTCCTTATGGCGACAATATACATACTGGCCCTTGCGAATATAGCAACTGCATCACTTCCGGTTCCGACTACATAAAAAGATGTTGTGCCACTTGTCGCAGTTTTACGTCAACCACAACTACAACAACTACCACAACTATATCAACGACCACAACTACAACAACTTCTACCACAACTACGCCAACAACTACCACTACACCAACAACTACACTGACAGCTACCACAACTACACCAACAATCACCACTACATCAACAACTACCACCACAACACCAACAACTACCACATCTACACCAACAACTACGACTACACAAGCAATTACTACACAGACACCCACAATGGTAACTGAAACAACTACATCAACAATTCCCACAACAGCTTCTACAGAACAAAATCCATCTGCTTCTTCACCAAAACCAACCTCCAGTGTAGTAACAGTGACTAGCAGAGCTACAACCATAGTAGCACCTACACCCTGTTATGTGGCAGCAGGGATTGTTGTAAATATATTTGTGGCGATTGTCGGCGACAGAAAATGATTGAAGCACTAGTAAAATGCCGAGGGGGCGGGGGTCAGCAAGTAAATGGAATTTAGAGTTACCGCCCCTGGCTGTTTACAAGCATGACAGATTTGATCCTACGAGAAGTTTCGTGATGTGACAGGTTCAAGGAGGCTTACAAGATCAACAAGAGGGCGCTTGGAGTCTTGACGATGTGCCTTATCTATTTGCCACATGCAAATTGAATACAAAGTCAAGAACAGTTCGATCATGATTCAAGGCATTATTCTGAACTTTTGTGTATGCACAAATATTAAATTGTAATAAATGTATCTACCCCATATTATGTATTTCATCGTTCGTGTGTAGAAATAATCCTAGAACAAAGTTTCTAGCTGAAACAAAACTCTCACCCCAACACATCCCACTCATCACCATGGTAACCACCTAACAATAGGTCAAGCACCACTGCAATTCCGTGCTACCTGACCCCGGGCAATCTGTTCGCCTGAAAATACCGGCACTTTCGTTCTCTTTCTCACTAATCAGGTGCATGGAGGGTTCTATCAGTGGATGGTTCTCAGGTATGGATTTTCTGTGGCCCCATGGTTAGTCATCATTTTCGAGACCTACATAGACGATTGCATCCAGTTACTATTGGCACTCAAACAACCGTTACTTCTTCGCCAGTGGCAGGAACTCCTCAGCTTTCTAACGTCAGTTCAAGCACTCGCTCAGTGAGGTCAAATACATCTCCGAGCGATCCAGTGCTTCCTCCAGCCCTTACTTCAGGAGGACAATTTGGTGCGACCAATTATTTTTAGGGTTGTCCAAGTCCTCTACCTGCTCACCTCTGCCTCTGTGTGCGTGATGTCTCAGTAGATGGTCAAAAACCTGTTGGGGTTTGTTTGTTGTTTGTTTGTTTGTTTGTTTGTTGTTTAACGCCGCACTCGGCAATATTCCACCAAAATGACGGCGGTCTGTAAATAATCGAGTCTGGACCAGACAATCCAGTGATTGACAACATGATAATCGATCCATGCAATTGGGATACGATGACTTGCATCAACCAAGTCAGCGAGCCGGACCACCCGATCCCGTTAGTTGCCTCTTAGGACAAGCATAGTCGCTTTTTACGGCAAGCGTGGGTTGCTGACGACATATTTTACCTCGGATCTTCACTGGTCTCGATATTATGAGCAACAATCTATGCCATTGGGATACGATGACATGCATCAACCAAGTCAGCGAGCCTGGCTACCCGATCCCGTTAGTTACCTCTTACGACAAGCATAGTCGCCTTTTACGGCAAGCATGGGTTGCTGAAGACCTATTCTACCCCGGATCTTCACGGGTCCATGAGCTACATTAGAATGCGGTATGTTCATGTACTAGTGAATAATAAGGAAGTCAATGTTTACTATTAAAAAAGTGAGTGAGTGAGTGAGTTGGGTTTAACGCCGCTTTTAACAGTATTCCAGTTATAGCACTGCGTGTCAGTTCAATGTGGGAGGAAAGCCCCAAGTGATGCAGGTCTCAGACGTTTACCACTTCGGTGAAACCCACGAGCACGGGTATGGCGTGCCCAAGGGACGCAACTCTGTACAGCGAATCGCGGCGCCTTAGACGACTGGGCCACCCGTGCCTCCACTATAAAAAAAAGAGTCCTATGAAGCCTAAAGAAGAGAAAGGCACTAGGATTGCTTTACGTCATACGAAAATCTGACTAAATGTGAAATTAATATACACAGAAGGGGATAACATAATTTATGGCGCCAATTCAGTCTTGATAAGTATTTCTTAGATAAGCATGCATAAGTTCATCTAACTTCATTAGTTTCAGAGAAAGCTTGTACCCCATTGCAGGTACTACGCCATAAGTAAAACAAGGAAATACACACACACAAATTCCCAAACATCAAAACTTCACAAGGCACCAGTTCAGCATGTGTTTGATACATATGCAAATTTCATGATAAAATATTAAGATGTTTCCCAGTTATGTTCCGGAATTGAAACGTTGCGGACGGCCGGACGGACAGCACCTATTTCTATATCCCCTCCCACTTCGTGGAGGGATAATAGATTACTCGCTGCACGTGCTGGACAGACTAAAAAGTGTGATGTCAAAAAAGGGTTTTGTTACTATTATACAAAATAATACTTGACGCATGCGTGATAAAATCTTATATTCACAATATAAGAAAATTGATGCATAGAGTCATGGATGCACGTGCAAGTCAGTATTAAGCTCAACAGATACTTCAAATACACCTGTACTGTTTTGAACCCATTCAATAAAGATTGAAAAACGTAATCGCTTTGATGTAGGTAGTCACCATTGAGATCCAACCTGATCAAGGAACTACAAGCGAGTGAGTGAGTATGACTTTACGCCGCGTTTAGCAATATTCAAGAATATCACGGAGGGGAACACCAGAAATGGGCTTCACACATTGTACCCATGTCGGGAATCGAACCCGGGTATTCGGTTTTACGAGCGAACGCCCCAAACTACTAGCGAAAAGCACACTGAACCACCAATCAAAACGTTAAACTATCTTCAACAGCATGCAATATATCCAGCTATGCCTAACTCTGTGGGAACAAGAACTAGGCGCCACATGCACTACATCCATACGAGGGACAGGTTTTGAAGGGGGACTCACTCCCAGCCCTGTCTGAGAATCCCCACTATGACATAAACACGTTGCACCCAAAACTACAAATCCGATCAAACACACATTAACCATCAACCTAAACCCCACCCCACCCCACCCCACCCCACCCCACCCCACCGACACCCCCCACCACCACCACCACCACCACCACCACCACCACCTCCACCTCCACCTCCCCCCGCCAATCCAACCACACACACTCTCACCCACCACAAATCTATCACTAACTTCAGTGCTCACACACCTCAGTGCTATTTTCATTGTAACGCCACCAAACATAAACAATTTTTTTCCCACAAGATATAAATTTCCAGTGTGTCACAAGAAGAGTAACATTGACAGATACTCTCTTTGTGTGTATGTCAGTTGCAATTTGAAATCGATCTAGGCCAGGGTGTAGATCTCAAATCGTGATTAAATATGAAAGGTAGTTGAGCGTTTCCCATACACAGCCAGTATTACACAATATGCAGACCATTGAAACCATCGGCATTGACGCGAACATGCATACAAAGCTGTGTCTCACTAAAGAATGTTAGCTTACGGATATAAACACTGCACCCTGGTCGAATATTAAAGTGCAGTTGGGTGATCAAACCTGAAATACGATTTTGTGAAAATGAAACTTCTTATTCTACTCACTATAATCAAGTTTGGATTGTGCCAAGACAGTGAGTACAGACTAATGAATCATGGCGTCCATGTTAAGTAATTACAGTTTAACTTATACACATGTGTGGATATAGTTTTCGCATTTCAGCTTGATTATATGTAAAGAAGGATTTACTGGTGACTTATCAGATATGTTCGTTGTGAATTTTCTTCATGGTGTTAAATAAATGCTACAATGCCCTGCTATAAATCGTAAGGAAAAGCAGAGTCCATTTAACGATTCCGTCCATATCATGAACATGTGTTTATGAATCTCTATAAATAGTGATGATACCTGGTGTTCGCGAAGAGTTAGGTGTCCTGCCCCCCACCCCACCCCCACACCCACCAAATTGCTGAGTGCGACGTAAACAACAAATAAAGTTTTCTTCTTTTTTTTTCTTTTCTTTTACAACAAAATAAACTAACCATGTCAGATATGGAAATCGAACGTTATTTCTTCTTACTGAGGGATGAAAAGAGGCAATAAAGGGCCATGGGATATTAGACATGAGATGATCTACTTTCATCACATGTCGTTATGAGATCTATTTGAATGTCTTGAATACTATTTGGTTTACATTTATACCAGAGATACCTTTTGAAACAGTGTACATAAATATGTTACTTTTACGGTATTAATATAGGATAATTAATTATAATATTTAAAGTTTCTTTCGTTGTATTGTTGTGATAGCATTTTCCTCTACTTCAAACCTTATCTTGTATCTCATTCCGATCATTTACCAACTGGAATTGTCTGTGTAAAATTATATTTGAGTAAATAGCCTTTGTTTGAAATTAAACATTATACACTAACAGAATCGCCAATGAGTGAACGATTGGTGTTAATCTCAAGCCTTTGTTGAGGGACTCACAGCATTCATTCACAAGGGACAGGCAATCCGTAATTTCGAGTTTCGAGTAGGTTATTCTATATATTACTCACTGACATTTTAAGAGACAAAATGAAGGAAAAAACGTATTAAAAGTCCACCCTACGAGAAACTTCACTGAAGGCAGCCAATTGTTCAGATGACAATATGTCTCTCTCTGACGCTCTATACATCCACTAGACCACGGACGTGTGACGTCAGGAACAACGGATGATGTCATGTGGTATTTTACTCAACAATGAAACACTGCTGTGACGTCATATGACTTCAATTGACATTTAGAATCGCTAAAATGCACATACCCGGTATACAAATATCGTAAAGTTATTACACATGATCATTCTACCCTTATGGGTAATATATAGAGGATATAATACGAGTGTTCTTGTCATACTATGTTTACGACACGAGTGTTTAATTTCCGGTATTTCACGACCGAGAGCGAGGGAGATACTGTTGGCACGATTGTCGTAAACATAATATGACATGAACACGAATATAATGTTCTTTTTATTACCGAAGAAGATATATACAGAGACGAATTTTAGTGTTAACTTATAATACCCACATTCCACTAAGCTGCGCTCTGTGACGCTCTTACAAATCGCCATAGATCGCCAAGATCTCCAAAAGCGTTAATGGATCGCGAGCTGATCTCTAATGGATCTCCATGATCGTCAACGTCGCCACCTGTCGACTTCCCTGGTGAGATCCGTTGCGCTCCGCCCGGAATGCCGTCAGATCGCTTACTTCATCGCCGAGATCGCCATCGTAGTGCTACTTTATCGCCAAGGTCGTAATCAGAGCGCTATTGTATCACCTCAGAGCGCCGCCGATCGCCACGAAAGACCTACCCCTCTGCTACCAAGCGTAGAACTGATGAGCACCTCAGGACGCTACGAGTTTTGATAGGATCAGACCCAAAATTCGCAATAGGATGCCATAGAGCACATATTAAGTCCTAATGGACCTCCATAGGTCGCCTAGATCGCATAAAATCGCAATGCTCGCAAAAGGAGCGGGAACTGATCGTGCAAGATCGCCACATTTTGGGTCTTCAAGACGCTATTGGATCGCAGAGATCGCTATTGGATCGCAACAGGAGCACTATCTGATCGTAATCAGATCGTAAGTGCCCCGAGATAGGCGAAAAATGAAGAGACCTATGGCGCTCCCTCAGAGTGCGCAGAACGCAGTAGGGCGTCGACTAGTGGAATGGGGGTATAAGAACAGCAGCGGAACCACAATTTGTCGAATGACGTCAACAATTTTCAACTATGACGTCGTTTCTACTGTGACGTCATTCCCACCTAAAGTCACGATCAGATTAGAATGACGTCAACAACGCGTCCGGATGACGGAAACAATACACTGTTGTCTCGTGACGTGATATGACCCAAGGGCACATATGATATTTATGATCCCCAACGTGTTTGCCCTCGTAGGTAATAAATGATATTCTTCCCTTCTAGGCATGGAAGCTTCCGTTGACATAGTAAAACCAAAGCCAGGGTTGAGAGACTGTACTCTCCCCAGGGAGTTCACAGTGAGTGTAAGGACACACAATGACTCCGTCACTCTTCAGTTGGAGACCAGCACGTCGGTGAAGAAAACAACCCCTGTATATGTATCTAGACAGGATGAGAAGGGGAACCCAATCATCGTCAGAGATACAGTGTTGGAGCTGGAGGTGAGACTGCTGTCATAATTCATTAGGGCGGTCGGGTAGCCTGGTGGTTAAATCGTTCGCTTGTCACGCCGAAGACCCGGGTTCGAATCCCGACATGGGTACAATGTGTGAAGCCCATTTCTTGTGTCCCTCAGCCGTGATATTGCTGGAATATTGCTAAAAGCGGCGTAAAACCATACTCACTCAGTCATAATTAATTCTATGTTGTACAAAGAACTCTTAAAACTTAACACCAGGTAACTGTAGATTCGATAAATGTGAACGTATGGGTTCTTTTACATCTTCATGATCTCAATGTCTACAGGGATGAAGAAACAAAGGCATATACGGATGTAGAAAATCCAAGAAACTAACCCAGTACTGTAGGGATACTGTTATCAAAGCAATTTCCGTTCATGTCATTTAACCAGTGAGTGAGTGAGTGCATATTGTTTTACGCCGCTTTAGCAATATTCCAACAATATCACGGCGGGGGACTCCAGAAATGGGCTTCACACATTGTACCCATGTCGGGAATCGAACCCGGGTCTTCGGCGTGACGAGCGAACGTGTCATTTAACCAAGTCAGAAGATATTTCAATAATGTATAGGGTGGGATGCTAACTTATTGTCAAAATATCACTGGCATATTTCAATCAAAATTGGTAAAATTATTTTGCACTTTAATATTTTTTATGTGGTTAGGTATTTATGCATCTTAAAAGCATTCATCGCAGAAAACGTCAGGAAGAATCTGTAAATAATTATTTTAATTTTTTTTGGTATTTTTTTTTGTTTTTGGGGGGGGGGGGGGGGTATGATAAGCATTGAAGCGGGAATATGAACAAAGCAAGCAAGGAGTGAGTGAGGGAGTGAGTATGATTTTACGCCGTTCTTAGCAGTATTCCAACAATATCACGGCGGGCGACCCGAGAAATGGGTTTCACACATTGTACCCATGTTGCGAATCGAACCCGGGTGTTCGGCGTGACGAGCGAACGCTTTAACCACAAGGCTACACCATCGCCCCCTCATATGAACAAAGAAGAGGATGGGTACGCTGATTGTGGCAAGGGGAGGGTATCTAATAGGACAGAGACTCTCATTACTTCTACCATGTAGACAAATGCATACATTTTCATTTCTATTGTATGCGGGAGTGCACAAGAACCTAGGATCGTTCATGAAACACTTTTGTCATGAGACATAACTGCCAGCAAGTGTTACGCCTATAACTGCAAATAACTCACTCGCTGACAATATATGACATAAGACTCTTGCACCTTTATTAACTTGCTATGGATAAGAGTTAGATAGACGTTTACCCAATTGAAAGCTGACATTCACTTATTCATAAAGCATATCATTTCATTGTGTAATACTTTTTAAGTTTCTTTCAGGGAACAGCCGTTTACCAGGATGTGACTCACGTTGCTAACATTGAGGTGTCCTGTGTTATTAAAGAGGAAAACCAACCGTATTATCTATTTGTAAGTGTCGCCGCCTTACAAGCTGAAATAAAAATGTTGACTAGCAATTGATAATGTCTGTATAGGGCCTCCATAATCATTTCAAATTCAAAAGCAAAACGACTGTAATGAAGTTCGTGTTAAAAGGAAAAATTAAATGACATTTGTTCAAGGCCTCAGTAAAGCTTTCAAGGAGCTTTAAGGTAGCCATGTGAAGGGCATTTCTATACCTGGTGAACAATTGATTTGCCTTTGCATGTGTTTGTGATGGGTGCCACCGTTTGGGCAGGATATGCTCACCTATATGCGAACACCTGGTATCTTCACTATTTGATAGTGATTCACAAACATGTTCATGAGAAAGTTAGAATCGACTCTACGTTTAGCAGAGATTTATTGTGAATATGGAAACGGATTGGTCGCTTTAATTAATGTCTGTGCGGCGTCAGGCAATAAATACTTTCTGTGCAAATTGTGTGAATTGCAGGTGCTACCGTTAGGGCAGGTCATGCGTACCCTTTTCGCGAACACCTGGTGTCTTCGCTGACTTTCAGTGGACCTTTCTTATCATTTGCTGCAAACTCGTACACCATCTCAATGCAAATATTAAAATTATTGCGGGATCAAAAACGATAAGTCAGTCGATTGGTGTGTCTTTTGAAAGTTCACCTGAAAAGCTGTTTTGTAGTGTCATGCAAATAGTCTCAACACATGTATTATGAGTCTTTGAAATGTACATCGACATCAAGATGCATATTGCAATTGTTGTTTACTTACCAGGAAGGCCTTCTCTTGCTCTCTGGACCACGTATGTATAAGTTGAAGCCGACAGGAACAGAATCAGCTTCCAGTGATATCAGATACACGCTTACATATTCACCAGTACACATTGCGCGGATAGACAATGATGGTAAGGTGTCACGCTTGTACTAGACAAAACTTGTCCTATGGTTAAACAGAAACAAATAAATCATTTGCTGGATGTTCTGAAAATTTATTTTTCACCCCTTCTTTCAGAATATTATGTTTTGATGCCCTGACTAAAAATATTCTGTCACGTAAAATACCCTGCGCTCTCAAATATTACATGTTCTGTCCCTTATGACAGTCACATTAATGGACGCTGATACCAACACTTCAGAGTGACGTACTTAGGGCATGACCAGTTAAGAGAATGAAAGAGGGACGGGTTTCCGAGAGTGTATCTTTGATTGTGAATGCTTCCTCATAAGTTTGTACTGTCTTGCCCTTCATCTCCTAAGACAATCAACTGGAGTCAATGACTTTAAATATTGGAGAATCCTTCCTGCAATCATCCAAAATATTGTGATACGTTATAAACAGTGAGTGAGTGAGTTGGGTTTAACGCCGCTTTTAACAGTATTCCAGTTATATCACGGCGTCTCAGCTTAATGTGGGAGGAAAGCCCCAAGTGATGCAGGTCTCTGACGTTTACCTCTTCGGTGAAACCCACGAGCACAGGTATGGTGCGGACGAACCTAGAAACATAATCGGGGCGAACGGGGATTCAAACCGACAATCATAGGTTTCTGGCGTGCCCAAGGGACGCAACTCTGCAAAGCGAATCGCGGCGCCTTAGACGACTGGGCCACCCGTGCCCCCTATAAGCATACAAGATACAAGAAACTTGACATTTGACGTCAGAGGAAGCAGTAGAACATGAGGTCCTCAGAGCTGTCCGACCGAGGGGTAAAAGAGATAGAATATATAACAACTGAAATGTACATGGCAAACTAAAACATAATTGCAGTTACACTTTACAGTAACATAGTTAAAATAACAATAAAAAGGAAATCACAGCGGAGAATCATATATACATATACAGCATTTGAATTTGGGGCCTGACAAGATGTTGAAACCTGCAGAAATCTCTATAATATTCCGCCTAGTTCTCTTTCACACGAACTGATCTAAAAATATACATGACAATTTAAACACAATTTGCTAATTTATTGAATTATGCATATCGAATGGACCAAAAAGGCCCTTCGTCCTACAATCACAGCTCTGTATGAAATAACATGTCAAACACGGGTTCAATTTGTAAAGTTTGTTTTTGTCGGTGCACAATGTATCTGCAATATCTTGCTTAGTTTACTTCAGTCAGAATGCTAAAATATTTCCGGAATATGTTCTTTTTATATTGATTTTTTTTTTCATCGAAATATTTAAACATTATGGGATCGATCCATTTATTGAAAAAAATACGTATGAACTTTTAATTCTTATTATTTCATTGTTAATTACTACTTTGAACTTAAATAGCTGGATCTGAATAAATGTGAATCAAAATGCTTAACGCAGTTTATATAACGATGCTAATAAAATTAAATATGTGTGCTGGAAGAAACAATCATTTTGCCAATATTTGACCAAATAGGTTCTTTAATTAAAATGAATTTCATCAACATGAACTTTGTTGTACATGTAGTATAGCAAATGAAATATGGATCATAACAATATAAGAATATTTTGTCATGATAACAGATGGTAAGTGTATTTTTTTATCAAGAAACAGACATGAGACATGAGAAATGGTCAAAACAGAGGTTAACATACATGTTAACACCTATCACCAATGACATGAATAAATGTCACGCAGTTCCTTCGTGTATAATGAAGTTGTGTTTAGATGAGAACTTTGGAAATGTATAAGTACTTAAGCATAGTAAATTGATTGGATCTAAACAATCAATAATATTTTGGCCTGATAACCGATGGTAAGTTGTTTTGCACATTATCAAGAAACAGAAATGAGAAATGGTTAACGTAGAGGTTACAAATAACATGAGTAAATGTCACATGGACATTTGTGTATTTTATTCAGATGGTCGCGAGAAGGGTCAGTCAGGAAGTGACAGTGAGATGATGGCATCAGAATCCTTGAGGAAGAAGCGCCAGATTCAGGAGCCAATCTACGTGGACGTCATTACAGTAATAGGGTTCTCTGTTTATGAAAGGTGCATATTTTCAACCTTATCAATGCGTACAATTTCAAAAGTGAGCTGCATTCAGTTGTCTGTAACCGTGTCTGTAACCTAAACTCACAACAAAGACTGAATCAATGTTGTCATATCTCAGTGTTATCTAGCAATAGTAAATGATGATATTGGAGTTGTCCATATTTATATCTCTTTCACAACAAATAACATTTTAAGGAACTACTGCAGTTAAATATTTGCATGATGAACCATAGGTGTTTTTATCTTGCCAAAGCATTTTCACGACCGCCTAAGTGGTCTTGTGGTAGAGCGTCTGCCCGGAGAGCCGAAGGTCCGGGGCTCGATCCCCGGCCGCGTCATACCAAAAGACGTTAAAATGTTACTTGTTGTTACCCTGTCTGGTGCTCGACATTAAGGGGCTAAAACAAGGACTGGTCGACTAGTAAAATGTGTCTGAGTGGGGTATTCATGTTAAACTTCGGCATGGTATCTCAGTGTGCTAGCACTATAAATCGTGCATGCACGTCGCTATTCATGTATAAGTGCAATAATCTTGGACGCGACGTTAAACTCCATTTCACCTCACCTCACCTTGTGTATCACAGATGGTATTCCAGAGCAACCCAGTTGTCCGAAGCCTTAAAACACCAGGAGACAAAACAAGGCCTCAAAAGACACTTTGCACATCTTGTAAACGGGGTGAGTTTCTTATAGTATTCAACATGCGTATTCCTGGTTACAGTAGGTCCTTGGGAAGTATGCTGAACGTAAGAGGTGACCAAATGGATTGGGTGGTCAGGCTCGGTGACTTGTTTGATTGCGTGACATATAGCTGGAATAGTACTTAGTGCGACGTTAAAACAACAAACAAAGCAAACCATACATGTTCGATAGGGTTAAAACCGGAATAAAAGTAAGCCAAGGCATGTACGTATGGTACATTCTTTTCATTGTAATAGTTCAAAAGGTGTTCATCAAACAGGTTCACATAGATCAGTAAGGTGATAACAGGTGACCCTGTTTCTCAGTTTGGATACAAATTGATGAGTTTAGTTGTTATCATTTTCTTATTATATTTTTTTCCTTAGAGTTAAGTAACCTAAATTTACTATTTCTCTTTCCATAACAGGTAGATCTTCGTTATAAGACTGCGTCCCCTCTGTACAACATAAACCTGGTTGGATATATCATTGAGGTAAGATGTTTGCCTCCAATTGGTGTTATCTTTTACAAACATAAAATACCTTTGATAAACACACACTTGTGTATCATAAGTATCATATGTAATGACTTATGTTGACGCTGTTACGTTTAATGTGATATTGTCAAATTGTGTGAACTTGTGATGGTGACATCAGATAGCATCACTGTACACATGCCAACTCGACATGTGAAGATCCGGGTTAGAATAGGCCTCCAGAAACCCACGCTTGCCGTAAAGGCGACTATGCTTGTCCTAAGAGGCGACTAACGGGATCGGGTGGTCAGGTTCGCTGACTTGGTTGATGCATGTCATCGTATCCCAATTGCGTGGATCGATGCCCATGATGTCAATCACTGGATTGTCTGGTCCAGACTCGATTATTTACAGACCGCCGTCATAACAACAAATAAACAAAACATGACCACTTGGCATTAATAGAGCGTAGTCATGATAATAAAATTTACCCCAAACAAGGCAGCAAGATAATCTATTTTCAATAAACCAGTAACGACAAATACGGTACACTAAAGACATGATAATCATGGGACAATATTGATATCATCATTAATTATTAAACATTCTGATTCACTCAAATCTGTTAGCAGAGGAATTTTGTTATCGATAGAATGTTTCTTCAATCACTCCTTCAAGACATACAACTTTCTCCTATGTATCATTATTCTGTATGTATCATGGTGCTCCGTGTATCATTATTATGTATGTATCATGGTACTCCATGTATCATTATTATGTATGTATCATTGTACTCCGTGTATCATTATTTTGTATGTATCATGGTACTCCATGTATCATTATTATGTATGTATCATGGTACTCCGTGTATCATTATTATGTATGTATCATGGTACTCCATGTATCATTATTATGTATGTATCATGGTACTCCATGTATCATTATTATGTATGTATCATGGTACTCCATGTATCATCATTATGTATGTATCATTGTACTCCGTGTATCATTATTATGTATGTATCATTGTACTCCGTGTATCATTATTATGTATGTATCATGGCACTCCATGTATCATTATTTTGTATGTATCATGGTACTCCATGTATCATTATTATGTATGTATCATGGTACTCCGTGTATCATTATTTTGTATGTATCATGGTACTCCATGTATCATTATTATGTATGTATCATGGTACTCCGTGTATCATTATTTTGTATGTATCATTGTACTCCGTGTATCATGATTATGTATGTATCATGGTACTCCATGTATCATTATTTTGTATGTATCATGGTACTCCGTGTATCATTATTTTGTATGTATCATGGTACTCCATGTATCATTATGTATGTATCATGGTACTCCATGTGTCATAAAACATATTTATATCATGGTACTGAACGTATCTTTATACTGTATGTCGCATGATACTCCATGTATCATTATATTGTATGTATCATGGTTCTCCGTGATATCATTTTAGGATAAGCAGTCAGAACAACCGTTCCAAAGTGCTGTAGTTAATGAAACGAAGATAGATGGTGATAAACTTCTCAGTGGCACAAGGCAATGGAAGGCTGACACACCAGGATTCCCTGACAATGACCACATTATTGTGTTCACAGCGTGAGTTGTCACAATCAGCTTAAAGTACATTTAAAGTATATTAAATTCACACATTTCCCTGATCATTTTCTTCCCTGTTGTGTTATCCATGTAATAAGTGCCCATGCAGTTCTTGTTTTCTTCAGTTCTTGTTTTATGGACCGCCTCCGTGGTCTAGTGGTAGAGCGTCCGCCCGGAGAGCGGAAGGTCCGGGGTTCGATCCCCGGCCGCGTAATACCAAAAGACGTTAAAAGATGGTACTTGTTGTTATCCTGTCTGGCGCTCGGCATTAAGGGGCTGAAACAAGGACTGGTCGGCTCAGAGTCAGTAAACTGTGTCTGAGTTGGGTATTCATGTTAAACCGCGGCATGGTATCTCAGTGAGCTAGTACTATAAATCGGCATCAGTCCGGTCACGCAGCCGCACACACGTGCATGCACGTCGCTATATAAGTGCAATAATCTTGGACGCGACGTTAAACCTAATTTCACATCACCTCACCAATTAGCTCTGCAGAGGGGCGCCCTGTAGGCCTACATTAAACTTAATATCGTGGGTTCGACTCCCAGATTCGCCCTGATTATGTTCTAGGGTTGTGGAAATGTGGTCACGTCTGAGACCATCATATTAGGCTTTCCTCCAACATCAATCCAACAGGCCCTGATATAAAAATGAAATGCTGTTCAGAGCGGCGATAATTAACTCTCCAACTTAATTAACACCTTCCCAATAATGAACCTATGCCTGTCTCTGTGATAATAGTGAGTGAGTGAGTGAGTATGGTTTTACACCGCTTTTAGCAATATTCCAGCAATATCACGGCGGGGGACACCAGAAATTGGCTTCACACATTGTACCCATGTCAGGAATCGAACCCGGGTCTTCGGCGTGTCGAGCGAACGCTTTAACCACTAGGCTACCCGACCGCCCCTCTGTGATAATACTGTATTAAGGAAATTTTTCACCTTGTTGAAAGTTAATGTCATGTGTTAGAATAGTTCCTGTTACATCAGATTAGCTGCCTTGTTACCAATTCGTTTCAGGTACGACTTATTCCGTGAAGAGGAAAACAGGAACACTACAGACCTGCTTGGTGAGTCGCCGTATATATTCTGAGGCATTCATTGAGTTTGGATTGAATCTAACTGTTTTAAACAATTGATACATAGCTTTGACAACACCTGCTGGGGGATGTTTTGATGTGTACTCAAAAGGAACGTGGTCATATCATACTACCCGTAGAATCGCCTCTGGGTCTTTTTAGAACACTTATGTACTTCTGTTAAATTAAGATATAAAATGGCAAAGGATTTTTCAAATTGAAATCACAAAAGAATTTCATAATTAGAACTTGGCCTCGAAATAGGTATTGATATTTTCATGTTGATCTGTTCTGCCCGGAACGTTCATAAAACGTCATCATAACACTTGAACTTTTGAACTTTTGAACTTTTGAATTTTTAACAGTGACTTTTATCCACAATGTACCCGTGTTTAAGTTATTGTATAACTAACTGAATAAATAAAATGAAATATTTTTTTATGGGAGGAAATTGTCCTTGGTGGCAATCGTATACAGCTAGAAGACTATCAAGCTGGAAATATTTCGTATCTTCATGAATGTATGTAATGACAATAACTTTTGCTACTGAGTACTTTCATGAGATAAGCAATGTAAATGGCATTTGGTAACGCCAGGTCCTCATTGTAACATGGGGCGGTGGGGTAACCTGCTGGTTAAAGAATGGCTCATCACACTGAGGCCTGGTTTGAAGCTCATTTCAAGTATCCCCGCTGTGATATTGCAGGAATATTAATAAAGGCGGCTTGAAACCATACTCACTCACTCTTGATATTACTTGATGTGGTTCATCCTCGTTGTCACAGGATATGCATATGTAGGAACAATATGTAAAACACCATACAACAGTGTGTCAGCTGTGGAATATACAGACAACCTGGTTGACGACATGCTCGTCACAACACACGAAGTCGGACATGCGTAAGTAGCTTACCATGACATTTGAATTACCGTATTCGACCTAATAAGCA
Organism: Haliotis cracherodii; assembly: GCF_022045235.1. NCBI lineage: Eukaryota > Metazoa > Mollusca > Gastropoda > Lepetellida > Haliotidae > Haliotis > Haliotis cracherodii. Next base: position 312,224 of record NW_027266306.1, on the reverse strand, counting down.
CCCAGGGCGCTCTCAAAATTAGAAATAGGGGGCTCTTATTAAAATATTATTTTGTCAAAAAAAAACAGTTGAAAGATAAATGTCGTGGTTTATTTTCAGCCTGAAATGTTCATATAGGAGAGATATATTTTTCCAAAATTTAATTGCCCATACTTAAGGGTGCAATTAACACACGAGTGCGTATTATAAGCGAATAAATAAGTATTGTGTACATTGATCAATCGGAAAGGGTGCTAATTGGGATTGTTCACGAGTCAATATATAAGCAAATATCGCCATGGCCGCTCATTAGAGCGGGTCGCTTATTACGTCGAATACGGTATTGCATTCTTATTGTTCCGCAAGTGGCTTGAACATTCGCCAGATTATATACATCAAACTTGAGATGCGCAACTATGGCAAGCCGTTTTCACATTTATTACGGAATTACAGATATCTTGAATTGTTTTAAAAATATCTTAAATTGAATTGAAGATATCTTGTATTGAATTGAAGATATCTTAAATGCAGATAATTGTGGATATCTGCAATAAAATTTAAGATATCACGAAATGAATTAAGGATATGGTGAAACGTATTACTGATATCTTGAAATGAATTGCTATCTTAAATTTAATTATTGATATCAAAATATGATTTAAAGATATCAAAATATCATGTTTTGTTATGATGTCAATAATTTAATTCCTGATATCTTGAAACTAAATACACTTATCAATAATTATTTTTTGATATCTTCAATTGTTGCCATTATATAAGATGTTACATTAATAATGTTACTTAAATTAGATAACTGATATCAATAATTGATATAATTAATGATATCTTTAATTGGATTTTTGATATCAGTAACGGTCAGAATTAATGATATCTTGAATTGAATTAAAGATATCTCTAATTGAATTAAAGACATCTGTAATTCATTTGTGGATATGTATTACTTATTTCAAGATATCTTGAACTGAATTTAAGATATCTTGAATTTATTTCTAATAAATTTATGTACTGTAGGATGGTAATTGTTTAATGATATCTTAACTACATTTAGATATATCACAAACTAATTTGTTGATATCACCGTAACATTTTAAGATATCAGTAATTGTATTATGGATATCAGAAATGAATTTAAGATATCTTTAATTATTTTTTGATATCTCAAAAACATTATTGATATCTTTAAATAAAATACCGATATCTTTAAAACAATCGAAGATATCTGTAATTCCGTACTAAATGTGAAAACGGCTTGCCATACGCCACCCGGAAAATACGTATATCTAAGCATGTGGTGCTAATTGTGCTGTCTTAATCTCAAGTAGGACGGTTGGGTAAGCGTGTATTAAAGCAGTTTCTCGGCATGAAAAGTCCTTAGTTCCAATCCGCACACCGGTACAGAGTACATTATCCATACTAAGAGTTCCAGATATTACTAGAATAATGCTAAAAATAGGGTCATATATTTAAATCTAGTAAAAATTAACCTGGATTTTGCAGGCTCAGCGCCAGGCATGACGGCGAATACAACAACAAGTGTAACTCTACATACAAGTACATCATGACCGGCAGCGGGTACAGCAGGACCCACGTCCTTGACCACAACAACTACTACGTCTTTTCGACGTGTTCGTTACACTACTTCCAAACCTTCATCCAAGGCATCCTAACAAATGGGTTGGTATGAGAGACGGAACAAGGAAATTTAAATACAAAATGTCAACGCCAGAGAATAACGAGTCTCCGTAACAGATTACACTGGGCGTGAATGGCAAAGTAACGATGAAACATATATGAATGGATCACTAAAAATCGGTGGTGACACCGGGGGGTTGAGAAAAGGGTAGAAAGAAAGGGTAGAATAGAAACCTGGCACACATCGACAAACGAAACGGGAGTATCATACACGCATTTCCAAAGAGGAACATACATATATAGCCTTACCTTGATTACTTGTTTGGTCTAGTTAATAGAGCGTCTGCCTGAAGAGCGGAAGGTTCGATCCCCGGTCTTGTCATACCAACAGACGTTAAAATATGGTACTTGTTGTTACCCTGCCTGACGCTCGGCATTGAGGGGGTAAAACAAGGACTGGTCGGCTCGGAGTTAGTATACTGTGTCTGAGTGGGACATCCATGTTAAACTGAGGCATTGTATATCAGTGGGTAAGCACTATAAAACCGGCATTAGTCCGGACAAGTACAAGCACACGCACGCGCGTATACCGCACAAATCATGTCCAGCACAATGGCCTTATTCCGATTTTGGAATACTAAATTCTTCAGGAAAAACAAAGGATTGCATCAAGTGAATTGAAAATCCATGGTCAGTAATTGTATGTTCAACGGCCATCAGACAGTCAAGGATATAAAAGAGGTTGAGAATTTTTGTGACGATAGCGAGTCCTATTAACACCTGTCTGACAGACCCGTGAAGATTCCGGGGTAGAATAGGCCGTAAAAGGTGACTCTGCTTGTCGTAAAAGGCGACCAACGGGATCGGATGGTCAGGCTCACTGACTTGGTTGATGCATGTCATCGATCCCAATTGCGTGGATCGATGCTCATGTTATTAATCACTGGATTGTCTGGTCCAGACTCGATTATTTACAGACCGCCGTCATATATCAGGAATATTGCTGAGTGCGGCGTTAAACAACAAAGCAACCAACCAACCTGTCTGACATCGTCAGGGAATGCAAGGGATGAGGATCCTGACCCCTGTTTTAATGCAGGCAAGCTAGAGTTTGGACCACTATTCAAAAGCGTGATGAACATTTTGCGTGAGCATCAAAAACTATGTATGGCGTGTGCACTTGACATGTGTAGTGCTGTGATAACAACAATCTAAGCGCTTCAACAATAATGTGAAATGGACACTTTATTATTGAAGATGTGGAATAATTGCGGTGGACAAATGTTTTGAGGCCATAGCTTTTCACATAATACCATTTACGCGGTGTATGGCAAAGTGTTTTTTATAAATGGCGACGATTAAAGAGGTGGGGTGAAATGGGGTTTAACGTCGCGTTCAAGATTATTTCACTTATATAGCGACGTGCATGCACGTGTGTGTGTGTGTGTGTGTGTGTGTGTGTGTGTGTGTGTGTGTGTGTCTGCTTGTACTAGTCTGGACTGATGCCGATTTAGAGTGCTAGCCCACTGAGATACCATGCTGCAGTTTAACATGAATACCTCACTCAGACACTGTATACTGACTCCGAGCCGACCAGTCCTTGTTTTAACCCCTTAATGCCCAGCGCCAGACACGGTAACATATTTTAACGTCTTTTGGTATGACGCGGCCGGGGATCGAACCCTGAACCTTCCGCTCTCCGAGCAGACGCTGACGATTAAAGAGAGTTGTATTTACGACTATGTTTTTTTCACATTATCAATACCGAAATGATTTTTTATGTGTATGTAAGAATTATTTCATTACCTTTGTCCACGTCTTTTCTTCCCTGACTTTGAAAACATTACTTTTTTCTTTGATTGATCCTGCACAACGTGTCATTTATCAAGCATAATTTTACTTACTTACTTACACACTTACTTTTTATGAAAATTGTGCAAGTGCCAGGTGCTACCGGTAGGACAGGACAAGCTAACCCTTTCCGCGAACACGAGGTGTCATCACTGATTTCCAGTTACCCTTTCCGCGAACACGGGGTGTCATCACTGATTTTCAGTTACCCTTTCCGCGAACACGAGGTGTCATCACTGATTTCCAGTTACCCTTTCCGCGAACACGAGGTGTCATCACTGATTTCCAGTTACCCTTTCCGCGAACACGGGGTGTCATCACTGATTTTCAGTTACCCTTTCCGCGAACACGGGGTGTCATCACTGATGTTTAGTTACCCTTTCCGCGAACACGGGATGTCATCACTGATTTCCAGTTACCCTTTCCGCGAACACGAGGTGTCATCACTGATTTTCAGTTACCCTTTCCGCGAACACGGGATGTCATCACTGATTTCCAGTTACCCTTTCCGCGAACACGGGGTGTCATCACTGATTTTCAGTTACCCTTTCCGCGAACACGAGGTGCCATAACTGATGTTTAGTTACCCTTTCCGCGAACACGAGGTGTCATCACTGATTTCCAGTTACCCTTTCCGCGAACACGGGGTGTCATCACTGATTTTCAGTTACCCTTTCCGCGAACACGAGGTGCCATCACTGATTTCAAGTTACCCTTTCCGCGAACACGAGGTGCCATCACTGATTTCAAGTTACCCTTTCCGCGAACACGAGGTGCCATCACTGATTTGCAGTGATACATTCATATGATTGCCACCGATATTTTGTCTTTTACGCCTATGAAATCTGTTTCGGATAATAATGGAGACTGATTGTTCCCTGTTGTTAGCGTTTAATATTTACAATAAATGACGCGTGTCAGTTTGTTTTCTATTAGCTCTGCTCAAATAGATTTTCCAAAGGACTTCAACTGGATTAATTTTGGAAGTTATATGGTCAGGGCAGCGTGTACACTATTTAGAGTGAATAATGTGAATGAGAAAGTTGGTGTTTTCAGTGGGGTCATCGGATCCTGGCACGACAACGGCAGGTGACTCTGCCTACTGTATTGTGGCACCGTTTCCCCTAGACCGCGTCATTATGGTATTATGACGACATTATACAATATGGGTTTGTACCTAAGGCCATGACTATCTCACTATAACGTAATGTCGTGACATATCCTATTCGATATTTGTCTCCGTATATTTTTCAGTACAAATACCCAAAAGCAATGCCTACAGACAAGTCTCGAGCCGGCGTCTGTGACAAACATCACGGGGACGATGCCGGGACAACTCTATGACGTTCATGCACAGTGTCAGATGATGTTTGGACCTGGCTTCGTCTTGCGATTAGTAAGAACAAAATATATTTATCAGCATTAGCAGAATATCTGCCTTGGGCGCATCATGAACTATACAGGTGCAAAAACTACCTAACTGGTTGATTTTGACGCTATACTTTCTTACAAGTGAGTGAGTGAGGTTTTACGCCGCTTTTAGCAATATCACGGCGGGGGACACCAGAAATGGGCTTCACACATTGTACCCATGTCGGGAATCGAACCCGGGTCTTCGGCGTGACGAGCTAACGCTTTAACCACTAGGCTACCCGACCGCCCCCTTTCTTACAATGTCACCCATTATTGATCATGACGTTTACAGGGTGTCGACATTGGTGGTTCTGAGAACATCTGCAAGAGAATGGTCTGTGGCAAGGAACAGCTTCAGTCGTCCCGAAACGCTGCAGAAGGAACGCCATGTGGTCATAAAAAGGTAAGCCATCTGAACGTCATATGTGTCTGTGCTTAACCCATGTTAATGTCTGTACCTACAGTGAATTCTGAATGGAAATTGAATGTACCTTTATCTGTTATCAGGCGTTATTATTATAAATATTACAAGTACTGTTATTAGTATCACTACTACTACTACTAACACTGATAGTTATAAATACTACTCAAGAGAAGTTAAGGATCACCCGATTCTTTCATATTGGTAATGTTTATCTGTCATGGCATGAGAGATTAACTATTGTAATATGAAAGAATCAGGTGATTCTTAACTTCTTTTGAGTAGTATATGTTAATCAATACCACCATGTATAACAGGGAACACAATGACAATACACCTCACACTTTCCCGGTCATGTCCCCGTATTCTGGACACCATAAACATCCGGGGTAGAATAGGTCTTCAGCAACCCTTGCTTACCGTAAAAGGCGACTGTGCTTGTCGTAAGAGGCGACTAACATGATCGGGTGGTCAGGCTTGCTGATTTGGTTGATGCATGTCATCGTATCCCAATTACGTAGATCGATGTTCATTACCGTATTCGACGTAATAAACGCCCAGGGCGCTCTCAAAATTAGAAATAGATGGCTCTTATTAGAATACTATATTGATGGAAAAAACAGAGTTGAAAGATAAATTTCGTGGCCTGGAATGTTTATGTACGACAGATATATTTTTTTCCAAAATTAAACGCCCATAAGTGCGTATTATACGCGAATAAATAAGTCTTGTGTACATTGATCAATCGGAAGGGGTGCTAATTGGGATTGTTCACTAGCCAATATATTAGCAAATGTCGCCGTGGGCGCTTAATAGAGCGGGGCGCTTATTACGTCGAATACGGTATGTCAATCACTAGATTGCCTGGTCCAGACTTGATACTTTACAGCCCGCCGCCATCCTGGAATATTGCTGAGTGCGGCGTTAAACAACAAACAACAACCGTGTATTCTGATGTCAATTTGAAGCTTATTTGTCACAAAAATAGCAACTGTATGTGTAACACGTGTGATTTCAGTGGTGTGTAGCTGGGCAGTGTGTTTTCTCCATCGATGCGCCAGAACAAAACAACAGTAAGTGTAGATTGATATTTTTATTTATACAGTTTGACGCCATTTGGAATAGCATATCAGATATACAAGACGGCGTAGCGCGTATCAGAGGAACCGTAGATGAGGCAGATTGTAGGCCCTGACAATTTAAGTGCCTCCCAGGAGCACGGGTATGATGCTGACAAACCATGGATCATTACAAGATTAATCTTTTGATTGGAATCAGTACTAGCGGATCCAGCCAGCACTAAGGGGTGCAACTTTGCCGATGTGTCACAGCGCATTAGACCAGCAGGTCACCTCGATGACGTTATAGACGTCCACTTAGACACATGCACAACATATGTGCTCGATTATCGACAGTCGTGATATATCTGCGCTGGTAAGACTTGATTTCGATCCTCCTTGAGTCACGAGTAGCTAGATGGATAAAGGCCACGAATGTTCCTCCACATTGTTCTCATTTTATTAGACCCGTGAAGATTCCGGGGTAGAATAGGTCTTCAGAAACCCATGCTTGCCATAAAAGGTGACTATGCTTGTCGTAAAAGGCGAGTGACGGGATCGGGTGGTCAGGCTTGCTGACTTGGTTGATGCATGTCATCGATCCTAAATGCGTGGATTGATGCTCATGATATTAATCACTGGATTGTCTGATCCAGACTCGATTATTTACAGATCGCCGTCATATAGCTGGAATATTGCTGAGTGCGGCGTTAAACAACAAACCAACCAACCAACTTTCATTTTATTAAATGGGCAGGATACCAACGATAGCTGATACAAAATTGGTAAGGGAACACTATGGTGATCTAGATGAACACCAGTAACCGGTTACATTATATTATTTAAAGAAGAGGGGAAAACAAATGAAAGCGTACTCTATGCACTATTGCCATGGAACGGTTACAAAACATATTATTGAATAATCGATTTTCAGAATGTCAGTATGAGAATGTCTCATTGTGAAAAAAAACTGCAAATGTGTTTTGTCAGAATATTAATACAGGAAACGATTTAAAAAAAATATTAATTTAAAAAGTAAAAAATTCAATTTGAAAACTTGACGAGGAAATATAGTACCCGGTGCTTGACATGATGCCAAGTATATGTGTATATAAGTACCGCTAGGGAGAACCATTCCGCTGATTATGATGATCAATCAATTTCGGGAATTTGTCTACATTTTCAGCTGACTGTCTCTTTGGGAACCAGCCAATCGTGTACCCGCAAAATAAAACATGTGCTGAGCTGATAAGTGCGACACCACGACTGTGCTACAGGTCTTATTATTTGACGGTCTGCTGCGAGACGTGCCCTGTCTACAAGAGAAGTGACGGTACTCCCTTTTCAATAATAGTCTCTCTCGTAACGTCATTGCAAGCATGTTTTACAGAATGTGTACGCCTGTCTTTTAGTTCAATTAGCACGACTTCCATAGAATCTGATATTCTTTACATCTACACGTTCGATATGCAGTAAACTACGTTTATAACGAACACGCTCATACCGAACTGACAGATATCACGAACTTATTTTTTGGTCCCGGCCCCTTGTTGTATATGTGCTGTATATATGCTTATAACGAACTGCGGTTATAACGAACTAAAATTAGGGGTCCCTTTGAGTTCGTTATAACCGTAGTTTACTGTATTTGATGGGTCTTTTTTTGTAATGGTGCTTTCTAACGGACCGAACATTTGATATTTTTCGAGAGAGAGGCTTGGGCTAGGATTTATTTGTGAAAAAATATAGTTTGTTCCAGTAAAAATGAAAATAAAATTGCCTTCGAAAATTTAGAAACGATCATTATTGCGTGTTTAGAAGCAGTGACAAGAATCACACCGCCTTAAAGCAGTATGAACGTGATTATGCAAACAATCAGTGTGGTTCAAGTGACTTTGTTCGAAATGTGCCTCTATTCAACCAGCAGTGAATGGGTACCCGGTAGGATGAGATGACAATGTAGCTTGGGTTGTATACTCCCTAGGGAGCTGAGAATGATTGTCGAGTGCACAATGATCTGGTGACCGGGGCAATAATAGCGCTTTGAGCATGCCCAGTTTGGTGTGGAAATATGCGCAAAATCAATGGCCTATTATTATCATCATCATCATCATCATTATTGTTATCATCATCATCATCATCATCACCACCACCATCATCATTATCATGAATCACTTCTCTGTGGTATTCAGTACGTGGTATTTACCTCACCTTCGGTTTGGCTCATTTGGAATGCTGCCATCAATGTCTGGTGAACATGGACACGAATTGTTTGATAGGCATTACTTAGAAGTTGAGGGATGACAAAGTAGACACAATTTATCGATAACAACTTGTTGTTATCCATAGAATGTGTCTACTTTGGAATACGGACACTTTGAATGTTTTGTTTACCAAGGGGTTTGAAAATTTTACGTTTGTACAAATATGCCTCGTGAATATTACTAATGTGTTCTTGAATATGTGATTTACTCTAGAAAACTGCCCATATGGAGATCGATTTATTAACTGTGCCACTGCAATAACAAGGGACACGAAACGCTTGTGTTACGGTGAAGCAAATGCCAATGGTTGTTGTGGAACATGTTCAGCTTTTAAGTCGTCAGTGGGTAAGTTTGTTTGTTTGTTTGTTGTTTAACGCCGCACTCAGCAATATTCCAGCTATATGACGGCGGTCTGTCAATAATCGAGTCTGGACCAGACAATCCAGTGATTTACATCATGAACATCGATCCACGCAATTGGGATCGATGACATGCATCAACCAAGTCAGCAAGCCTGACCACCCGATCCCGTTAGTCGCCTTTTACGGCAAGCCTGTAGTGGGTAAGTAATGAGAGAGACCTTTAGAGGGTTTGTGTTAAGGAGGATATTATAAATACGGCCATCCGTTCGTCGTCAGAGTAGATAATGAAATGTCATGTTGAAATTATATAAGTGTTCATCCTGTTAACGTTGAGGGTGGTGGAGCGCACGTCCTCCTGATGATTAAAACAATTTTACAATGAGGAAATGTCTTTCAATATTTCCAAACTTAGATTATCTTCTCTTAACTTTACATCACGATACTTAATTTGAGACCGTACCTGTTGACCATCGACATGAATAACATGGTATATATGTTTTGACAAAACAACATATAATCCAACGATAAATGTTTTCTTTTGATATTCGTATTTGGTAAGAAGTATATTTAGATCTTATATTTATCTGAATGAAAGTGACAATTTACCCAAGACTCGTACCTGTAGTATATATACATCTTGAAAGTCTAGCTTAACTAACTCTCGGTTGTAATTTAATTGTATTTTGTCCCCAGCAAATTGCACATATGGTGATCACTATTCTGACTGCACCGTTGTGACCAAGGAAAAGAAAAATCTTTGTTACGATGAAAACAATGCCTACGGATGTTGTGAAACGTGCTCGGCTTACTCGTCGGGAGTTGGTAAGTACAGATATGACTGTTTGTGATTAATGGTCTATTAATACGTCACGTCGTTGGTTTAAATGTTACATATATCCAATTAAATTAACAAAAATGGAATGATGGTATTGGTGCGGTTTGAGGAATGAACTACGTCATTTATATGTGACCGTAAGTAATACGTGAGTACAGGTAGAGAGTTGAATAAGTTTTACGCCGTTTTGAACCTTATTTCTGCTATCTCACGGCTTTTTGTTTGAGTATTTACCTAACATTTAGTTACAGAGTAGAGAACGATTGTCATGACTACTCTGGTGCTGATAGACCAAGGTTTAGTTTGGTTTGGTTTGTTGTTTATCGCCGCACTCAGCAATATTCCAGCTATATGACGGCGGTCTGTAAATAATCGAGTCTGGACCAGACAATCCAGTGATTGACATCATGAGCATCGATCCACGCAATTGGGATCGATGACATGCATCAACCAAGTCAGCGAGCTTGACCACCCGATCGCCTTTTCCGACAAGCATAGTCAAATTTTACGGCAAGCATGGGTTTCTGAAGACCTATTCTACCCCGGAATCTTCACGGGACGATAGACCAAGGATCATAATTAGGGTTAAGCTGGCATCATGGATCACCGGGTCCTGGCACGACCAACGGATTGTATATCAGTGCACTAAGGAGCATTTCGCTGTGCAAAGTTGCGTACCTTAGACGGGCCACGATCCACTCCTGGCTTTTGTGGGTTCGAACACTGTTCTTAACAACTCAGTCATTAGCTCCATGTTAAAAATCTATAGCCTTTACTATAGGCCTAAGTTGTAAATGTCTATTATTGTTTGTTTGTTTGCTGTTTTACGCCGCACTCAGCAATATTCAAGCTATATGACAGCGGTCTGTAAATAATCGAGTGTGGACCAGACAATCCAGGGATTGATATCATGAGCATCGATCCACGCAATTGGGATTCGATGACATACATCAACCCAGTCAAAGAGCCTGACCACCCAATCCCGTTAGTCGCCTTTTACGACAAACATGGTCGACTTTTATGGCAAACATGAAATGCCTATTAATCATGATGATGTTGGTTCAAAGTGAGTTGATAAGTGAATAAGTAGCCGTGTGTTTAAAGCGTCCGCTCGTCACGCGGAAGCCCATTTCCAGTGTCCCCCGCCGTGATATTGCTAGAATATAATTGCTAAAGCAGCGTAAATCAAGACTCACTCACTCACTCACTCACTCTGTATTCTGGTGTACGAGCCCATGTAGATCGTAAGAATTTCTACACTCCTCTAGTTACACGGGTAACTCATAGTGATTGAAGTCTAGGGCAACGATACCCCGGACATGTTTTGAACATTTATTCCTTACTCATTTCATTATTATGTATATACCAGTAAATTGCACATATGGCGATCGCTATTCTGACTGCACTGCTGTCACCAAGGACAAGAGAAACCTGTGCTACAATGAAAGGAATGCCAACGGCTGTTGTGAAACTTGTTCAGCGTACTCGTCGCCTGTTGGTAAGTACAGATACAATCTCCTTAAAATCAGACCTCAGTTCTCGCTACCGCTAAACAAAGATCTGAGGACATCCCATTACGGGTCACGTCAGAACGACCTTTCATCCGACCAATCAGAGCATCGCTTACCAGATTATGAAAGTGACAGTCAGAATGGGATTTCTAATCATGCAGCCTCGAAAACTTTAACTCCGAACGATAGTTATGGGTTTAACGACTGTATCCATACAATCTAGACCATCTATTAGCTATTCCAGAATGTTCTTTTGTTCAGGTTTCAAATTTGTAATCGAGAATTTGTCAAAATATGTTTCGAAGCGTAGTCGCCAATTTGAAATTAGTGCCGTAAAGTACCAGAAAGCTGCCTTCTGATTGGTCATTCCATTGGTCGGTCAAAGTTCGCGCAAGGTCGGTCTGACGTGACCCGTAATGGGATGTCCTCAGATCTTTGTTTAGCGGTAGCGAGAACTAAGATCTGATTTTAATGAGATTGGGACAGATATGACTGTTGGTGATTGGTCAGTCTATTAATACCTCACGTCGTTGTTATAAATTTTGCATATATCCAATTAATTTGACAAAACGTTTATTGAAAGGTGGTTTGGGTTTTGATTTGGATTTCAGGGGGGAGTGTGGCACCTTCAGTGGAAGCTGTGGATGTCGGGGGGACCTGGGTTATACTATTCGTTTACTCTCAGCCAATAACTCTTCCTTATCAAACCCTTATGTACGTACTATAGGGTGGGTCGGGTAGCCTCGTGGTTAAAGCGTTTGCTCGTCACGCCAAAGACCCGGGTTCGATTCCTGACATGGGTATAATGTGTGAAGCCCATTTCTGGTGTTGCCCGACGTGATATTGCTGGAATATTGCTAAAGGCGGCGTAAAACCATATTCACCCACTCACTGTTTATACTAGTTATATGGAGCTATATGTTATTATGATAGATACATTTCGCAGCTTAAAACATGATAGGTATTATTAAATACTGTGAACCACTGTCCATAATATCCTATATTATCATTTTAGTCGCTACTTTATGTTCTCGAGAAACTTAAATCATATCACACTTAAACTGCTTTATGTTATGAACTATTCAGAATGGATAAGCTATCATTATAATACAACTGATTTATTAACAGTTTTACTTTTTATAAATGGTTATGGCAGCCATATTCGATTCAGTTGGTGGCTCTACATTTGATGGTAAATCAATTAACATATTCGACCTACATATTTTATTTGCGATGTTTCATTCCTTTAACACAAAGTTTGTATTTATTCCCTATTTTGATTATTGCGTTATCTTTTTTCCAGAAAACTGCACATATGGTGATCGTTATTCTAACTGTCGGGCTGTAACTTCGGCAACGAAATACCAATGTTACAATGAAGACATTGCCCATGGCTGTTGTGAGACTTGCCTATCCTATTCGTCAAGGGGAGGTAAGTACAGATTATGGGGATTGTCTGGTTTGGGTTTCAAATGAGTTAGTCAATCATTCAAGTTGTCAATTCAATTCAAGTAACGTTTTAAACACTAAATCGAAGTTTTAAGTCTGAAGTATGTGATATGATATATATTATGTTAGATTATCATTTCTACGATTCCTTAGGCAGGAATGATAGTGGTCCTACGACCAACATAAATATATCTATTATTAATGAACATAATTGTAATAATTACAGTAAAAGTATGCTATATTCATCTGATGATACTTACATTTCTTCTTAACCAGATATAGGTTTGTCAGCACCATACCCGTGCTCGTGGGTTTCACCGAAGTAGTAAACGTCTGAGACCTGCATCACTTCGGGCTTGCCTCCCACATTAAGCTGACACGCCGTGATATAACTGTTATAATGTTAAAAGTGGCGTTAAACCCAACTCACTCACTCACTCACTCACTCACTCACTCACTCTTGACCAGATTGTAGGTTACGAAAGCTGCATCTATATTACCAATTGAATTTGTTAAAAAATAATAATGATAATAAGTCCACCTTAATGCGACAACGTAAATTTACCAAGAGAATGGTCAGGGTGCTACATAGTATTATTACCCCTGTCTTAGAATCAGCATGCACTCACACTCCATTCTCAGATTTCTGAGGAGTATACAATAAAAGCTGCCGTATGAGGCGCCAGAACGCTTAAAGCCAATTTACCATTTCGTCCTACCGGGTACCGGGAACCCATTCACTTTACCTACAAAACATCTGACACTTACAAGACGCCCCTACAAAAAACGATACCAAATTTCCATGTTTTGAGTCAGGAATCTGGTAAAAATACCTTCAAATAATGAACTAGTACACTATTTGATGGTAGGCGATTGAGGCAAATATGGATTAAGCTTGCTCCTTGATCAACATGTGTCATTATTTCAATCAGTCCTGTATTTATATTAGACTGTATCGCATCACCTTTTGGCTTGAGTCTAAAACCTGAAGACATGTCCGTTACCGTATTCGTATATAAAAATATACCCAAGACACAGTTAAATGTGTTCAATCATACTTTATAATTTCGCACGTCCCGATGTGCTTTAAATTGCATCTGAAATATATATAATATATGGGGAAATATATATGTGAACCATTACGCAACGAATTGCCAATTGTTTTAGGTATGCCCGTTTGCGCTAAGACGGAACCCGGCCGCAAAAATGGCCATGAGAGGGACACGAGTCGCTGTTCGGCTTGTCCCGGAATAACACGAGTTGGTCCCGAATGTTACAGACTGCTGTCATATAGCTGGAATATTGCATTGCCTTCCACATGAACCGTGGTAGAAAGGAATAAGCATGGCCAGCATTCAAAGTACCCTAGCACTTAACTGTTTAAACAACGTTGTTTTGATAACCGTATTTTAAAAGAACTCTTTGGTTCACTGTGAGAGCACATATGTGACCAACTCGTGTTATTCCGGAACAAGCCGAATAGCGGGGTTACGGAAAGGCGCGAGTGGTGACGAATGTGTGAGAGCACTGCGAGTCGGCCCTGCGTGGTGCACGTGAATGTGCTCCCTGAGCCGATGGAATGCATGTCCAAGGGCACGTATACAATTCATATAGGATCAACTTGAGCACACTTAATTATCAATCACCTAACCATGACTTGCCCATGTTGAAGGGCCTAGTGTAAGCAACATGGCCCTGATCCCGATAAGAGTAATTTTTTTTCTATCTGTTCGTTTCTTCGAACGAAATGCTACCTACTACTTACAATGCATAGAATGAATAAAACACATATTTCGCCGTGCAAAAACTGTTAAACTATAAACTACATTAGTCGTTAATTTCATAAAGTGTCTTCCATTTTACTTTCGTAAGCCTTCGGTGCAAATATCGCGGGTTCGAATCCCGCTGGGGAAACAAGCTTTTTTCATGAAATTTTCATCAAGGGATTAGTAGGGAAAAAGAGAAGTTCCGTCATTGCCTTGTGGTTTTAACTGAATTCAATCTCATAAAAATCAGATATTAGTTCTCTCTACCGCTAAACAAAGATCTGAGGACATCCCATTAGGGGTCCTGTCAGAACGACCTTTCATCCGACCAAGCAGAGCGTCGCTTACCAGATCATGAATGTGATTTCTAATTATGCAGCCTCGAAAACTTTTAAACGGGGTATTCCGAACGATAGTTACTGGCGTAACGACTGAATCTATACAATCTAGACCATACATGAGCCATTCGAGAATTTTCTTTTGTTCAGGTTTCAAATTTTTAATTGTCATAATATGTTACGAAGCGTAGTCGCCAATTTGAAATTAGTGCCGTAAAGCACGAGAAACCTACCTCCTGATTGGCTAATGTCGACTTCTTGTCAGTAATTTCATTGGTCGGTCAGAGTTCGCGAAAGGTCGGTCTGACGTGACCCGTAATGGGATGTCCTCAGATCTTTGTTTAGCGGCAGCGAGAACTAAGATCTGATTTCAATGAGATTGAACTGAATTCAGTTAAATAATGCCCGGTCAAAGACAAGGAAGAACAAAGTGGTGTCTTCCGGTAATGTTAATCAGAAGACGTACATGCTCGAGACTATGATCATCAATATAACTACATATTGGAAGGTTTCAATGCTGCTTGATTATGTTGCAGACTGTCCCTATGGTGACAACACGTTGACTGACCCATGCACTGAAAGCAACTGCATCACTTCCGGTTCCGACTACATTGGAAGGTGTTGTGACACTTGTCGCAATTTTGTGTCACAATCTACCACAACTACGACAGTAACAACAACGACTACACCACCAACTACCACGGCTACAACTACAACACCCACTACTACACCAACTACTAACACAACAACCACGGCTACACCACCAACTACCACTACACCATCAACCACGACTACACCAACAACTACCACTACTACAACTACTACTACTACACCGACAACTACAACACCCACTACTACACCAACTACTACCACAACAACCACGACTCTCCCACCAACTACCACAACACCATCAACCACAACTACAACACCCACTACTACACAAACTACTACCACAACTACAACCACGACTACACCAACTACTATCACAACTACAACTACACCAACAACTACCACAACTACAACAACTACGACTACACCAACAACGACTACCGCACCAACTACAACATCTGCAACAACTACTAATACACCAACTACCACTACTACAACAATCACGAATGCACCAACTACTACAACCACTACTACACCGACAACCACTACTACATCAACAACTACCACTACTACACCAACTACTACAACGCCAACTGCAACAACGGCTTCACAGACGTCATTGACAACCAGTACAAGAATAGTGTCAAGTACAGCTACAACCCAATCCGCACCTACACCCACAACAGTCAATCCCATCAGCGGTAAGTTGGTTGGTTGGTTGGTTTCTTGTTTAACGCCGCACTCAGCAATATTACAGCTATATGACGGCGGTCTGTAAATAATCGAGTCTGGACCAGACAACCCAGTGACTGACATCATAAGCATCGATCCACGCAATTGGGATCGATGACATGCATCAACCAAGTCAGCGAGTCTGACCACCCGATCCAGCGGTAAGTAAAGCAGACACCCAGATTTATTATTGGTCCCCAGGAACAACTGCTTGTCGTAAAATGTGACTAGTGAGTGAGTATGGTTTTACGCCGCTTTTAGCAATATTCCAGCAATATCACGGCGGGGGACAACACAAATGGGCTTCACACATTGTACCCATGTCGGGAATCGAACCCGGGTCTTCGGCGTGACGAGCGAACGCTTTAACCACTAGGCTACCCGACCGCCCCTAAAATGTGACTAAATTGGATCGGGTGGTCGTGTTCGGTGGTTTGCTTGATTGCATATCATCGTACCCCGAAAGTTTGGATCGTTGTCATACCATTAACCACCGATTCGTCTGGCACAGACTCGATTAGTTGGAATAGTGAGATGATATAGTTGGAATATTGCTGACGACGGCTTAAAACAACAAACGAATACACGTCAATGAGTGATTTGGTTGGTTGGTTGGTTGGTTGGTTGTTTTTCGCCGCACTCAGCAATATTCCAGCTATATGACGGCGGTGTGTAAATAATCGAGTCTGTACCAGACAATCCAGTGATTAATATCACGAGCATCGATCCACGCAATTGAGATACGATGACATGCATCAACCAAGTCAGCGAGCCTGACCACCCGATCCCGTTAGTCGCCTTTTACGACAAGCATAGTCGCCTTTTACGGCAAGCATGGGTTGCTGAAGACCTATTCTACCCCGGAGCTTCACGGGTCTGTTAATGAGTGAAGAATGTAGAGATAGAAAATCCCGGGAGACTGCAATCTCCTGCCACCAATTTTTCCTTTGTCAATTATTTCCTTTAAGAAATAATTTGTTCATGTTGAAACATGGGTATTAACAATAAATGAAATTAATTAGTCAGGTAATTAATTACGTAAAATACTCGTTTGTTTCCAGATATCTTAACAGAACCACAAAAAATAATCATAGCGGCGAGCTTCGCTGTAGGTCTTGGGATACTCATCATCATTGCTGTCATCGTCTGTGTCAAAATCAAAAAGTGCGTACAGCTATCTTCTTTAGATTAAGTGACCAACCATTGGGGGTGGGGGGTGGGGGCGGGGTTGGGGGGTAGGGTGTGTGGGATGGGGGGGGTGGGGGGGGGCGGGGCGTCAGATGGGGGTGGCGTCAGACTGTTGAAAACTGAAAGATCGCCTGTCATAAAAATTATATTGTTGCAAGGTTTTATTTTCTTTTAAAAAAGCAGGCTCATAGTCTTAAATTAAATAATATAATCTTATCTACACGCACGCACGCACGCACACACACGAACAAACAAAATGAAAAAATAACGATTGATGCACTTCGCGGGGTAGGAACCGCTTTATTACAATATAGATCTTGATTATCGATCAGATCGTCTTGACTGGCATTTTGTTTGAAGTAAATGCAAGCAATATGAGAGATGGAATCTGATTGGCCAATATGAGGAACATAGAAGGGGCATAACTCGTAATATTGACTGGGGGTGTTTCGATCGATCCTGGAAATTTCCAGCCCAGTTCGGCAAGGGTGGAAACTGGACTTTTATAGTCAGTCTGCGCCCTTGCCTCGGGAAGATGAGCGCAAAATAGTTATCCACTATACAAACAGAACATGCAATGAAAGCAAATCTCAACAGCAAACACATTGTTGAAGTAAAATAATACTGTACAGTTGATATTTGGCCACTGGTCATCAGTTCATTATTGTTACGAGGTGCTTTTCAAATTGAAACGCAAAGGTCAGTGCAGAAATCATTACCTACAGAACTAAATTACAAAATCAATAACTGACCACTCAAGATCAATGAATAAACATTAAATTGTAGGGGAACACACAGTTGTCGTTATTACAATCAATTGGCCAAATAGGTGGCAACAGCCCTGTACTTAATGTGGGCACTTGCGAATGTTCAGAATTGTGTGACTGTCAAAAGTCTTGAAACAGTCCGTTCTTAGCTGATCTTGAATCCGGAATAGGGGCGGTCGGGTAGCCTAGCGGTTGAAGCGTTCGCTTGTCACGCCGAAGACATCATTTGCAAATACACTCACAAAAATCTCTAATGATTATGGGATTTGTATTCAGTGGATTTAGACATGTGTAGTGATTTGCTACATTTTCCTTGAGTATTCTGACTATATTCTTCAACGTTTCACATTGTGCAGTTTGCTCTTTGTTGAGTTACGGGAGTTATAAGGGTTATTTTTGCGATGGACTAATGCCCTGGGTGCCGTTGTACAAAGCGATCTTTGCGCTAAGGTGATCTTAACTCCCATAAGAGTACACAATTAGGTGATACTTTGTCATTTTGATAAATATATTGTGTCCACTTTTTCAGAGGCGTTTTCAGAATATTGCCAAAAGCAAAACCTTCATGGACACGAGCTGGAGACTTGGATTACACTTCTCCTCCTCTGGGGGCGTCTTCACGGGGGTTCTCCTCATACCCATCAAGTTTTTAATGTTAGCCGATTGAGTTAGACATTGATACCCAGTACAGGTTCACCCAAATGATGCACAATCGTGGTCTTAAACAGCAACCGCGTGTGCGTGTGGGCTTGTGTGCGTGCGTGTGCGTGTTGGCTTGAGTGTGAGCGTGCGTGCGTGCGTGCGTGCGTGCGTACGTGCGTGCGTGCCAGAGCGGGAGAGTGGCTTACGGAAAGTTTATTTTTTTATTCCACCGAATGGCTTCGTGTTCATCACAGAAATGTGCATACAAAAGGTTCAACTTCGACTACAAGATGCTAAATATTAAGACATTTAGTTACTTTTACCCTTTTTCCACCTATGGCTAGAATTGTCAAATGAAAATCTGTACACCAAGAAATTAAAGTATTCGGGTATTATTGGTTCGCATGATTCCTAGACATGAGGGGCGATATTACCATATTTGTTTCACCTCTATTCCTGCAATATCAAGCAGTCACAGGGGGTTGATCTGATTAGGCGTTGGTTTACTTATTTAAGTAAATGCCATTAAGTCAATTACCTTTCAGTTTCTGGTGTCATCGCTTTTTTTCGGTGATCCATTCATGTAATTTTCACCACTTGTTTGCCTTTTACGCCTATTGGAATCTTTTTCAGCAGCTAATCAGGGCTGATTATTCTTTGGCATTTCTAGATTTACAATCTTTAATCAGGTTTATTTTACGTCCATATCTTCACTTTTTCTATTGCACAGTTCACAAATAGATTTTGGTAACTATATTGCATAGCAAGAAAAACGTTTCACCAATAAATAAATGGCACCGAGCCATTCGAACAAAAGTGTCTACTAAATTCAAGTGTGTCCTCGTATCTGTATGTGTAATTTAACTAGTGTGAAACACATTTTTAAGTTTCTAATAGTTTCACAATATACGTCTTCATTTTTTATTTTTTTTATGACTCTCCACTTGATTGGTGATTGTATACCTCTTTTGTATGTTTCATGTTTGTGGGTTTTTTTTTCATTTTCGTTTTTAATAAAGAAAGTCTGTTTAACATGTTCCTTGTCCTTTAATAATATTTTCAAAAAATTCAAATATTGTTCACATTAATTCAGTCACAATAAGGGCAACGTTTGTCATGTTTAAGTTCAAAATACTGGCTGTCTAAGTTGGCACCAAGCACGTGGGTATAACATTTTGGGCTTTCCTCCCACATTAAGCTGACTCGCCGTCGACGTAATAGAGTTGAAATGCTTTTCAAAGCAGCTATAAACTCACTCAATCACTTCGAGTACAATTAAGGCTCCATGAGAAAAAAGCCCGAGAAACTATGCAATCAAATTTGGTTGGTTGGTTGGTTGGTTTGTTGTTTAACGCCGCACTCAGCAATATTCCAGCTAAACTAGTGTACAAAAGAAACGATACCAACTTATCTTCAAAATTGTTTTTTACTAAGTGAATTGTCTAGTATGACAACATGCCAATTCGTATTGCACATCCCAAACACAGCATAGTCGATAAAAAATACCGGGAACACGTGATCACTTCCGGGAAAAAACGTAAATTTCGTGAAAGTGACATTTCCCTCTCTAGCATGTTCTGCACGTGCATAAAAACTGTATAAAACGGCTGATCAGACACGTTGATATCACAGCAACAAAAAGAACACAAGATATGCCACGTTTGACAGCCATCGAGAAAGAGAGAGCCGTTGGAATGGTCCAACACGTCGACGTCGCCAGAAGGTTGGGCTGCGCACGCATCACTATCACCAGGTTGATGCAACGGTTACGTCAGACAGGCCAGACGTCAGACAGGCCCAGGGTACCGTTTCACATAGCAGTCGTAAGTCTTACGTGCGTGTAAAACTGGCGTAACTCGGAAATACTGAACTAGGGGCGTTTCACAAAGCTAGACTAATATTACGTCCGTGTAAAATTGGCGTAAACTCTACGTGTGGTCTTGGGGTGGTGTAAATATTTACGCAAGCGATAAAGATGGCGATCAATCCAACCACAGTCGAGATTGCCAAAAAAGTATGTAAGCGAGAACGTGTTTTCCGCGACAGGTCGAACCCCCTCGACGATTTGGATGATCATGACATCATCGAGAGGTACCGCCTATCACGACACATGATATTTTCTATCATTGGTAAAGTGAGTGACAGACTTGAACATCAAACTCAGCGTTCCCATGCAATACCACCTTACCTTAATGTTTTAATTGCTCTGAGATACTTCTCCAAGGGTGGGTTTTACAGTGAGATTGCCGATATCCACCGTGTGAGTAAATCCTCCGTCTGCAGAGCAATCCACGCAACAACAGACGCATTATGTGCAACCATGGGTGATTTTGTATTTCCCACGATGCCTTCCACTCAGAAGAGTACCAAAGAATCATTCTCCGACATAGCTGGATTCCCTAAAGTACTCGGTGCAATTGATTGCACACTCGTACCCATAATGGCGCCGAAACGTGACGAAGTAGCCTACGTTTGTTGGAAGGGTTACCATGCACTGAACATACAGGCAGTATGTGATGCCAACATGAGGTGAGATACATACACACATGGTAGATTTGTCTTTTAGCATGAAGCAATTATTCCTATTCCTCTTGAACAAGGCACGACAAAATGTAAACATTACAACATGAAATAGATGGCCTTGACATTGACGCATGCTGCGCCCCCTAGGTAACGTTTTGGGCGAGATAAGTCATGATGCATACCAGTAAAAATGAATCCATTGTGATAATGTTTTCAAATTTCCATTGTTTCCATGTAGTATAACTGTTCCATAATTAAAATGTGAATTAATAGTGTTTATTTGTAGGCAGATGTAGATCTCTATATATATACATTAAATAACTAAATACGTAAATGAGCTTTATAAAATTATGCATGTGCATTTTAAATACTGGATTTCTCTTGGATTTATATGGATATAAATTGTTATATTTTTCTCTCAGATTTACAAACTGTGTCTTCAAGTGGCCTGGCTCTGTCCATGACAGTTATACGTGGAATAACTCTGCCCTTGGTCAGTACTTTGAAAAGAAGAATATTGATGGATGGCTACTTGGAGACTCTGGGGAAATAAAACTACAACATATATACCTGAACTTCATTTACATTTGGTAAATACAGTTGAATTTTACAATGTGTGATAAACAAATCTGACAAAACTGCACTAAGTAAAATATTGATAATATTTTGATGACCTGTCTTGATAAAGTGTTATCCTTATTACTTATGTTACAGATATGCCTGCAGACCATGGCTGCTGACCCTGTTGCTCAGTCCCAGCTCGGAAGGACAGGAGAAATACAATAGATGCCATATCAAGACACGGAACACAATTGAGAGAGCATTTGGCTTGTGCAAGTCAAGATTTAGGTACGGTTTTAAGTGGCAACAGTAAGTTGGTAATGTAACCAAGAAATTATTGTAAGTGAAATAGTTAAATATTGAAGGTACAGTTACAAGAGGAAAACATGTAATAGTATTTATTCATGGTATCATTGTTGAAAACTTGAAAAAAAATGGAGTTACTTCTTATCTCAAATTGAGCTTTTTTAAGTTGTTGTTGTATTCCGAAAGAATTGTTAAAAAACATTATCAACTTAATTTTGAACAAACTGATAGCCTGTCTAACATGGGTCTGTGAAGAAGTTGGGGAAAAAACTTATAATACAGAAAATGTGTTTCATCACATTTCCAGATGCCTTCACAAGACAACTGGTGTATTACAATTCACCCCAGAAAGGAGTTTGTGTGTTGTCCGGGCTTGTTTCTTGTTGCATAACATGTGCATCAATGAAAGAATACCACTTCCCCAGGGTATTGAGCTACTCAGAGGAGAGGGAACTGCCACAGAGTTTCCATGTGCAGCTGACTTCCCAACAACAAGCTCTGGTTGTGATGGACTGTCAGCAAGACATCAATTAATTGTGCATAAGTTCACTTAAATTACAGCCTTATGCTATTGTTTTCATCATTTATAATAAGCACAAGAATATAAATCATGAGATGTAAGTGACTTTCTACTCTGTATTACTAGACAGTCACAACTTAAGATAATTTCATATTATACAAAAATATAAAATACACAGCTTTTGTCATAATCAAAAGAATTTTATTATGGGGGATACATTTTGGCCATTAAGGGGAGAAACATGTACAAATTCCCTGAGCAGCTTTAGCTTCTCCTCCTCAATCTCTACTCTTCTATTCTCAGCCAAGAGAATCTGGCTCTGTACAGCTACTAATTGCTTTATTGCGTCAGCAACTGGATCTGGTCCTGTAATAAAACATTGTCTAAATCAATATTGCAGTCTTGTGTATTTTAGGGGTTTATGTAAAACTCATCACAGCTTGATATTCAGCCACAATTATGCAGCAAATGTAAAATTACAATATTTTATATCAATAAAACAAATCCTCCATGCATGTTAACAAACACATAACTTGACTTAACCCTGATAACAGGACCGATGAAGAGGAAGATATTTTAATGTCTGTTTTTACATTAATATTGCATTCAATTTGACTGCTAAGGGCACTTAATTTGGAATCCTGGATAAATTCCTACATTCATTATAAAGAAAATCATTAATCAATTTCAATGTGACTAACAGTGCCAAGTGCCTAACACCTTTGAATCTACAAGCCCCAACTTGACCCAAGGCATCATTATCAGAAATGTATTGTGTTACATGGATAAGTATTACCTGATCTTTCTATACTGAACACAATGTTACCAGATTCGAGCTTCTGACATGTTGCAGAAGTCGTTGATTGCTCTTATAATTTAATAAGTGGTAATTTTAACTTTGTTCTGTTCACATATTGATAACTGATAAAAATGTGTGACTTAATGTTGCATAAATCTTTACCTTGTTCACCTTGTGCCTTTCTAGCTGTGATGTCTGAAAATAAAATGTTTGAGCAATTTATAATATATTTTGTGCAGTACATTGTTCAAAAATGACAAATGTCTCTGATATTGGATTACAATGACTGTTGATGCCAAGTTATTAATAACTATATATGTATTATATCATAATATGATGTAATTTATTGGTAGAAGATCAATACCTTCCATCATAATTGCAGTTCCTGTCCCTGCTGGAGTGATACACATTGATTCTGTTGTGTTGCAGGTGACTGTGTCTATGAAAGAAAGACAAATAAAGCAGTTCATCATCAAAAGTAACTCAATTTGTGTGGATAACATTTGTATCTCCCACCAAAAAAAATAAAGCAATTTGAAGCTGTCACATGTACACAAGTTTTATGACCTGTCCATGTCAGTATTTAGCATATCATCAAACAAAAGAGTTTTGTTTTAAATTTGTTTGATCTGTATATATCTTTCAGAAAATCAATGTTACTATGAATATCTGAGTTGAGTATCTATTTTGATAGGACCAAATAACTAAAACATCAACTGGTCTAATAATGATTTTTTTTTTTATGTTTGCAATAGTTATCATAATGCTTTATCTCAAATTATTTAATACATAAGGTCACAAACATTCCAAAAAAAATTATATTTGTGTATTATTTTTAATTAATGCCTACCATTAAAGTCACCGGTTAATGAAGATGTAGCCATTGCTGCTGTGCTCATATCAGGATCAGCCTCCAAAGCATAGTCCAGAAAAGACCCATCAACTTGAAATATAAATGGTTCAACACACGAATGATGACTTATGTAAATATTTGCTTATCTGGGAGCATATCAATGAGTTGACTATGCCATGAAGATAATGAAAAAAACCATTTATATGGTTTGTGAACCACAGTCACTATTCTTAAATCAGCACTGTTAAGAGGAATGGCATGGAAATATTTACCTCCCGAATCAAATCCTCCAGCAATTCCTTCAATCTGGCAAGGAGGAATCAAACTCACAATCTATAATTAAAGAAATAAAGAACACAGTTACTTCATGAAATATGAAACAAGTAAATAACTAAATGGTATCAGTATTTTGCATAAATATTTCTCCTATGCCAGTAGAAATAAAGTAAATTTAAGCTTTTTATAAGTCTGTTATATCATTATATATAACACAAATAACTAAGAGAGGTAACATTTGTTTGTCTAGGTATCATATCACAATTTCTGGCCCAATCCATATGTTCATGCATAATCCAGATGTCATGCATTTGGGCAATTAGACTATTACATATGATCTGACATATTCTTCCTGTTGTGTTTCATACCTTCTGTTCAACAGTAGTGACTTGTGTAGGAGGGCCACCTCCACCAGTTCTCACACTCTCCTTCCTCCTTGTCACCTCCTTCTTCTTGGCTGCAGCCCTGAGGTCCTGCCATTTCTTTTTCAGCTGAGGCACAGTCCTTACCTCTGTATTATTGGCGTTGATCCTGTAAACAAAAATTATTTCAAAATTATAATATGTTTTGCTCGATGTCACCCATGTTTGACAATTGCCTTGTTGTTGTCTACCATTAAATATGAAGATTTAAAAATAAGTGATTCTGGCGTTTTTTGTTCCTAATCACTGAGCCGGACATTTAGGAAATTTACGTTTAGTCTATATACAATTTGTTTTATAATGTGAAAATAGTGATACTTCCGCGACCTCTTATATGTGTGCATACATGTATATGCACTTATGCACAATATTTCAGATCTGTATCCCTAGCAATAACAATAATTCCCACCTTTTCAAATTTTGCACTATCAAAGAAATATAGGCCTCTTGCAAGTTCAAGTAGATCTACAGTCACCTTTTATCGCTATTTGTTTACTTCCGCATAACAAAAAGCGCGATAACTCTAAATGGCATAGGTCTATCACTTCCAAATAAAACACATCCTTCGTATGACAGATGTGGGTTCAATGCCGTGAAATGCACTCACTTTGTCAGAATATCCTCCCATATCTTCTTCTTCCGATTGTTTGTGATGCAAGAAGAAAAAGATGAAAACAACACATCTGAATTGCTGCCAACTTCTTCTGTAAGAATTTCGACTTCTGTGGCCGAAAAGTTTCTCTTCCTCGATTTCTTGTCGCAAATGTCCTCCATTTTACTGCGCTTCGTCGTCTGCTCAGAGCACCTGCCACGGTAGACAACACTAGTGCGGATTTTCCTACCTCACAGAGGGAAAGAGCTCCAATCGTATTTTTTACGTGCGTGTAAGTTGGCCGAGGTTACGCCAGTTTTAGTGTAGCTTTGTGAAACAGTCTTAGACTATGGCGTAAACATTGCGCAAATATGGCGTAAAATCTACGAGCGTGTAAATTTACGACTGCTTTGTGAAACGGTACCCTGGAGTGGAAGACCACGAGTAACCACGCCCCGTGAAGATCGTTACATCCGGGTATTACACCTGAGGACCGCACCGTAACAGCGACGTCCACGGCGGCTACAGTACTGGGACACAGGATCAGTCGACAGACCGTCTACAGGAGACTACGGCAGTATGGTATCCGGCCACGTCATCCCTACCGCGGACCGCTCCTGACGCCTCGACACCGGAACAACAGACCTGGTGGGCCAGGCGAGTTCGACGTTGGCAACGGCGGGACTGGGCACGTGTTATGTTCTCTGATGAGAGCAGATTCCTCATCTTCAGAAACGATGGACGGCAGCTTGTATACCGACGATTTGGTGAACGTTTGGCGCCTAACTGTATCCAACAGGTCCGGCCGTTTGGAGGTGGAGGGTTAATGGTTTGGGGTGGCATATGTGGTGACGTCAAAACGATGCTTGTCGTAATTCGTGGAAACCTGAATGCACAGCGTTATCTTGATGACATCCTACGGCCTGTTGTGGTGCCCTCTATTCAGCAACAGCCTCGTGGACTCCTTTTCCAACATGACAATGCAAGGCCACACACAGCAAGATTGACACAGAACTTCCTTGCCAATGCCAACGTACAGGTTTTGCCATGGCCTGCATGTTCACCGGACATGAATCCCATCGAGCACTTATGGGACCACCTCGATCGGCAAATCCGCTTCGCCGTGTGCCTCCAGTCAACGTCCAGGACTTGGAACGATGTCTCCTCGAGGAATGGCAACGCATCACTCCCAACGTCATCAGACGTTTGACGTCATCAGTCCGTAGGCGTGTTCTGGCATGTATTGATGCTCACGGTGGAAATACCCGCTACTGACTTGACATTGAGACGTGTGGTGTGACATTTCCCGTTGTTTCTGTGATCAGTGCTCTAACGAAATGTTCATTTTTCGACCCCACCCATCTTTAAAGGCTTGTCATATTGGTTGTACAGATTTTATTGAAATGAAATTTTTGTACAGATGTTGTGAAAGGATTTCTCAAAAGCATAACACCAATCCTAAACTTCTGCATTGTTTCGTTTTTCTTTTATGTCGTTGCAAACTGGTGGTATCGCTTCTTTTGGACACTAGTTTATATGACGGCGGTCTGTAAATAATCGAGCCTGCGCAAGACAATCCAGTGATTCGTGTCATGAGCATCGATCCACGCAACTGGGATACGATGACATGCATCAACAAAGTCAGCGAGCCTGACCCCCCGATCCCGTTAGTGGGCTTTTACGGCAAGCACCTCTCAATTGATTTCATCATATCTTTGATTTTGAGTTAAAAATATCTTAAATAAGCGATATTATAACCAAAACATGAACTGTGATAGTGCTTAGTCAGCACTCAAAGAATACTTCTGCTGTACGTGGTTTTATTTTAAAACATATAATTTAATTAAAAACTTTGAAAAACTTTAAAAGAATAAGTGTAATACACAACTTCTGATGGGTATCTTAATAAGAGCTTATCTTTGAAATCAATACATTTGCTTTCACAAATTTACAATATTTCAAACATCGTAGGTCCCTTGGTTGCGATTCATTAAAATTCTTACCCCAGTTTTCATTGAACCAGACCAGTGAAGATCCGGGGTAGAATTGGTCTGCAGCAACCCATGCTTGCCGTGAAAGGCGACTATGCTTGTCGTAAGGGGCGACTAACAGGATCTGGTGGTCAGGCTCGCTGACTTGGTTGATGCATCTCATCGTATCCCAATTGCATGATTCGATGCTTATGATGTCAATCACTGGATTGTCTGGTCCAGACTCGATTATTTACAGACGCCGTCGTATAGCTGGAATATTGCTGAGTGCGGCGTTAAACAACAGACAAACAAACAAAATGATTGAACCAATATATCTTTACACAAAACTACCTACCGACAGATTACTTTTTACAAACTGTTGCTGGAATGAGTGATGGTTAAATAGAAATAATTAAATTTAACAAGATTGTTCAATTTTCATTTACATAAACAGCAAACACGGTATACTTTCTTTTGCCCATATTTACTTTTGCCCGACAACGTTTCTAGGTTTGTCAGCACTTTTCCCGTGTGGGTTTCACCAAAGTGGTAAAGCTAACGTCTGACACCTGCATCACTTCGGGTTTTCCTCCCACTTTAAGCTGACACGCCGTGATAAAACTGAGATACTTTTAAAGCGGCGTTAATTAAAACTCACTCACTCACTCACAAATAAAAGTAAACCGAGCATGACGCACATTGCATTATCCCCGTGCATGAATGGTTAACTATTAGCATGTTCACATATCATTTTGTTATATTTCTTTTGTCTTATTGAAAGCGCCGTTTTACACAATATATTCCCTTTCTAGTGCAATAAATAATTTATTATCGATATCACAAAGTTTGATTTATCAATAAATACATGTATTCATACTAGAAATAGGATTATTAGATAATTTGAAATCGGATGTAATTTAAGAAAATTCGATTTTTAAATCACTAAAATCTTTTTAGAAATTACAATTCGAAATGTACTCGCTGCGACGGCAGATCGAAATTGTGATATCAAATAATATTTAATAGTACCAATAATTGTTTCATGATAATAAAATCGCGAATTTGTGATATCAACAAAAACAAAAAATTATTACCCGATATATTGGATTACTATATACGATGTTCTGTGGTTTTCTTGTCTTCTCCCTGTGTTGAAAGTCTTGTGTGGCAGTGTTATATGAGCGAGATTGCGCAATCAAAACAGGAAGAGACATTGTCACGTGACAAAGCACAACAACCACAAGTGCCTCTCTGTGCGTTTATAAGGTAAATCATCTAAACCGTCTGACTGGGCCTTACTTGGTTAATTTGAACGTACTCGTGCATGCTAAAGACATACAGACTATGAGTGTGACAATTTCAGTTTGTCACATCGCGTCATGTCATATTATATGGATATGACACCACGTACACGTCCAAGGACCAAGGTACGACCGTACTCTGTCCTTACCACCACCCTACTTTCGTTATTGCAAGTTCGATACGTCGAGTAATATTGAGAGTACATATGAATGCAATTGTCTGGAAAAGTACAGAGTGTATACAGTAGTATGGGTTTTAATAGGAAGTCGTCTTTTGTATGTCCTATTTGCTGAAAACCGATTGTAACAACCGCTTTACCGGCCATCACCCTAACTCACAGTCACGAGTTACCTCCCTTTAAACGTTTCCCCCAAATGGGGATATTTGCCATTCACCACTTATTGACACCTCTTGCGATTGTGTGATGTCACATGACCTCTGACACATGTTTGTTGTGAAGCAGAGACTTATCTGGGATTCCGAATTACGTGGCAAATTCGGAACATATTGTTATTTTTTTTCTAAACTAGATTCTATTTATTTTAAAAGTTATTTTCTAAATTTCAGAGGCATTTAAAAACAACATTGTATAATGTAGATCTATACAATTGTCTACAATTATGTAAAAATAAACATTCAAGGCTCATATTCTTTATTGGTCCTGTTATCAGTGAAATAAAAGTCATATTGACTAAGCCATCTCATTAGTTATGAATATATTAACATGAATTGGGAATATTTTTAATTTTACACTCGTCAGACATTTGCTGCAGACTTTGGTCCGAAAAACGGCCTCTGAGTAGTTGTAGATATATCCCTGTGATGGGTATTAAATTGTTCACTGCACTCTTCACAAAGCCGACACAAATATTTTGATAAAATTTGTATCAGGCCTCAGGCAATGGTGTTTGTTTCAATGTCAGAGGGAAACATCCTCCATCATGTTTGAATTGAACTGTGAATGTGTGGCAGGACTATAAGACAGGTTTAATCACCAGCCTGAAGGAGCCAAGGCAACACATGACACCTTCCTTCAGATCTCCAGATAACTTTTTGAGCAATTGAGTTTTTACTCTAGGGGTTCTATTTTGATTGGGTTATTACATTTTTCATAGGGTAGCCAAAACTTTTTCACTCATCTATTCATTAATCTATTGGGTTTTCCCCCAAAAGAGTAAACATTTTAAGATTTCAAACAAATGAAATCATGTTTTAGATGTATATAACTGTTCTAAAAATATAGGCTTGACTTGGAAAGTAAATTATTTGTGTTTGGAAATTAGCTCCTTTGTACGCAAGGTGAAAAATCTTCATTGGTTATTTATACGTGCTGTTTTTATACATTTGAGTTTTTCATTTAATGAATGCGTTTCTGTACACAAGTTAATTGAAAGTTATTGGGTTTACGCAAATATGCTGCTTATCTGTAGCTCTGCTTCCTTAATACATTTTTGCACATTCATTATCCACTGTCTTGTAAGATATCTTGCAAAACACCATATATCCATGGACACATAATTGCCAAGCATTTATGTACGGATATCAAACTATCCTTAGAATTGTGCCTCTTGCTATTTGGAAAGTATGAATGTAATATATTTTTGGTTTCCATGGTAACAATTTGGAGGAAAGTTCAAATCAGTGAAGAATTCATTACAAGTGCATATGAATGTGGTTTACGTTACAAAATGTGTACATGTGTGTGTGGGTGTGTGCAGCAATTGAACGTGAATACCCCACTCAGACACACGATACTGACTCTGAACCGACCACTCCTTATATCCCCTAAATTTTGAATGCCAGGCAGGGTAACAACAAGTACCATATTTTAACATTTTTTGGTATGATGTGGCGAGGGATGGAACTACTCACCTTCTGCTCTCTGAGCAGATGCTCTATCCACTATCCGGAGACAGTTTTGGTGTGTTATGAATTATTTATTGGCAGGGTGTATATAAACTCTTATCATGTGGATGCAGGTTGTGCATTGTATTTTGGCTGCCATCTTTTCGTTTCGAGAATGGTGCACATGGATATACATAATTTTAACATTGTGTCAGTTAAGAAAGAATAAATAAAAGTCAGTCCTGTTTTTGTTTGAAGATTTTTTGAGTCTGTGACATCATAGTTAGTCTATGTCATCAGTATTAATTTCAGTTATCAATATAGTTTTTAGAGCCGTGAAGGTATGGGTTAGAATTGATCTTCAGCAACCCATGCTTGTTGCAATAGGGGACTAACAGGATCAGGTGGTCAGACTCCCTGACTTGGTTCCTGCATGTCATCGTATCCCAATTACATAGATCAATCCTCATGTTGTCAATCACTGGATTGTCTGGTGCAGACTTGAATATTTATGGACAACCGTCAAATAGCTTTAATATTGCTGAGAGCGGTGTTAAACAACAAACAAACAATATTTTTTATGACCAGTTTCTTTGCCTTAGAGTATATATATCAGAACAATGATTTGGTCATGTGTGGCAAGTTTGGGAGTATTCTAGGATCTTTTCTATTTAACCTCTTACTGGTCCTGTGATCAGTGGAATACAGGTCACGTTTATAAAGCCATAAGAGTAATAATAACTACATGAACATGAATTGGGAATGATTTTATCCCGATATTGACTACTGACTTTTGAATGAGACTTGGGTCAGCTGAACTTCAGCCTCTGAGCTGGTAAATCCCTTCCTGTGTGTGGCTGCCTCCGTGGTCTAATGGTAGAGCGTCCGCCCGGAGAGCGGAAGGTCCGGGGTTCGATCCCCGGCCGCGTCATACCAAAAGACGTTAAAAGATGGTACTTGTTGTTACCCTGTCTGGCGCTCGGCAATAAGGCTTAAACAAGGACTGGTCGGCTCGGAGTCAGTATACTGTGTCTGAGTGGGGTATTCATGTTAAACTGCGGCATGGTATCTCAGTGTGCTAGCACTATAAATCGGCATCAGTCCGGACTAGTACAAGCAGCCACACACACACATATACACGTGCATGAACGTCGCTATATAAGTGCAATAATCTTGGACGCGACGTTAAACCCCATTTCACCTCACCTTCCTGTGTGTTGTTATATAGGGCTTGTACTCCTGACTGTCCTGAACACTCAGCATTCATCCTACTTTGATACTGAATGAGGTTCTACTTTCATATCTGTAAATAATCTGTACTGTCAAACGTGTTGCAATTCGCTGTGCAAAGTTGTGTCACTAGGCAGGCAAAAAAACTGTGATTGTGGGTTTGAATTCTGGATCGGCCTGCTTATGCTTCCAGGTTTGTCAGCACCATCTCATGGGTTTCACTAAAGTTGGAGACATCTAAGACCTGCATCACGTCGTACTGTTCCCACAAAAAGCTGACACGCTGTGATATGACTGAAATATTGTTCAAAGAGGTGGTAAATCCAACTCGTTCACTCACCCACTCACTCACAAAAACATATTATTTATTCACTGTAAAAGTAGGCATGAACAAGGATTTGTCGTGTAAAAGTGTATGTTTTAATTTCAGATATGTGCCCTCCATCCGAAACTATGAAGATAACGTAGCAACCAGTACACAAAATATGGCATGTGTCTCAGTTTCACAAAGTCTGCGAGAAGATTTCTTAACCTGCAAGATATGTTTGAATATCTTTGACTCGCCAAAGATCTTAAGTCCGTGTCTCCATACCTACTGCAAGGGGTGCATTGAAAAGCTCATAGAGCGATCTCAATCTGATTCCATCCTCTGTCCAGAATGTCAAAGACCGGTCAAAATCGCAGACAAAAACCCAGACTCCCTCCAAGACAATTTCTATGTGAATGGCCTGGTTGACGCTTTTTCAGTCGACAACTGCTCTGTGTGTAAATTACGAGGATTCAGCAATACGGCTAGTCATCAGTGCCTTGACTGTGGTGACAGTCTCTGCAGCAACTGCTCTGCCGGCCATCTTGCCTCCAGGACAACAGTGAACCACAGAGTTGTGCCCCTTGAGGATGTAGCTAGTGGGAAGTATGATGATGAGATCATCAAGAGAAAGCACCTGTACTGTGTTGAACACAGGGACAAGGAGTGTTCCATCTATTGCAAGTCCTGCAGCAAACCTATCTGTGTCCAGTGTGCTCTCATTGTCCACAGGGACCATGACCTGTCCAGCCTTGCAGACGGCTCAGCTGATGCGGAGGAGGTTGTCCATTACATAGTCCAAGAGAGTCAGGAGCTCCTGGAGAACCTTGGTGAACTTTGGAAGAAGGTGCTGACTGATCAAGGGAAGATTCAAGAGGAACAACAGAATGCAGTCAATGAGATTGAAATCAAAGCTGAGGAAATCATACAAAACGTGATTGCGCAGAAAGACTTGGTGGTTGCCCAGATACACAAGGCTTATACGGACGTGTTGAATGAGGTTGCTACTCTGAAAGTGGAGGTGGACAATGCAGGCAGATCGGCCAGGAAGATGGTTGACACCACCAATGTTATTGTGACTCAGAGCAGTGGAGCTGAACTCCTGCTTCTCACAGAGACCCTGAAGCAGGGAATGTTGCAGGTCCAGGATGTCTACAAGAGACTTCAGCACAAAACCATCCCTCTTGATGTGCAGATTTCCTGGAGTGTGGATCCAAGGGCGCAGGATGTTCTGAGTAGGTCAGTCTTTGTCGTGAAGGACGGATTTAATGAAAACAGACCTCCACCTGGCATGAGTAATTGTGTACAAGATGTTGCCTTCTCAAATACAGTATCAGCAGCAGCATCATATGCAAGTCTTCCAACAGATATTCCCAGGAATTCTCCTGAATTAGTGATGAACGGTTCAATGACCCCAGCAAAGAAATACCTATCGGTCAGTTCATCGTTCTTGTTTCAACCTTTGCAGTCACACACAGTTACAGCAAGTCCTGAGGACCAAACTGCAAGGCTTAAGAAGACTTTACAGCAGTACAAAATTCTGGATCCTCCAACTGTGAAACCACCTGAAGGTGCTGCTGCTGCTGCTGCATCCCCATCTACTGCCCTACAGTTGTCTGCTCCACAGCCAAGGGTACGAACGTACAGCGACGTGCTGAAGCATGCGTCGGTTGCTGTTGTTCCATTCAAACAGAACAGCCATTCATCAAGCATTAGTCTTCAATGGATTTCGGACTTGAAGGTGTCGGTGAAGAAAGATTCTTCAGAAACGGAAATCTTAGGTCTAGCGTTCTTTGGTCACGACAGGATTATTCTGACTGATCAAGGGAATAGTAAAGTCAAATCCTTGGTCAAAGATGGCACTACTGCATTTGTGAAGGAGTTTTCTGAGAATGGTAAATCGCCATCTTCAATCTCATCTATCAAGGATGTCATAGCATTTGTAATCCAGAATGTGCTATATGTTGTGACAAAGCAGTATGTCCCAATAGCAAGGGTTGTGTTGCCCTCAACAGCCCAAGAGGAGGAGAATGTATCATACCCACTGTGTTGGTATGATGAGGAATCTTTCCTTGTAAGCAATCTCTCTGGCAACAAGCAGTGGGTCATTAGAGTGAGCGGGGAGCACGTCCGTGAATTCCAGTGTCCTGCACGGTCTCCAGTCTTTGCTGTTGCCCGGGATTTCAGCATGAGGTACCTCTACAGCTCATGGGGCCAACCAGGTCAGGCTCTAAGATTCCACTGCTTCCATACCAATGAATGAGTGAGTGAGTGAGTTTTGTTTTATTGCCGCTTTTAACAGTATTCCAGTTATATCAAGGCGTGTCTGTTTAATGTGCGTGGAAAGCCCAAAGTGATGCAGGTCTTAAATATTTTGCAACCCACGTTGTGAAACCCATGTGCACAGATAATTTGCGGACAAATTCTAAAGGGTACACCTGAACTTCTCTTGAGTTCCCTATGGCACATTTAAATCCCACAGGGCACTCCTAAACACATAATTGAGAGCCCTATGGCACATTTCAATTTTGAAAGCTGTTGGTTATGATTCATATTTCATCATGTGCAAACTCTCATGCACTACTTTTGGCAAGGGCTATTTGTCTGAAGGGAAACCTTATAACTCCATGTCAATATTGACAGACTTTTTTAATCTGCCCAAAACTCTTTTCACATTATTGAAAGTGTTAACAGTGCTTTCAGAGCTCCAGATGAGCTGCTTATCTGCGTGAAATACGCATCAGAATTGCAGAAATATGCAGTAAACTATAATTCAAGCGTATCAAATACGCAACGAACATTACAGATACGCTACACAAATAAAATTTGTGCGTATCATCAAAATATTGTGAAGTAACCCTGCGTATTCAATTAGCAAATCAGCAACTTATTTTGAAATTATAAACGGGCATTCCGTCAACCTTGCCAAACTCCACGATGACAGTCACATCATGATCATTTGCCATCACACTTTCGTGTGGAAGTATCGTGGTATTTTTGAGTCCTATAAAGCTCTCGAACCCACACGACACCAGTTTGCAGGGACTAGATGAATAGTGTTTTTAAATATTTAACTTAAATACCCACATGTTTAAAAACTAGTGGGTAACAGAAATTTGAATACGCAGATAGAATTACTGATACCCAATGATTTTAGAATGCATGGGTAAAATACCCACAACACCAAAAGCTTATCTGGAGCTCTGGCTTTAAACTAGGGCTGGGATGGGTAACTCAGGTACTCGGGTCGGGTGGGTACTGAGTAGGACCCAGGGACCAACAGGACTACCCGGACCCGAAGTTAGTCACGTGATTATATTGTTTAATGCAAAAACATATTTAGAACACTATGGTTACACAATAAGTGACAAATATTTTTCTGACTATACACACAATCCTTCTGACTTTATATGTTTGCATAATGATATAACTTCAGTCAACTTCAGTGTATGCATGACCAGATCGGAGTATACGTGTATCTAAATATATTTTGACAGTACGGTCAAACGTCTTCTAATCAGACATTTGTACCCCTCTCTTGTGACCTACAGCGGGTACCCAGGTAGGGTTGGGTAATAGGGGGTTGGGTACCCGGATAGTTAATTTGGACTCGTCCCAGCCTTACTTTAAACCATCCCATGAATCAGATAAATATGCAAATGAGGTCACGTATCAGGAACTTTATTGCTCCTCACATAGATGCAGTGCCCTGTGGCACACTTGATAAAAGAAATTTATTTCCATCCCTGCAGGTTCGGTCGTGGTTGTCGACTCCAACTTCAAACGTCTCCTGGTACTCCGCCCCAACAGTAGAGAGACAGATGAGTGGTACCCTGGCTATGCTGCTTGTGATAACGCCGGGAAGTTCTATGTCTGTGACACGAACCAGGACCAGATCCTGGTGTTCAACAGGTTTGGCAACCAGGTGATGAGCTATTCCACTGAGGCTGATCACCTCTTGATGCCATTGTGTCTCCTCATTGACAAGAGGGACACCATGTTTGTTTCAGGGAAGAACAAGGTGTGTCAGTACAAGATCAGAAGGAAGAAGTCTTTAAAGTGACGGGGAAGGAACAGCCTCCCATCATCAACTGGATTAACGATAAGTCTTGGAAGCATGATTTGGGACCGTCCATTTGATATTCTCGGGGGAGGGCTTGTTTTTTATGTCTTTTTTTTTTTTTTTCAAATTAATATGATCCATTGTTCGTTGAAAAAAGGTGTCTTGAAAAATACATGATCCAGCTCCTTTCACGGAAAAACTATTTCTAGACGCAAAAATATCCCCTTAGAACAAAACTCCCAGGTCTCATCACCCCATAGATTAAATGGCTGGTCCCTAGATTAAATTGATTAAAATAGATGGATTATGATCTTGAATGAACAATATCCCAGTTATGAATTGATGAACCCAACAGAAAGTATGAACATGCTTTAAGGGCAGCTGTTAATTAGTTGAATCTAGTCTTTGTTGAATGAAAATATTAGCCCCAGATTTGCTGGCGTCAGTGAAGTATTTTGAAACAAACAACACAATACCATCAGGAATGGTTCAGTGCCATTTGGATTGGACAGTTATGCAATTATGTACGCATCTTGATGTATGATGAATATAGGGATTTATCAAGGATTCCAAACTGAGTGCCTTTCATTTGGCAGGGGAATTGGGGAAATATTGTGATATTGTTGAAACGTTGAATTTTTTTAATGTTCTTATTTTGTGTGAATTCTGAGGAATTGGGAAATATTAATTCAAATTGGGAATTTTTACTGTCATTTGTTGCAGATTTGGTACCAAATATGAACCCCTGAAAAGATCTAGATAAATCCTAGAAACCAATTAAGTGAGTGAGTGAGTAGGGTTTAACGCCGCTATTAACAGTATTCCAGTTATATCAAGGCGTGTCAGATTAATGTGGGAGGAAAGCTCGAAGTGATGCAGGCCTCAGACGTTTACGAAATCCACGAGCACGGATATGGTGCTGCCAAACCTAGAAACATAATCAAGGCGAACCGGGATTCAAACCCACAATCATAGGTTTCTGGCAGGCCCAAGGGACCCAACTCTGCACAGCGAATCGTAGCGCCTTAGACGATAAGGCTACCCATACCCCCGAAACCCATTAAGAACAGTTATGCATATTCGGCTGATGTCAGTCCGTTAACCCTTTTGTCCTTGAGAATGTTGGAAACATCAAACATCATCAAGAAGTAGTACTTTTGTCATATTCGCCAATTTGTCTGATCTATACACTGGGGGGAAAAGATCACTCTGTCTTTATCAAAATGCCATCACAGTCATGTAGATATTTCCAAAATGATAAATGGAAGCTCAGGACATATGTAAATTTTATTTTTATTTTTTAGGTCTATGTCTGTCTGTTGATTATGTCGATGTTGTAATTCTCCTGCTCAGTACATCAGGAACTATCAGGGATTTAGCTCAATGTTACCATATACTTTTTTCCATTCTTTGTGTGTCAAGGTAGTACAATTATGAGCGTAAGTTGACAACCTTGGTTCTCAGGCGTTGATGTTTGGACTCAGATTCTGTGCAAATTTTAACAGCTTATTTCCTATCCAGGGCCCGTTCCACAAAGCAACCTTAGCGCTGAGACTGTCGTAAGTGTATGTTAAAATATAGGACTTATGATCACCTTAGTGCTACGGCTGTCGTAAGTCTATGTTAAAGTATGGGGGGTTACGATCACCTGAGTGCTACGACTGTCGTAAGTCTATGTTAAAGTATGGGAGTTACAATCTTCTTAGCTCTACGGTTGCTTTGTGGAACAGGGCCCAGGGATGCAAATTGACACCAGCACGGTAGCCACGATCTGTTTTTCTGGTTTTTAAGGTATCAAGGGCAGGTAGAATTCCAGCCATTTTAGGGGGTGGCTGTGATTATGTTAAACATACTCCAAGTGCCTTTTTGTTTTATATTAGTTGTGTTACGAAACATTTGGCGTAAAATTCAATGATGATGGTCCAAAACTATTTTTCCCTTCGAAATTGATTGACAAAACAGCGGAAATGCTAAAGTGACATTTCTCTTCTCCCCTGTATCCATGACTACACATTGGCTGCAACTAACCATGCTGACTTTGACATCCTTACGGGATCTACATGTATAATCAGTATCCCTCATTGTCGAACACTATAGCGCCCACTATATCATGACCCGTGAAGATTCCGGGGTAGAATAGGTCTTCAGCAACCCATGCTTGCCGTAAAAGGCAACTATGCTTGTCGTAAAAGGCGACTAACGGGATCGGGTGGTCAGGCTCGCTGACTTGGTTGATACATGTCATCGATCCCAAATGCGTACATCGATGCTCATGATATTAATCACTGGATTGTCTGGTCCAGACTCGATTATTTACAGACCGCCGTCATATAGCTGGAATATTGCTGAGTGTGGCGTTAAACAACAAACCAACCAACCAACCCAATATATCGCAATATGCATCGCAGTATCTCAGTTTTGTTGCAGTACACTTTGGGGGCCATTACACAGGCCTAGGCATTCATCGTTTAAAGGATTGAATGTGGGTTTTTTTCGTTTCGAGGTATGAATCTAAAAACCAATGTGCATACTGTAAGAATCTGCACAGTATAATAACAGTGATAAATGAAATGATATGATACCCTGGATAGATGAAGATGCTTGAAGCAGAGTTCACATTTTGCACTGCCACTTTGTTATTTTATGGCTTACATCAAAGATAGAGTGGCTAGACAAATAACACAAATATAACTAGTTCTATAATATTTCCTAATCGGAACTTTTCACTTGTGTCGGTAGAATCCGAAAAATCATAAGTTTACAGTAAAGATGAGATATTTTGGGGATGACAACTTCTTTATTCTATTACAATGCAATCTTTGGTATAGATGCTTAGACCTATTCTACCCCGGATCTGTGTTTACAATGTCTATCACTTTTTTTCAGTTCCAGCTTATTGGTAAATTGAAATATTGCAAAAAATCAGGTCCGACAAATAAGTCATTAATTAGCAATTAAAATCTCAAGACATGTCTAAAGCTGGATTGATAATTTTGACATTTTTTTATGAAATTCAACCATATTTGGTATTCGAAAAGTCTGTTGCCAGAAGAGGTGAAGGTCTATTGCCTGTCCAACGACTCAGTGTCAAGTAAGGCAGACGTTACAGGCTTGTATTGACATATCCTGATAAAGCGGATCAAAGTTGATTCTTCAACCATATGCAATTTGCGTTAAACTTGTCAGTGCCAAGCTGACACAAAGGCACAGGCACAAAATAATGACAAGAACTTTGACTTATATTTATGGATTCCAAGCAAATTTAATTTTTTGATAAGTTTGTTTTGTTTTGGATTTTTGAGGCGGAGGGGTGTTAACGGATTTTGATAGCGAAAGTTTGGTCAGTTGGTCAATTTTGTTTTTTTCAAATACATTGCACAGGAAATTTTTTATTATCTAAATTTTGAGGTGATAAAATACATAAACAGTATTATGAATTAAAATCTGACCATGGCATGTCATTGTCATTTTTAATGTCTGAGCAATCTTTTCCATCGGTGGTTTAAAAAAATCCTTGTCATTCTAATATTTTTGTTCTAACTTTTTTAGGTCAGCAGATCTGCAAATGAAGCAAATAAAATATGTAGGTCAGTTCATGATTGGTCAGTAAATACAATGAGGTCATAGGTCATTTTAGATTGCTCTGTCACATATATACTTAATTAATATGTTGTTGTGGTCTATCTATTTAAAGAGTTCTTTTGAAAAATTCTTCAGTGCAAAGATAGTTAAGTTTATTAGCGCCATCATCATGATCATTGTTGAATTCATCAAATCGAAATGATTGCCCCCTTTGGGATTCTGTGTTTTTATTTATCTTATACTCTTATGTTGAAAGACCATGTAGTTAGTGGAGGTGAGGTGAAATGGGGTTTACTGTGGCGTCCAAGATTATTGCACTTACCGTATTCGACGTAATAAGCGCCCAGGGCGCTCTCAAAATTAGAAATAGGGGGCTCTTATTAGCATATTATTTTGGTGGGGAAAAACAGAGTGGAAAGATTAATTTCGTGGTTTATGCTGACGTCCTGAACTGTTTATATACTGTTTAATTGCCCATAATTAAGGTTGCATATAACACAAGAGTGCGTATTTTACACGAATAAGTCTTGTGTACATTGATCAATCGGAAGGGGTGCTAATTGGGATTGTTCACTTGCCAATATATTAGCAAATATCGCCGTGGGCGCTTATTAGAGCGGGGTGCTTATTACGTCGAATACGGTATATAGCGACGTGCATGCATGTGTGTGGCTGCTTGTACTAGTCCGGACTGATGCCAAGTTATAGTGCTAGCAACACTGAAATACCATGCCGCAGTTTAACATGAATATCCCACTCAGACACAGTATACCGACTCCGAGCCAACTAGTCCTTGTTTTAGTCCCTTTAAGCCGAGCGCCAGGCAGGGTGACAAAAAGTACCATCTTTTATTAAGTTTTAACGTCTTTTGGTATGACGCGGCTGGGACCCAGACTTTCTGCTCTGAAGGCGGACGCTCTACCACGAGAGGATGTACTATTTAGTGGATCTGGTGTTCATTTTTCATGATTTGGTCTACTGTGTGTCACCATACCCCGACTGCATGGGATGTGGCTCATAATATCAATCACTGGTTTGTCTGGTCAGATTTGAATATTTACAGGCCGCTGTAATACAGAGATGACAACACGTAAACAACCGAAATAATGTGCTTGTTACGTTCTGGAAGTAAAGTTGGTTGGTTGCTTTGTTGTTTAACGCCGCACTCAGCAATATTCCAGCTATATGATGGCGGTCTGTAAATAATCCAGTCTGGACCAGACAACCCAGTGAATAATGTCATGATTATCGATCTACACACTTGGGATCCATGACATGCATCAACCAAGTCAGCGAGCGTGACCACCAATCCCCTTGGTCACCTTTTACGGCAAGCATGGGTTGCTGAAGACCTATTCTACCCCGGTTCTTCACTGGTTGGAAGTAAAGTGATGCACCTACAGTGAAACCCTATTTGACCAGATCCTGGTTGTCTGGGAATCCATGATTGGATAATCTCAGAATCGGTTCTTAATCTCTATCACTACTGTAGTTCAGTATTCCTCAAGCACAGAAACAATGTTTGTTTTAGTGTGTAACCCCGCACCCAGCAATTTTCTAGCTACAGGACGGTGATCTGTAAATAATCAAGTCCAGACCAGACGATCCAGTGATAGATATCATGGGCATTGATCCACGTGATTGGGATACAATGAAATGCATCAACCAAGTCGGTGAGGCAGCCTGATCACCCAATCCTGTTAATCGCCTATTACTACAAGCAGTCACCTTTTACAGCAAGCATCGGCTGCTGAAGACCTTTTCTAACCTGGATCTTCACAGGTCCATGGTATTTAACACAACAGACAATTCACCTAAGAGTGTTTGTTTCTGTATGACATGCTTCTTGAAGAACCTATTGATTAGGTATTTACTGTAAGATATCCTCACCCAGATAGGTAAGTAGTCACATTGGTTCCTGGGTACCTGGCTATGTTTACAACTGTTATCATTACAACTGTATGGACCAGTGAAGATCCGGGTTAGGATAGGTCTTCAGCAACCCATGCTCGGCTTAAGAGGCGACCAACAGGATCGGGTGGTCAGGCTCGCTGACTTGGTTGATGCATGTCATTGTATCCCAGTTGTCTGGTCCAGATTGGCGTAAGAGGCAACCAACAGGATCGGGTGGTCAGACTCGCTGACTTGGTTGATGCATGTCATTGTAACCCAATTGTCTGGTCCAGATTGGCGTAAGAGGCGACCGACAGGATTGGTGGTCAGGCTCGCTGACTTGGTTGATGCATGTCATGGTATCCCAGTTGTCTGGATCAATGCCCATGATATCAATCACTGGATTGTCTGGTCCAGATTTGATTACTAATATTGCCAGTATGGAGTTACACAACCAAACCACAACTGTTGACAACACATCCACATTGAACCCATCATTCTTCCAGAGAGCACCTTTGCTACATTGTACTTTCCATCAGTGAGATTTCATTTTGAACTTTTCACAGTGGGTTTCTGAGATTACTGTTGACTCTACAGTTTGTAATAAAAAAATTGTATTCATAAACCATTTGTTATTGTTGGCCTTTGTAATATTTTAATATGTATTTTTTTCTGTTTTTGTGTTTCAAATTATTGGCAGTTCTGTTTTCAAGCCAAGCAGTTTATTATTAAATTTGTATTGTACACACTGAATCATCACTTTGTTATTCAATCACATACGCAATTGAATCCTATTTTTTCAATAAACATGCTTCTGTCTGAGCGGTGGGTTGGCCATGTGGTTAAAGTGTTCACTTGTCATGCTGCAAGTCTGGGTTCAACTCCCCGCCTGGATGAAGAGTGAAGACAACTTCTGGTATTCCCCGTCATGATATTGCCAGAATGTTGCTAAAACTGTACTCACCCACTCTGGCTGACGTGAGAAGCCTCCTCTTCTCCGACTCTTTGAGGTACTTCTCCCATGGGGATGCCAGGATAGAATTGGTCACCAGCAGCCTCAATCTCATGAATTTTGTTCGTTTGTTGTCAAAACCCGAGACCACACAGTGTCATTGAGCATTCAGCACTAAACACACTGGTATTATGAATCGTTATTGAATCATGTACATGTTTTGATTGGTAGTTGTTTCACGCAGCATTCAGCAATATTCCAGCTATATGACGGTGGTCTGTAAATAATCGAGTCTGTTCCAGACAATCCAGTGATTAACATTTTGAGCATTTATCCACGCAACTGGGATACGATGACATGCATCAACCAAGTCAGCGAGCCTGACCCCCAATCCCGCTAGTCACCTCTTATGACAAGACCCGCGAAGATCCGGGTAGAGAATAGGTCTTCATCAACTCATGCTTGCCGTAACAGGCGACTTGTTGTAAGAGGCGACTAAGGGGATCGGGCAGTCAGGTTCGCCGACTTGGTTGATACGTGCCATCGTACCCCAAATGCGTGGATCGATACTAATGATGTCAATCACTGGATTGTCTGATCTGGACTGAATTATTTACAGACCGCCATCATATAGCTGCAATTTTGCTGAGTGTGGTGTTAAACAAAGAACACAAACGGTGGACACAAAAAATAGGTGTCGCACATCGTACCATCAAACCCAAGCCATCATCAGCATGACGTGTGATCACTAACCCCCTGGCTACCCCTCCGTAATAAAGAACAAAGCCAATGCCACTTTTGATATCAATTTAATCATACAGCAACGTATATGACAATAGGTCTACTGTGTGTCCACTTGCACTCACAAACATTCCCAGCCTATACACAAGTATGTACACTCAACATGTCACACAACCGGAGATCCACTCCGCTTCTCTCACAATGCTAAAGTTCACTCTAAATGCATTAAGATGAATTGGTCTGTTTTGGCCTGGTGTGTATGTAACGAACATCTGTGATCAACAAACTAAGGAAACGGGCTTCTCTATGACATTATCAACATGTGATGGACATTTTGTTCTGCAAAACTGGGACACAAATAGGTTCCGAATTGATGGAGATCTTCAGTCAGATCAACATACCATTCAGACACTTAGCCATAAAAAAAATCAGTTACAATACAGTGAGTCAGTGGTTCTACACCGCTTTTAGCAATATTCCAGCAATATCACGGCGGGGGACACCAGAAATGGGTTTCACACATTGTACCCATGTTGGGAATCGGAACCCGGGTCTTCGGCGTGACGAGCGAATGCTGTAACCACAAGGCTACCCCACCGCCCACACACATTTTGAGAGTTTGGTCTTGATACAAAACACCATATTAAGAACTTGACATGCTGAGTTAATGATTCCCATACTGCATCTCCAATGGGAAGGGGCAAGTGATATGGGTCAACACCACATTAGGTCTTTCACTGGTAGTCCATGTAGAGAGAGTGCTTCAGAAAATGACTGACAACTTTAGTGTTGTACGATGTCAACAAACATGTTTTCGGATCTGAGTGAGTGAGTGAGTATGGTTTTACGCCGCTTTTAGCAATATTCCTGCAATATCACGGTGGGCGACACCAGAAATGGGTTTCACACATTGTACCCATGTCAGGAATCGAACCCGGGTCTTCGGCGTGACGACCGAACGCTTTAACCACTAGGCTACCCAACGCCCCTTCAGATCGTGAGTATTCGGGGCCTCTAATAAGACTCACACTAAGAATAATGTACTTTATCTTTTCACTGGATCATCCAGGGTTATTCATCTTACCATAGTTGACATTTGCATTAAGCCTGAGGTATCCTGTGGGGACTCTCCTACCATGGAATGCCGACAGCATCCATTCACAGAAACTAGGACTGGGACGGGTAACTCGGGTACCCGGGTTTGGTGGGTACTGAGTAGGACCCGGGTACCCACAGAACTACCTGGACCCGTGGTTAATACTTAATATATTGTTTAATGACAAAAATTATGCACCCATTCCATCTGACTTTTCATATGGTTGAATAAAGATGTAA
Source organism: Haliotis cracherodii (assembly GCF_022045235.1). Lineage (NCBI taxonomy): Eukaryota > Metazoa > Mollusca > Gastropoda > Lepetellida > Haliotidae > Haliotis > Haliotis cracherodii. The sequence goes on along the minus strand of NW_027266306.1, from coordinate 267,311 downwards.
CTTAATTCAACTTCAGTGTATGCATGACCAGATTGTTTACTACATGTGTCTCAATACGTTTTGCCAGGGCTATGGTAATAAATGCCCAATCGGACATTTTGTACCTATCTCTTGAGGCCTACAGCGGGTACCCGGATAGGGTCGTGTAGTAGGGGGTGGGTACCCGGGTAGTAAATCTGGACTCGTCCCAGCCCTAACAGAAACAGCTGACAATGTTATATTGTTTGTGTTGTATTCGTGCCACAACTGACTCTGACCACATCTAAAGTTTGTATACCAGCATTCACAGGTTTTCATTCATCCATCGGCAGTGATCGAAGAGCAATTGAGGGGTTCATGTCATAACCCCAATGTTGACTGTTCGCGAATAGAGGGTCTCTGTAGCAAACCCCCATGTCCCTCATGTAGATGGTGATTGGTTGGTAAAATATTAATGTAAATCGAGGGCTGGTAATTTGAAATTAGACTTTCTAAAGTATAATCATGTGAAATTCCTGCTGAAAAGAAACCTTCACTGTTTTCACCTACAGAAGGTAGAATAGGTCTCTTTGGTATTATTCATTACCAGTATATATATTAAACGTTCAGTGATATCAGAGCAACTGTTACAAAATGATGACAGTGGTGTTTCAACAGGAATGGTATTTGCTTCACACATGTGATGGACTGTTGTGTTTCCCTGTTCTCATGATCCCCACGAATGTTTCTGTTGATGCAGGTAACCATCAGACAGATCAGCACATTATAATATCACTGAAGATGAAACAACCCCTTCAGTATGACAAGGTGGAATTGTTTCCAACAAGTCTCCATCATGACTGAAATTGTAAATAGTGGACAGCTGTCGGGGATTTATCTTGTCAAACTAAATTCGCCAAACTCAGATATTTTAAAAAGTTCCTTTTTACTTACTTACATTTGCTGCAGACTCGGGGCAGATTTGAGGCTGAATATCGGCCTCCAAGTCTATGGTGTCCCATGTTTAGTTTAATAAACATCTGTGCTATTGTAGTAAATATCTAAAATCTCACTACTTAGGGCAAATCCGATGTTTGTTTTTTGTTTGATATGAAGATTGTCAGGTTTTGTGCCCCAAGACATGGCTGGTTGTATAAAAGAAACCAAAAAATCCTTTTGAAAAATGTTTTTGAAGATGTAAATGCAGTGTGATGCTATCATTATAGCTGTACATCTGACGTTCATCTTTCTGTCCCACTTCAGTATCAAACACTCACAGCTTGTGCCTCCAGGATTACCAACTGGTCACAGTCAGTACAAACCAGTTTAATGCTGAAGTAACCAACAGCAACACCCGAAAAGCAGCAAAACCGGTTCCAGTTCAGTCGTATCCGTTACAAACCAGTTCAATCTACTTATGTATCAGATCGAGTGAAATGGGCTTGGACATACAATTGAGGTGGTTTCTCTCATTCATCCACATGTTAAATTGCTCCGACAATCTCTCACTCACTCACTCAGTCTACCCTCCTCACGCTCCCCACTCAGCACAGGTTACAACGCGTATAGTTCTGAGCCAGGTCTGATGATGGTACAGGTACACCGAGTGTCTTCACCGCCTGTCGGACAGGCCGCTGTTGGGCGGTCTAACTAGACGGTGGACGTCGGGAGGTGGTCGTCACAGACATCTGCAGCCGACCGTATCATTGGAGAACTGCAAGACAACATATAATGTTTTAAGCCTCTTTTGGCAATATGTCAGCAATATAGTGAGTGAGTGGGTATGGTTTTACGCCGCTTTTAAGCAATATTCCAGCAATATCACGGCGGGGGTCACTAGAAATGGGCTTCACACATTGTACCAATGTGGGGAATCGAACCCGAGTCTTCCGCATGATGAGTAAACGCTTTAACCACTAGGCTACCCGACCGCCCCTGTTAGCAATATAAAGAGAGGGAACATCAGAAATAAGCTTCACACATTGTACCCATGTGGGGAATTGAATCCGAGCGAACACTTTAAATGTAAGGCTATCCCACCGCCAGAAATATGTAGCAGGATACTGTATTGCTGTTGTCTTTGTGTTCACTGCACTCAGCAAAATTCCAGACATAAGACAACGTTCTGTAAATAATCTAGTCTGGACCAGACAATCCAGTGAATGACATCATGAGCATCAATCTACACAACTGGGATAAGATGACATGCATCAACCAAGTCAGCAAGCCTCTTACAGCAAGCATGGGTTTCTAAAGACATATTCTAACCTGGATCTTCACAGGAAGCCCCAGGGGTGCTCTGCACAGCGGATTTTGTCCCATTAGGTGACTAGGTGACTAGTTACATCAGTGAATAGTGAATTCATACTGAGACACCAACCACGCATTGTGTCAATCAGTGATATCCGGACAATCGTCAAGTGTAAATTCTCTATGCATTGATACATTGTGGAATCATGCATTCAAACGTTAAAGTGCAAGTATTCATGATAGAAAACATATGATGTCCGAAAACCTATGATCCGATGATAACAGTATTGTGTCATGAATAATAATAAAGGCAAACATATGATGCTGAAAGCTCTGATCGAAAACAGGACAATCCACGACGTTTGTCCGAAAACAAGATAATATTTTTATACAGAGGATGATATTTTCCCTAGGACTACTGTTTTACAATCTCATTAAAATCAGATCTTAGTTCTCGCTGTGCTCAACAAAGATTTGAGGACATCCCATTACGGCTCACGTCAGAACGACCTTTCATCTAACCAATCAGAGCGGCGCTTACCAGATCATGAAAGTGACAGTCGGAATGTGTTTTCTTATCATGCAACCACGGAATATTGAACACTGGGTATTTCGAAGGACAGTTATGGGTTTTATGATTATATCCATACAATCTAGGCCATATATAAGCCATTCCAGAATGTTCTTCTTATCAGTTTTATTTTGTTTAATCGAGAATATGTCAAAATATGTTTCGAAGCGTAGTTGCCAGTTTGAAACTAGTGTCGTAAAGCTCGAGAAAGCTGCCTTCTGATTGGCTACTGTCGATTTCTTGTCAGTCATTTCATTGGTCGGTCAAAATTCGCGAAAGGTCGTTCTGACGTGACCTGTAATGGGATGTCCTCAGATCTTTGTTTAGCGGTAGTGAAAACTAATCTGATTTTAATGAGATTGACTGTTTTAAAAGATGTGATTTTCCACGTTTCCGCGGAGATTTCACATCCCTGCAAACTATGAAATGCTAACCTCAAATTATGGCAATTGGTAACATCTGGAAAATCACCAGGTGTACATATTCTATGCATGGATACATTGTTCAATTCATGATTCCTAGCATGCTAATGATGTATATCGCTTGTGTCCATCCTTCAGACTCACCCGACACAGGTGTCATGACGCCTTCGTCTCAATGAGTTTAGATATTCCTATGTACCACGATGCTACGTCTACATGCTCCTTCTCGTATCTCTTGATGAACGGATGCTCCTGGGGATCAAACAAAACATTCAAAATTCTAGTGGTAGAAAATTCAAAATTCTAGTGGTAGAAATGTGAGTAAGTGAGTATGGATTATGCCGCTTTTAGCAATATTCCAACAAGATCACAGTAGGGGACATCAGAGATGGGCTTCACACATTGTACCCATGTGGAGATTCAAACCCGGCCTTCGGCGTGACGGGTGAAAGCTTTAACCACTAGGCTACACCACCGCCCCAGCAGTACAAGACTTTTCATAAACATACTCATACAAGATACTTTCATTGGTTGAAGGTGCCACAAAACATTTCTTATTGTCACAGTCAACAATGTACCACCGGTCAGAGCTACACTGCACCATCATACAGTGTAACACTGCTGTCAGCAATGTTACAGCTATATTGCACAATCTCACAGTGTAACGCTTTTGTCAGCAATGATATGACTATATCCCACCATCCTACAGTGTAATGCTGTTGTCAGCAAAGTAAAAGCTATATCACACCATCGTACAGTGTAACGCTGTTGTCAGCAATGATATGACTATATCTCACCATCCTACAGTGTAATGCTGTTGTCAGCAATGTAAAAGCTATATCACACCATCCTGCAGCGTAACGATGTTGTCAGCAAAGTAAAAGCTATATCACACCATCCGACAGTGTAACACTGTTGTCAGAAATGATATGACTATATCGCTCCATTCGACAGTGTAACACTGTTGCCAGCAAAGATATGACTATATCACCCCATCCTACAGTGTAATGCCGTTGTCAGCAATGTTACAGCCATATCGCACCATCTCACAGTGTAACACTGTTGTCAGCAATCATATGACTATATCACACCATCCTGCATGGTAACAATGTTGTCAGCAATGATATGACTATATCCCACCATCCTACATGGTAACACTGTTGTCAAGAATGCGACAGCAATACCACACCATTATGCAATAGTTGGCATGCATTCACAATAATATTATCAATAAAGCCTTCCTAAGACATTATGTATCAACGAAGTATTTTTCAAATCTCAAAATGCAATCTTGCTTCTGTTCTACCCAGAATATTAATTGGCATTTTGTTGTAAGTTAGGTGAGGTGAAATGGTGAGGTTTAACGTCACATTCAAAATATTTTTCATTTGTTGAAAGTTGGGACTGGCTAAAATTAGGGGGGACTGGTAATTTTTAGAGTTGCCAGTTCACAAGGATTGGCAGTTTCACAAGCCAGCGGGAACACTGATTGTATTAATCCACACTGATGCTTGTTTTATCCCATAGAGATACTATGGTACAACTTAACTTGAATACCCCCCTCAGACACAGCATACGGACTCCGAGCCAGCCAATCCATGTCTTATTCCCGCAATGCTGAGCGCAAAGCAGTATAACAGCAAGTACCATCTTTAAATTAAAGGTAATAACCACGATAATCATGGGCTGCAGTATGAACTTACCAATAACTTCTTATACTTTGGCCTTTTCTTGTAATCTTTCGTCAAACTGGAAAATTGAAAAAAAAACTCAGTTGCATGAAAATTTTACCAGTTAGATATAATTGACATGTCAATAAATTAAATCATAACGTGTATTCATTGTATCACTATTATTTTCAATGCGTTGCAGAAGTTTGACAAACCTAACTGGCAGGTGTTCTTGCCCCAGTATGTAGACATGGAACAGGAACAATAATCTCAAAATGCCTGACATTTTTTTAAAATTTAAAATCCACACTCAGCAATATTCCAGCAATATGATGTCTGTCTGCAAGTAATCAGGTCTGGACCAGACAATCCAGTGATCCATTAATATCTACCCAGTTGGGATACGATGACATGCATCAGCCAAGTCAGCAAGCCTGAACACCCACCCGATCTCGTTAGTCGCCTCTTACCAAAAAGCATGAGGTGCTGAAGACCTATTCTTCCGGATCATAATCATAACTAAATGCCTATCAAAAACACATAGAAAACTGACCAGTCTCGGACGAAGGAGCAGAAGTCGAGTGAGAAACTCTCTCCGGGTGGGAGGAGGGGTGGGTCCTCTTGCAGGACCTTGGTGAGAACTTCAAAATCTGTCTTACAGTCTTTGTAAGGGAACTCCCCTGTCGCAAGCTCCACCTGGAAGACCGTGTACAAATGAGTGAGTGAGTGAGTGAATGAGTATGGTTTTACGCCGCTTTTAACAATATTCCAGCAATATCACGGCGGGGGACACCAGAAATGGGCTTCACACATTGTACCCATGTAGGGAATCGAACCCGGGTCTTCAGCATGACAAGCGAACACTTTAACCACTAGGCTACCCTACCACCCCTGGATATAAGTGAGAGTGAGTATGGTTTTACACCGCTTTTTAGCAATATTCAAGCAATATCACTGCTGGTGACACCAAAAATGGGCTTCGCACATTGTACCTATGTGGGGAATCAAACCTGGGTCTTCAGCATGACAAGTGAACACTTTAACCACTGGGCTACCCAACCACACCTGGATATGAGTGAGAGTGAGTATGGTTTTACGTCGCTTTTTAGCAATATTCAAGCAATATAACAGTGGGGGACACCAGAAATGGCCTTCACACATTGTACCCATGTCGGGAATCGAACCCGGGTCTTCGGCGTGACGAGCAAACACTTTAACCACAAGGCTACCCACAAAAATGGGAAGATTTCCATCTTATTCATTGACCCAGAAGCAGTGACATATCATTAGACAGAACGCACATGGGCACTGGTCTGATCATTCATAAGATATATTGACTTTTGTAAAATCCTAAGTTGAAACAACAGAACAACTGTTCTTGAAATGTGAAGTTTGCAATGTTACTTGGAAATATATGGAATAAAATCACTGGACATACCCTTATCAAAGCAAAATATCCAATTTTGTAGATATATAAAAGTACAACATTACACTGTCAATGTCAATATTTTCTACAGAAAAAAACAAAAAACATTAAAAAAAGAGGTTTTGCCCTATTTTGAGAAAATCAAAAGAGAAATTGTTTAGGTCACTGTAGGTATGTGTTTCAGTTTTATACCATCCAAATCACATACACACCAACAAAATGTGACCAAAAAAAACAGTTCCTGAATTCTCACATAAGCATGACAAGTGGATAACTGATTCAAATTATAGACAACATTGATTTTCTAGCAACATTCAAGAAACTGGTTCTTCAAATTACCAGTGATATTCCCAGGCTCCAGACATCAGCTCGAATATCATAATCAGGACAGGCAGGATCTGGTGGGTCAATTCTCTCAGGCTGAAAAAGAAAAACATAAACATGTACATATAAGGCTAAAAATAATAATAATCTTGGTTCTCAGGCACCGCCCGCATCATCCTAAAGTCTGCCGCATGTTTAGTTTTTATTTCCATTCACCCCCCCCCCCCCCCCCCCCCCCCCCCAAAATATAAAAATTCTAATACTTAAAAGCAATGCGATCCAATGGAGCACACAGTTACTTCCCTTTACATGTGCACCCATGTACTGAACATCTCATGTAATGGTCATGGTGGCAATAGGAGTTTGTATGCTTGTTTATGTAGATAGGCCCTTTCCCAGGTTGATGGTACACAACTGTTTATCTGGTGACATACTAGTTTGAAGCAAAACAAAACAAAAACATCGCCCGCCCCCGCCCGCCCCGCACTATATTTTCAAAAGTCATTGCCTGAGAACTAATTCTTTTATTTTTTCAAGCCTAATATGAAGAACTCTGAGAATACTAATGGCTACTTCACCCTGGCAACATAGGTCTTCTATATTCCGGCTATAGGATGGTGGTATGTAAACAATCAAGGTTGGGCCAGACAATCCAGTGATTGATACTATGAGCAACGATCCACACTGTTGACAATGTTTGAGGTACGATGACACGCCATAAATCATGTTACCGAGCCTGACCAACCGATCAATAAGTTCGCCTCTTACAACCAGCATATGTTGCAAGGGACCTATTGTCACCCAAAATTCACACAGATACCCAATGTAGTCACTCTCTGACAAGCAGTAGGGGTGCTGGCGTCACATTCTCCACGGGTATTGTTATGAGTGTATCATTAGGCCACACTCTTTTTTTAATTGATCTACGGATCCAGCAAAGTCAAATTTTGTTGAAATGGAAAGAAATTTAATTCAGAATTTGCTCTTTTTTTCATCCCCCTATTTAGCTGATGGCATATTGCAACCAAAAAATTTTTTTTGAAAAGAATCTACTGAAATTGACATATATTAAACATGGGAATCAAAAGAAAGTTTTTTAGTCGTTCCTGAAATTGATAGGATGCATAGATGCACAACTGTATTCCCGCTTGATTCGTCAGGTTTGCATTGCTTAAATCAACAGCTGTGTGGCAGGCTCTTCTCATACATAAAACCATTTTTATATTTTTATACCAGCCAACCCGTAGTGAAGTAGAAAACCTCAAACAAATGTAATTCCCTTTTTTTCCTCACCCACCTGCTGTAAAGCAAATAAAAAAAAAAAAGTGTGGCCTCACAGCACTACATGTAAATAGACCTAAGGCCACTTTTCACACAGAACTGAAGGTAAAATATTGTATTCTGTCTTCATACAAGGATGGATTTCCTTGAACACTGTGCCAGTGTCACTGTTGAAATCACAATGACAAGGCTAAATATGGTGCCTAGGATCACACTTGGTTATCAAATTTTTTAACAAATATAGCTTGTGACCTAATTTATTATATCATACCGTCATGTCAGAATGATAAGATCTGATTGGTCCATGTGATCTTGATAAAAAAACTATGTATCCCGCCTTGGAGGGAAATAATATCTCAACGGTTGAATAAATCCCTGATATCCCGCCATGAGCAAGACAAGCCGCACGTGGATTTCTGAGAGGCTGAATAAATCTGTTATACCCCACTTTCACATGCTGCATGCTTTTTCTGAATCAATGAAAGTAACGTGACATAGCACAAGTTAACCTCAACTGAATCAAACAGCTGTTTTCAATTAATTTTAAAACATGTCGGTAAGAAAAATTTGTTATGGGTCCCGCGTCAGGGAACTCATTAAACCACATGTTCCCCTCATGATACTGCTATAACTTATAATATGAAACCTGTGACAAATGTACTTTGAAACTTCACTGGACAAACATATGGACAGTTATAACCATATCAACACATGTAATGCACAATATACTTCACAAAACAATCCTGGGGATTCACAAGTTGAAAAGGATTATCAAACACAATGAAAAAGGAAACATGGTAATGAGTGCCCCTTTCTTCAAGTCATAACCAACTCACTGCCATATATGCAGCACAGCCTGCTGTGCGAGTCTTGGCCTTCGAGTCCACCAGTCTCCCACTGATGCCGAAATCACACAACTTCACGGATCCATTCTCATCCAACAGAATATTGGATGGTTTCACATCTGAAATAATGAAAAATCGACACAATTAAACTTTAAGACAAGAATTAATTTATCTTTACTTTATATATTTGTATATACTGTTTTCTCCGGCCATCACCCGTGAATGCCAACAGCCGATGAGAGGTGTAGTAATGAACAGTGATGAAGCATGTCTATTTTCCGTCAGGTAATGAAATAATACAGTGTATGCCTCCAATTTCATTAAAATCAGATCTAAGTGCTTGCTATCACAACTCAAGGAAGTGAGGACGTCCCATTGCAGGTCTTGTCAGAACAACCTCACACCAACTTTGACCGACCAACGAAATGACTAAGAGCAATCTCCTTAAAATCAGACCTCAGTTCTCGCTACCGCTAAACAAAGATCTGAGGACATCCCATTACGGGTCACGTCAGAACGACCTTTCATCCGACCAATCAGAGCATCGCTTACCAGATTATGAAAGTGACAGTCGAAATGGGATTTCTAATCATGCAGCCTCGAAAACTTTAACTCCGAACGATAGTTATGGGTTTAACGACTGTATCCATACAATCTACACCATCTATTAGCTATTTCCAGAATGTTCTTTTGTTCAGGTTTCAAATTTGTAATCGAGAATTTGTCAAAATATGTTTCGAAGCGTAGTCGCCAATTTGAAATTAGTGCCGTAAAGTACCAGAAAGCTGCCTTCTGATTGGTCATTCCATTGGTCGGTCAAAGTTCGCGCAAGGTCGATCTGACGTGACCCGTAATGGGATGTCCTCAGATCTTTGTTTAGCGGTAGCGAGAACTAAGATCTGATTTTAATGAGATTGGACTAAGAGTGACATTAGCCAATCAGAAAGCAGCTTTCTCGACCTTTATGGACTAATTTCAAAATGGAAACATCCATTCCAGCCTCGCTTTGAAAAATATTTTATCAAAGTTCTCGATTCAAAATTTGTAAACTGAACAAAAGAACAATCTGGAATATCTAATAGATGGCCAAGATTGTCTGGCGGTGCTTCCCACGGGAATCGAACGTGGGTCTTTGGCATGATGAGCAAATGCTTTAACCGCTAGTAGAACTCAAAGACATAGCAACCCTCGATCATCCATGCTTACCTCTATGTATCACACCATGATTTTCTTTTAAGTAATGTAATGCCCTGACAATCTGTGGAAAGAGAAAACATATATTAGTACCAAAACTATAAACATCTTACTGCATCGAAAACAGTCAACATTTGCAAAGACATACTGTTCTAAAAGACAAGTAAAACATCATTATGATCAGCTTGATTTAACAATGCTGGTCATGGATAATTCCGATTTGGTGACGAGTGGGTTTTTACGCTGCTTTTAGCAATATTCAAGCCATGCACAGCTCAGGGCTGTGTTCGGGTGAGCTTTTTTTTCTGTTCTCTGGGAACACAGTTCAGGTGGTTTCCACTACCTTTCGGAGTGAGAGAGTATGGTGTTACGCGGCTTTTAGCAATATACCAGCAATATCACAGCGGGGAACACCAGAAATGGGCTTCACACGTTGTACCAATGTCAGGAATTGAATCTACCTTTCGGAATTGAGATGAGATAAGCAATAGGTATGAATCAGCATAAGGTAAGGTGATATAATGTTTGTCAAGTTACTCACTGCCACTGCCATTTTTCCCCAGGATTTTTTCTGGAATTGGTTTCCTTGTTCGTTTTTAACAGTTTATCTAGACAGGTGGACATAAGCTCCATACAGATCCATACTTCGCTCTGAAAACAAAAATAGACATAACTACTTTTATATCATAACTGATGATAATAACTTATTAAGGCGATCTCATTAACGTAATCTCAAGTGACCTTGACCTTTAACAGCAGTCTGCAACAAATTAATCACATGAGTGAGCTTGTCTTATCGCAGCTGTGAATAGTATTCAGGCATTTCAAAGCATTTCAGCTTGGATTGAATTGAAGGCCTGGGACGGGTAACTTAGGTAAGTCGGGTACTCGGGTCAGGTGGGTCCTGAATAGGACCCCGGTACCCACAGGACTACCCGTACCTGTGGTTAGTCATGTGACATATTGTTCACAGACAAAAACTCACTATAGCTCAGTGTGACACTACATGTTGCTAATGTTCGCATCTCTTTCTGACGATACACACATTCCTTTTTGACTTGCATATGTTTGAGTAAAGATAACACTTCGGTCAACTTCTTGTACGGATGATCTGATCATTTGATACATGTATCTAAACAGTTTTGGCCAGGGCTGCGGTAAAACAATTCCCAATCAGACAACTCCCAACTCTTGAGGCCTGCAGTGTGTACCCGGTTAGGTTCGGGTAATAGGGGGTTGGATACCCAGGTAGTAAATTTGGACTCGTCCCATTCCTATTGAACCGTAAGAAAAGTCTGAAGTTATGCAGATTTTAGACATTTGAAAATGTTCATAAGTTTTTTGCAAGCCTTGGGAGAGGGTTAGAAATTACACTTGGTTAATGTCGACTTATTGAGATATCAAGGTCTTAAAAAAACCACGAGGTAGTGAAGGACTGTGCCAAAAGAGTGAGTGAGTGAGTGAGTGAGTGAGTTTTTTTTCGACGCTTTTAGCAATATTCCAGCAATATCTCGGCGGGGGACACCAGAAATGGGCTTCACACATTGTACCCATGTCGGGAATCGAACCCGGGTCTTCGGCGTGACGAGCTATCGCTTTAACCACTAGGCTACCCGACCGCCCCCAGTGCCGGAAGACTCACCGAGGTGATGAATGTTCCTAGACACTGGACAATGTAGGGACAGTCGTGACTCTTCAACACAACATCCAGGTCCATGATGATACGCTTGTTCTCCTCCTTGTTGCCAGATCTTCTCATTTGCTGAAAACACATGGTGGGAGTCATAGCTCTTTTCATGCATATCACTTATTGATACATGAATGTCAAAGAAATACATACCGTATTCGACGTAATAAGCGCCCAGGGCGCTCTCAAAAATAGAAATAGGGATATCTTATTAGAATATTATTTTGGTGGAAAAAAACAAAGTTGAAAGATAAATTTCGTGGTTTATACTGACGGCCTGAACTGTATATATACGACAGATTATTTATTTTTTTTTCCAGAATTTAATTGCCCATAATTTAGGGTGTATATAACACACGCGTGCGTATTATACACGAATGAATAAGTCTTGTGTACATTGATCAATCGGAAGGGATGCTAATTGGGATTGTTCGCTTGCCATTATATTAGCAAAATATCGCCATGGGCGCTTATTAGAGCGGGGCGCTTATTACGTCGAATACAGTATACATATCCTATAATATTCTCTGTTGTTTGTTGTTCAAACCCACACTCAGCAATATTCCATTATTCCATGAGCATGGGTATGATGCTGACAAACCTAGAAACATAATCGGGGCGAACTGGGATTCCAGCCCGCAACCAAAGGCTTCTGGCACCAGTGCCCCCCCAACAAACTGTAAATAATCGAGTCTGAAACAGACAATCCAGTGACTGACATCATGTGCATCAATCTACACAATTGAGATCCAATGACAGTGAGATTCAAAAACATACAACTATGTCTTTAAGCCTTCTCCTCTTAACTGGTACTGTTAGTGAAACACAAACCAACTTCACCAAACTAAAACACTTTAATAAATTTGACTGAGATCATTTTAATTTTAACTTCGGAATTTTTAAGTAAGGATAAGAATTTATGGATGAACAACTTCTTTATTACAATTAAGAGCGACGTTTCGGTGTAGGTTCTAACACCGTTATCAAGCAAGTGATTTACAGAGTGCAGTAAGCAAGTATATATACACGTAGGAGGCAATGTTTATACAGTAGGGTAGATATTGTATACTGGAGTAGAGAAGCCTGTTGTGTACACACAAGGGCAGTGATGATGACCATGGGTGAAGTCAAGTGCCATGAACAAAGGATGAAGCCAGTAATGTAAACAACAGGATTATGGCTGATTGGGGTCTTTGATGAGTTGATGGTACATCAGGGGTATGTAATAGCCTTGGTCACGGTCACTTGGTTCGGAATTTTTTAAAGATATTTGCAGCAGATATGGGGCCAAATATCGGTATCTAGGAACGTCGAGATATAAAAAGTGTTTAATGTCTTGTAGATGCCCTCAAGGCCAGAGAACGAAGACCTTGTGTTAAGGTGAGGTGAGGTGAAATTGGGTTTTAACGTCGCGTCCAAGATTATTCCACTTATATAGCGACGTGCATGCACATGTGTGTGTGTGGCTGCTTGTACTAGTCCGGACTGATGCCGATTTATAGTGCTAGCCCACTGAGATACAATGCCGCAGTTTAGCATGAATACCCCACTCAGACACAGTATACTGACTCCGAGCCGACCAGTCCTTGTTTTAGCCCCTTAATGCCGAGCACCAGGACAGGGTAACAACAAGTGCCATCTTTTAACGTCTTTTGGTATGACGCGGCGGGGGATCAAAACCCCGGACCTTCCGCTCTCCGGGTGGACGCTCTACCACTAGACCACGGAGGTGGTCCTTGTGTTAAGTACTAGGTATACATAATTCCAGAGAGTAGCTCTGGCAAAATGTGGATGACCCTGACCTTGACAGCCATGGGGTGCTGCGTAAGCTTGTGCCTCATCCTCACGACTTGGCCGCAGGTGCCGTGACCCAGCTCACCCAAGGGCTCCATGTCACTAATATCAGTTGGGTATTTCTGAAAAACAATTCATAACATCAATACTGACCCAAATCTACCATAATGGCAAAAGCATTACAATACAAGGGTAACGCTATTTTTCAGGGATTTTATCATTTGCAGAAGCATGTGGTCATCCATTAACTCCCCGACGAAAGTTCAAAAGACCTTGTGAATTACACAAGTGTGTGAATACATTGCTTAGCGTCAAATCAGCAATCTTACAGATATTCGTGAAGATATGAATTAGGGAAGAAATCTTATTATCGTATTTTTGCTGCAATTTCGCAACAAATACGAAAGAATGAGGTATGCATGAACAATAGCCATGTTGTAAAAAATGTTATATTTGGGATAACACTTTCTTAGTAAAGTACAGATTCTATGTCCTTTTTTTTTTGGGGGGGGGGGAAGGTTTGAGTTCCATCCGGGATTAGAACCCCCATTGCCAGAGTGAGGCACCTAGTCGACAATCGACAACTCACAGAGTGGAAGCCATGGAAGCTTGGTGGCTGAGATCACTGACTTTAAGTGCTGGTGATTAGGTGCCTCCCTCTGGCAGTGTGGGTTCCAATCCCGGATGGGACTCAAACCCCCTCTAAAAATAGAGTACTACAATCTGTACTTTGCTCAGAAAGTGTTATCCCAAATATAACATTTGTTACATTTGACCACTTTCTAAATGGCACTGTGTGTTTAATAGCCATGTTGAAAACGTGCAGCATCAGCGGACTCACGTTTCCGTTAATGGAGAGGATTCCAGACTGCTTCATGATTTCTTCATACTTCTGATCAATCTCCCCGCTGTCTGGCGCCTTGTGTTGCCCTCGGTGACAATCCAACTGCATGCCCGGGCGGCGCCGACCACTGAACAAGGAAATGGACACAAAAAGACATGTCACGTTTTTTGTCAACTATGCACCTGTATGCATCAGAGTGAGTGAGTGAGTGAGTATGGTTTTACGCCGCTTTTAGCAATATTCCAGCAATATCACGGCTGGGGGAAAACCAGAAATGGGCTTCACACATTGTACCCATGTCAGGAATCGAACCCGGGTCTTCAGCGTGACGAGCGAACGCTTTAACCACCAGGCTACCCGACCACCCCTGTATGCATAAGACAACCTCTTGGTACTAATGTGAAGAGAATGCAATTGTTTGTTGGTTTCAACAGTTTCAGTCATATCTTGACAGTTCAACTTTGAAGGAAAGGTCAAACTGACCCATACGGCACCTAGTGTTGGAGACTGGTTGTAAAATCATGATTAATGATTGGAATAATACAATACAATATAATGAATCCGTCTCAACTCCAATGGCACTCAACATGTACATGTGGCTGCACATCAACCTTAATTTAATCCTCACCTTTCCTGTGGAAATCTCTGACAATCAAGCTGCATTTCCGGGCGTCGCCGACCCGACGAGGGGGGCGGAGCTTGACCGAGAACTGGTCCCGCTTTCCCCATGACTCCCTAATGCTGCAATGTTAACATTGATAAATACCTGATCTTGACCATGTTGAAGGAGAATAGTATCTAGGCTGGAGTGCTCTCTGCAGGCAGTTTGGGAAAAGTTGTTCAAAATCGGAAGTTAGAAATTCCAAGGTATTTCAACATTGTATATGATGCAAGAAAATATACATGAGCATTAGGCCTCCTTCCTTCTTGGTCTTACAACCATACTGATAGGAATTGTTAAACTTTGGAAATCGAAACTGAATTTGCTGCAGCCTTGGAGCATACTATCTGCCTAGATAAATCCCTGGATTAACAATTTAGTTAAAAGACAGCATATTCATATCATATTTAAAATTGTCGGCGTATCATAAATGGGATGGCATGAATATATGCAATCTACCTAAACTTCAACTTAAAAGTAAGCCTAAATCTCAATGAATGGTCAATGGGTGTTATGTGACAGTGTATATCGTAATTACATTTCTGATGATTATTGTGGTGATTTAAATGAGGTGCTTGTAAACGTCTTAGCATATTGCTAGTGTGGCAAAACTCCTTTTTGCAGCCCACAGCAGCTCACAAAACAGAGTGACCTCCCTTAGTTGCTTATTGTCCAAACTCGGTCCCAGCGCTTGACACCTTCAATAGCCTATCAATATGGAGCTCCGGTGTGAGCAGGATTGACTGGTCCCTGTTTACAGTTGTTGACAGACTACATGGTTCAAGACCCCTCCTGTAATCTCTGGAAGGTTATATCTCTCTGGCTATACCTATGTTAGACAGTGTTAGAGCCAAACGCGGTTGATTCAAGGCCTTTCATCGATGACCTGACTTACCTATTTGCCCAATGTAGAGAGCATACCTATCAGGAAAGTACCATTTTTGCTGCTGCCATGATACGGTCATTGTATGTAATGACTGTAAACCAAATCCTGTGTATTTCAATATAATTTGTTGACTGTTCATTGATCTTGTGTGGTTATTTACTGATTTCATAATTTTATTCTGTATACATGTACTGATTTTTCTGGGTTAACTTTCGCATTTCAATTGGCCAATCGACACTAGTAATGTGGCATGTGTAGAATAAATGTGTCAACACTAACAGCCATGACATGCATAGTTTCCTGGGTGGCATACAAGGTGCAGAGATGGAGAGAACCAGTTTATCAGATGAAGTTATATAGACAGTGTCAAGTTGAGTAGTGAGGTATAGTTATGTAATTCATGCTGCCATGCTTTCAAGACAAGATTTCACTTGCAAATGAAATCTTTCATCTGATTAGTTGAGAGTCTCGTGTTAATTTCAGAAAAAGATCAATAGATTTTTCTATTCCATGACTTCGGTGGGGCTAGTTCAAGCATTCTTCCAATTCACATCAAAATTTCAGTTGTCTTTTCTGATTAAAAAGTCACAAGATAAGTCATGTGAGCGAAACTCTAAGGTAGTCTTACATGCTTCGTAACCATGGTAACCATGCAGTGAGCTCACCATCTCAAGTCTGTTAAGAACCATTTTTCTTGGGACACCTCAGTGTTAAAGTAAAACATACTTGATATGATTGTTCTACACAAAGGAGCATTGTAAGTATGTCTAAATATTTCATGTCATCATGACTCCTTCAATGTTTGTCTCCTGGAGTGAGTGCGTGAGTGAGTGAGTATGGCTCTACGCCGCTTTTAGCAATATTCCAGCAATATTACGGCGGGGGACACCAGAAATGGGTTTCACACATTGTATCCATGTCGGGAATCGAACCCGGGTCTTTGACTGACGAGTGAACACTTTTACCACTAGGCTACCCCACTGGCCCCTACAACTGGAAATGGTTATCTAAACACTGGAAATATCTCACTAGCATCAAGAACAACCCGTTCAACCATGTGCACATACACTACCACCACATATTACAAATAATCGCAAAATATTCTCAGTCCATCTTTTCAAAATAGTTTAAGCAAACAACGAAACCATCCAAACAAAACACTAATAAGCTAAACAAGCATACTGAATTCATTTTTGAGTGAAAAATATATTAAAATGTCATTTTTTCCTACTTTCGTTTCTGGGGACCCGAAACCTGGAGACATCCCATAGGAAAGGTGAGTTGTTATCACAGGAGTTGTGACGATAGTAATCATTCCAGCTTGGGACGACTGGCAAACACAAGACAAGGAAATAAATGTTAGGCTGAAAACAAAGGTTGTGGTTTCAGTTCTAGAGAGTGAGTGTCTGTGGAGCTTCATGCTGCTATTAGCCATTCCAGCCATTGTCAAGAGGGGCAACACCAGACATTGGATTGCACACATGATGAGAATCAAAACCAGATGTTCGGCCATTGTATTATTGGTTACTACCCACCAACCCTTGGTCAAATGCCAGACTCACAAATTTAGGATATGTACTGAATAAAGTTAGGGATCGTATTTTGGGAATAAATTTTTGTAGTGAAGACTGAGCACGGGGGGGGGGGGGGGGGGAGACAAGTTGCTACCCCGGGTCCCCACGGGGCTAACAAGCAATGGGGTGGGGGACACGTTGCTACCCCAGGTCCCCACGGGGCTGAAAAGCAATGGGGTGGGGGGACACGTTGCTGCCCCCAATCCCTACGGGGCTGAGAAGCAATGGGGTGGGGGGACACGTTGCTGCCCCCAATCCCTACGGGGCTGAGAAGCAATGGGGTGGGGGACACGTTGCTGCCCCCAATCCCTACGGGGCTGAGAAGCAATGGGGTGGGGGACACGTTGCTGCCCCCGATCCCTACGGGGCTGAAAAGCAATGGGGTGGGGGACACGTTGCTGCCCCCGATCCCTACGGGGCTGAAAAGCAATGGGGTGGGGGACACATTGCTACCCCGGGTCCCCACGGGGCTAACAAGCAATGGGGTGGGGGACACGTTGCTGGCCCCGATCCCTACGGGGCTGAAAAGCAATGGGGTGGGGGGACACATTCTAGACTATCCTGGGTCCCCACGGGGCTAACAAGCAATGGGGTGGGGGACACGTTGCTACCCCGGGTCCCCACGGGGCTAACAAGCAATGGGGTGGGGGACACGTTGCTGGCCCCGATCCCTACGGGGCTGAAAAGCAATGGGGTGGGGGGACACATTCTAGACTATCCTGGGTCCCCATGGGGCTAACAAGCAATGGGGTGGGGGACACGTTGCTGCCCCCGATCCCTACGGGGCTGAAAAGCAATGGGGTGGGGGGACACATTCTAGACTATCCTGGGTCCCCACGGGGCTGACAAGCAATGGGGGGGGGGACACGTTGCTGCCCCCCATCCCTACGGGGCTGAAAAGCACTGGGGTGGGGGGACACATTCTAGACTATCCTGGGTCCCCACGGGGGTGCCAAACAACAGGGTCAGGGGACACATTCTACCCCAGGTCCTCACAGGGTTCAAAAGCATGAAAACATAGTCAGAGGTTGGCACAAGGAAATCAGGGGTTGGTCTGGTAGGCAATATGATAAAAACCACAACATTTCTTTTATGTCTGAGCATCGAATCAACATGCTACAGCTTATCGAATGTTGGGCAATGATAAATCAGTTTCCTGTCAACGCAAAAAGATCATTTATGTGACATGTTTACAAAACATACATGTCAAATGACATCATATAATCGCAATCCCCAGAAAACAATCGGAATAACTGTTTAACATGAGTCACGTCAACAAACTCTTTCAAAATATTTCATTTTCAGTCCAGTTACATCTTCCTGAGGTAAGGGAGTTAACAGATTGTAAAAGTCCAGTTCTCACCCTTGCCGAACTAGGCTGGTATTATAGAGTTATATTTTGGCTGTACTAATGTGTCTATGCATATTCCAGTCAAAATCGCATAACGGAATCGATATACGGTTCGGAAACTGCCATGCAGATTTCGGTTGCTTGCAGGATTTGCAAATCATGTGTACCTCAAACTCAGTCTCAAAAGATATTTTCCAAATCGTTTCATGTTTTTAATCACGGTGCTCTCGTGATTTGATGCGAAGGCCCGTTTTATAACAATATAGATTTGATTATCGTTCTTCTCGTCTTGACTGGGCGCCGCTATTTTGTGTGAAGCAAATGCAAGCTATTTGAGAGGTGGAATCGGATTGGTCAGTAGGAAGGACATAGAAGGGACATAACTCGTAATAGCCACTGATTGCCTAGAAATTCTAGCCTAGTTCGGCAAGGGTGGAAACTGAACTTTAACAGTCAGTGAACGGACTTGCCTCTGGAAGATGATCCAGTTACCATGGTTACTGGTTTATCATACACCCATACTGTAAATATAAGACATAATATACTGCTTAGGCCTTTTATTTTTTATTGGTTGATTGACAAAACATTTCGCCAAAAATTCTTCAAAATAAGAGGTAAAAAAATACAAAAACTTCCAAATAAGCATCGCTACTTATGAATGAAAAACAAACAAGTTAAAAAAGGTAAGATACAGAAGTTATTTGGTTTTTTTTTGGGGGGGGGGGGTAGAATAAAGATTATTATATGTATGTGCCACCATTTCTTCAGACAGCGGTGATAAAATCTTGTGGGAATTTTTTTTGTCAAGTCATTTTATTTTGGTTGTATTTTCAGGTTCTTTTTGTTGGTCAGTCCGTAAACCAACTAAACAAAAACATAAGGCCTTAAAAAATCAATAGCTTCACAAAAAGCATGAACAATGGGTTCATTATAATATATGATCCAAATCAAAACAAAATGTTTCACTCAATCATCATCACATCATGACGATAATATCGCGTTAACTTACCAAGCTTCTATGATTTGTATGTATCACACAACAGCGGTCGAAACTAACATTTTTAGTCCACTAGTCCTTATAATGACAATATATAGCAAAATCCTTAAAAATGGCAAATATCTACTAGTCCTTATGATACCTTAACTATTGGGCAGTTGGGCAAGGACTATAGGACTAGTGCCAATTTCTAACCCTGCATATCACGACACTCCCTAAAAAATGCATTCTACATGAGACAAACCACAGATTGATATTATGAGCATCCCATATTGTGCACGATGACACACAATCAACCAAGCATCATCATGCACCAATCTGGCCGCCTCTTACGACAAGCATATCCATGAAACAGGTTACTCGGGACATTTTCTGACACTGGAATCTCCACCATGTGCAC
Source organism: Haliotis cracherodii (assembly GCF_022045235.1). Lineage (NCBI taxonomy): Eukaryota > Metazoa > Mollusca > Gastropoda > Lepetellida > Haliotidae > Haliotis > Haliotis cracherodii. Next base: position 247,176 of record NW_027266306.1, on the reverse strand, counting down.
AGGGCTTTCTGTTTTAAATGTCCATCAGAATCATTACTTTCTTTAGCAAAAAAGACTTTTTTCTTAAATCCTAATTATGATAGCCAGTTTTCATCTGCCCTGTGAACTTCAGACAAGAAACATTAATGAATCTCTAAAAATAGCCATGATGTCTTCCCAGAACAGCGATAGAAACTAACAGTTTTAGTCCACTAGTCCTAATAATGATACACACAGCGTTAGAAATTGGCACTAGACCTATAGTCCTTGCCAATCTGTTCAATAGTTAAGGTATCATAAGGACGAGTAGAAATTTGCCAATTTTAAGGGTTTTTCTATATGTTATCATTGTAAGGACTAGTTGACTATAGCTGTTAGTTTCTACCCCTGTACACATATAGCAAAATCCTTAAAAAGGGTAAATTTCTACTATTCCTTATGATACCTTACCTATTGGGCAAAGACTACACCATGTACACGACTAGTGCCAATTTCTAATGCTATAGAACCAGCACATAAATATTTGATAAAGTATCAACAATGATCAAATCAAACTGACAGATCAATTTGACATGTGTAAGTAAATAATCGCATAGCACTGTGTCAATGGCAGCATACTTCATGCAGTGGAATACTTGCATGCTTGTTTATACATATGACAGAAGGTTGATGAAGATTATGAAACTGTAACATTCTTCCTAAAATGTCTCAGCATGTCTATAGTGTTTCTGTTTACCGCCATTAATTTACTGGTAAAATAGGCCATGAACCCTATCGGTCCAAAAATATTGAATGTACCAGTATTGCAAGTGCTGCCGTAACCGTCCTAGTGTACTGATAAATATATAATTTGACTGAAACACTGGTGACTCACTATCATTCAGTTAAAAAGTTGTCGAATCATAAAAAAACATGAATTCTGAATGTCAGAAAGTTAAAGATTGATACCACCACGGAATGGCCAAGTATCATCTGGGATTTATTGACCGCTTGTTCCCAGAAAATGATGTATTGGATTCCTTGGCTTATTTTTGCAAATGGCCCACATTTATTTCATGAATAAGCCAAAAGGACCCTACCATTTTGGAAACCGGACTGTCATCATTGGTCACTGGCCAACATATTTAAATATTAAATATACGAAATGAACATAGTGAAGACTCAGTTTATCAAAGCAAGGAACTAGTCGTTCATGATGGGGAGGGGGAGGTGTAAGGGGGAATCAGGGAAGAGTCGACAAAAATATGAGGGTCATAAAAAGTAATGAACATGTTCGGGGAGGGTCATGACAAATATGTACAAGGACATGGAGAGGGTCATCCAAAATATGACAAGCATTAGGGGAGGGTCATTATTTTCTGTACTTTAGTGCATCAAAATCTCCTGACCATGCTGACCCCTCCCTCTCCAATAAATGACCGGTTCCTAACTTGACATGGTTCTTTCTACATTCAAGTTTCTTACTTTTTCTTCGAGTGCTACCCCATTTTCTGCTGAAAAGGTAAATGCTGAGCAGATGAGTCGACCATTTACCCTATCATCTGGCACCTAGAGTGAGTGAGTATGGTTTTAAGCCGCTTTTAGCAATATTCCAGGAACACCACGGCGGGGGGATGGGCACCAGAAATGGGCTTCACACATTGTACCCACGTCAGGAATCGAACCCGGTTCTTCGGCGTGACGAGCAAGCACTTTAACCACTAGGTACCTCACCGCCCCTGGCATGAAATGATACACTATGACTTCAACTGACATATAGACTAACATTTCCAATGGTCCTAAGTTGCTGATAACAAACCATTCTAACCATCAGGAGAATAATGGATTCTGAATCTGATCATATGATTAAAAAAAAGCAGATAACACCATGCCTTTAGATTTAGCAACCTAGGCTGATATAAAAACATGAGGGCTTCACTGACATGCTAGAGTCTGCATGGGCGGATACAGGGGGAGGGGGTAGTGGTGCAGGGGTGCGCACCCCCCCTTTATATTTCGAAAAAAATCTTTATTTCTGTATAAATTACCACCAAAGACATTAAATAGATCTTAATTGTGCACCACCCCTTTCAAAAAAAAGCTGTATCCCGCCCATGGTCTGTATAGTAGTAAATGTACAAATGTTTTATAGACATGGGTTATCAGTATTGTTTGACAAGACCAAGCAACTTTGTATTTTTAAATTCTGGTATCTAAACAACTGCTCAATGTTGTGAATGTCCGGAAATATCTAATATTTTCACAGTCTAAACTATGACAGTCCAAGAGAAAGATTAAAGATTAAGCCTACAGATCACAGGTAAGAAAAGACAGCATACAGATTCAAATGAGTTATTTCATTCAGATGAATAGAAAAACGATTAACCAAAAGAAATATAGCAGTTTTTGCTACCGTGTGAACATACTGTCACGAATTCATGTGATGCGACAGTTTTGGCCCTGAAAATGTCAAAACAGCAAATTAGAGATTCACAATCTACACCAGAACGCTTGCTTGTTTATTCAACCCACTGGCCATCAAACTTACTTGGCCGTCTGGGGCCCGGGGATCCTGACTGCAACGGTCTACCTCTTCTGTCATTTTCATGCAATCTGTTCTCTAATGTTAGCTTTTTCTCCAAGTCGTTCAGTTTTTGAGTCAACGATTTCTTAGACGACATGTTGGATTCTAAGATCACATGATCGAAATATGCTTAGTGCGTGGTGGAGCTACGCCCGAATTGTAGTTTCGTAGCATCATAAAGAACAAGAAATTATCTCGTATCAAACAATGCATATTATATGTGTTATGTTAAAGATTGGGAAAATTGCACCACATTTTTCTTCTATTACGAAACCCATTTTAAATTAACTTTACTTACGTATCCATATAAATAATGAACAGACTCGGTTGTGTACCATTTGCGCACTATGGCCGCACGTGGGAGACTGGGAAATCCAGTAGAATGTAAACATTGAGTGGTTTGCAATGAAACGTATGGTTTCTTTAATAACATTCAGTAGAAGAGTTATGACATCGGCAGGAACAAGTACACTCGAGTCCAAAATGCACTCATACAAGGTGAGGCACTGTTTCGTTCTGACGATCAGCCTTGACATTTGTCAACGCGCGTAAATGTCCCTTTGAGCAGGTACTTGTCGGTCACATGACTTTATCACGTGATCAGTTGACCTGACACACGTGTTGACCTAAATGTTGTCGCTGCCGACAATGAGATGGCAGTGTTTTGTGTTACCGGCACTTTAGTTATGCTGCTTATTGAAGTATGAAGTAAACACACAAAGAACAACTGTTCTTTATGACTAACGAACGCGAGAAAAGAAAAGGGTAGGATGACAGCATGTTTTCACGTTCTGAGGAGATTTACTGTAATGCCAAGTCGGAAGAGCAGTCGCGCAAGCATGGTGAAAACCATTGCAATCAGATGCGTTTGGAAGGTGTGTTATATGATATGTTTTTCTCAGTAATGAGCAAATATTTATTTGAGATATATCTGGACGTTACAAATATAATTGTCACTTTTATTTGAAATTTTATCCATTGTCAATATTTGTTACTTACGATATGTAATGTGCCTAGCAGACGCCATATCGTGACTTTAAATCATCTCTAGCAGACACCAAAAATGCATCTATGCACATGTTTATTTACCCAAATCACAGCAATAACACAAACATTATTATGTAACCCTCCCATAATTAATCATGATTGTTTAGTCTGATAATGATTTTTCTCCTAGTCAGACCCATAGACTTGCATTAGGACCTGATGTACAAATTACTATAGTTACTATAAGATGTTTACACAAAGACAGCAGGGGTAGAAACTAACATATTTTGTCCACTAGTCCTTATAATGATAACATATAGCAAAACCCTTAAAAATGGCAAATGTCTACTAGTCCTTAGGATACCTTAACTATTGGGCAGTTTGGCAAGGACTACAGGACTAGTGCCAATTTCTACCGCTGGGTCACAGTCTGCTATTTTATCCACAAGCTCCAAGCCCTCTCTGGTAAAAAGTCTGATGGTCTCGTAAGATCAACTTGTGGTGGTAATAGTCCATATACAAAACTAACATCTCTGAAAATAATGCAGGCAAAGTTCAGGCAAATATACTAAATGGTCTTTTAGAACAAAATATGATGGTGAGGGTAGATAAATGTTTTTAAACATATATTACCATAATTAGTTTTATATATATTTGTTTGGCTATCACCAATCAGGGCTAATTAACTGTTATGGGTTGGCTTCGATATGTCAGTTGCCAATCACCTATCCACCCCAATTAAAGGTGCACTAATCTCTGGCTTCTTCTCGGCTGTCTGACACTGGCCGCTAGGTCTCACTAGCTGCAGTGAGTCGATTTGCTCGCAAACACACTGAGCATGACAAGAGACTGGGCTACAGTCTACAAGGACAGCTAAATAAACTTGGAGGCAATGTTTGTTTTACACATTTTTGAACACTGATTGGTTACCCCTGATCTATGAAGATTTCGACAAAGGCGGATGTTAATTAATTTCCTTAGCCTAAACAAACAGACAAAAAGAACGGCAGAGGCTCATCGGATGTCGTTATTTGGAAATACCCCTGATGGTTATAGTTTCATAATCAAAATAAGTTTCCCTGCAGTGAAAGCATTTTTGGATAATACGATTACTACTCCCTTGTTGTCATCCATGTTTTCTGGTATGACCGTACACTTGTGTATTTGTCGTCATTCACTTGATGCTCAGTTGATGAATTTATTACAGGTATAATTAGTGGTAGCACCACTCAGGTTACCTGATAAAGGTTCCCATTTAGCCTTTCTTGTGTCTGGGGTAATTATTCAATCTAAATCCAGGTTTGAAGTGAGGTGAAATGTGTGTTTTGTAAAATGCACGTGGCAGCCCAGCAAGAGATGAATGATCAGTTGATTTTAGAATGTTAACTGACTTTAAAAGTCCAGTTCCCACCCTTGCCAAACTAGGCTGGAATTCCCGGGCTCGATTGTAGCGTCACCAGTGGCTATTACCAGTTATGTCCCTTCTATGCCTCTCCTATGGACCAATCAGATTCCACCTCTCGTATCACTTTCATTTGTTTCAAACCAAAAGGCGGCGCCCAGTCAAGATGATCTGATCGATAATCAAGATCTATATATTGTCTTACATCGCGAAGCGTGAAATCATGTGAGCACCTTAAATAAAAACATGAAAAGATTTAGAATATATCTGTTGACGAGTTAGCGGTGCACATGCTTAGCAAATCCTGCAATGGACTGAAATCTGCATGACAGTTTACGAGCAGGATTTCGATTTCGGAGCATGATATTGATTGGACTATGCATAGACTCGTTAGTCCAGCCAATACCAGCCTAGTTTGGCAAGGGTGGAAACTGGACTTTTATAGTCAGTTAACTCACTTGCCTCGGGAAGATGTGGGACTCCTACAAATAAAGGTTGTGAATCCCCTGGACCCCCAAAATGAATAACCCAAGTCCCAAGGTAAATCCCTGCAACTCATTGTCATTAGGTGATAACTCCTCTAAACTATGAAAGTAAATTTTTGTACTATATTTCAAAGATTATGCGTACAATACATTACTTTTGGGACTGGCCATTTTTTGGTGGAGGGGGGGCGGGAGAGGTTGATAATAATTACCCTCCCCTATTGCTTGTCATATTTTTGGAGGGTGGTTGGATAGCCTAGTGGTTAAAGCCTTCACTCATCACGCCGAAAACCCGGGTTCGAATCCCGACATTGGTACAATGTGTGAAGCCCATATCTGGTGGTGTCCCCTGCCATAATATTGCTGGAATATTGCTAAAAGCGGCGTAAAACCACACTCACTCACTCACTCACATTTTTGGATGACCCTCCCCTTGCCTTGTACATTTTAATGACCCTCCATGGAAAGACAAAATAACAGAAGAAAAGAACTCTATATTTCAGTATAAAATTATTTTTAAAATATTTTTTCCATGAACCTTCCCAAATATGTGTATTATTTTTTATGACCCTCCCCAAGAGACTGTCCAATTTTATGGTGACCCTCCCTTGATTCCCGCCGCCCCACCCCCTACTGTAATAAATGACCGGTCCCTGTGTTGACATGTCAGTGCTAGAAACTAAGTCTGTGGCATCTAGCACACAATAAACAGACTGAAAACAAACAGGTCTTGCTCCTGCTCCTGCTGTCATGGGCTGATAAGCATGCCTCTGTGAGTGTGATAGCTTACTCTGGTTGTTGTCTTACAACATACATTGATAATGCTCCCGATAACACTACCGTACTTACCCTTTATCAGCGTCACATAGCCTGATTTACCAGACTCACTGTTAGCAGCTGAACGAGACATTCATTGATATGGTAGTTACCATAGTGACTTCCCAAGTAACTGTTACCTATGATTTTAGGGTCTTTCAGTGGATTTTAGTGGATTTTCATTTCAAGATATAAAATCCAGTTGAAGATACTGACACGCATTTATTAGGTTAAATACAACACTACAGCTAGAGTATTGTGTACATTATGCTAGTGCATGATTGCTCCATGCAGAGGTCACAGTGGATGTAGGTGACAAGATGAGTAGCCGATTCCAGGTGTGTTCTCTATTTTTTCATTAGACCATGATAGATTGGTTATTAGATTTACGCACATATGGAGAAAATTACGCCTTTCTTGACTCTTACTTTGTCGACTACGACTATGAGGATTCCGATGCGGAGTGGATCTCTATCATCTCATCGTTGTTGCAAGGGCTTGGGTTACAGCACGTCATTGTTGGTCGACCCATGAAGACCTACGCTTGCCGTAAAAGACGACTGTGCTTGTCATAAGAGGCGACTAACGGGATCGGGTGGTCAGGCTCGCTGACTTGGTTGATGCATGTCATCGTATCCCAATTACGTGGATCGACGCTCATGATGCCAACCACTGGATTGTCTGGTTCAGACTCGATTATTTACAGACCGCTGTCATATAGTTGGAATATTGCTGAGTGCGGCGTTAAATAACAAACAAACAAAATCATTAGGCCATGATAGATTGTTTATTAGATTTACGCACATAAAGAGAAAATTATGCCTTTCTTGACTCATACATTGTCGACCATGACTACGGGGATTCTGATCCGGAGTGGATCACCATCATCTGATCCTTGTTGTAAGGGCTTGGGTTACAGCACGTCATTGTTGGTCTTCACCCATGAAGATCCAGGTTAGAATCGGCCTTAGAAACCCATGCTTGCCGTAAAAGGCGACTGTGCTTGTCATAAGAGGTGACTGACAGGATTGGGTGGTCAGGCTTGCTGACTTGGTTGATGCATGTCATCGTATCCCAACTGCAGGGATCGATGCTCATGATGTCAACCACTGGATTTTCTGGTTCAGACTCGATTATTTACAGATCTCCGTCAAAAAGCTGGAATATTGATGAGTGTGGCGTTAAACCTCAAACGTTGTGGGTCTTGACTTTTTTAGACACTTTCAGTTCTGTTTCTTTGTATAATCTAGTAACTTATCACAATTATTGTGAACCCAAATGTACTTCTTGGCAGAATACTAGCAATTTAGTAGTGTGCAGATTGGCACAGAACTGTATGTTTATTTGTATGATTGAAGTCTATTAAACTCCCATCACCCAAGGGGCAGTTGGGTAGTCTTAGTGGTTAAAGCGTTCGCTCATCACGCCGAAGAACCGGGTTCGATCCCCGACATGGGTACAATGTGTGAAGCCCATTTCTGGTGTCTTTCTGTCCGTCTGTCCGCTTCTCAAACATCCCAAATGGGACAGATTCTCTCAATAATTTTTTAAGTTAGAGAAATGAAATTTTACACACTGATACACACTTAAAGGGGCACTGATCTAACGCAATTCCCCGGGACTGGTTGTTGCCTTTGTTATTGTTTTTTCCCAGTGAGTACCCGGATGTATTGCAGAAATCTAGACTAGTTCGTGACCTCTGCTGCGCAATTCGTAAGCGCATCAGTCACTTTTATGGGTAGTAATAAGGGCGTATGGTCACATTGATCAACAAAATGAAATACAGTTTTCGAGATAATAGGGAAATGTAGGTATCTTTGTGGGTAGCAACGGTAATGGTGACGAAGTTTTGATAAGGCACTTGCTTGGTAATTTTGCGATTTTCGTTAACACTATTTTGACTTGCAACACAAAGTAAATATTTCACCTGTCCATTGCTTTTTTTATAGTGTGTATATTTTTTTACTGTCAAAATGTGTAACATTTTCAAATTAATTTTAAAGTCTAAATATTGAGTTATTTTACAAAGTGACTGAAAAACATTTCCATCTGTATTATTATGATAACGAATTCCAAACATTTTTATGTTTAATGTCATCACCAAGAGACTGAAAATGTTACGTTGAAAAGTACATGTCTATGTTGTTTGGCTTCTAATCCTACATAATAATCTGTTGTAATGTTTGTAGGCCCTTTTGATCATCTTAATCAATCTGGACAGATTTTTTAGTCAAAATGACTGAAATATTTACACATTTTATAGATTGCCTGAGAGAATCACATTTTACAAATTGACGGTAATATATACACGCTTACAAAGGAAAAGACCTGTGAAAAAAACGTCTATCGCGCATTGAAGAATTTCCCAACCAAGACGTAGAGAAACAAGACCGAATCGGTTCAAATGAAGGAAAACAAAATGCAAATACCATAATTGCAACCTACCAAATTTATGTGTATAAATTTTAGGAGCTTCCTTGTTCGAGGAATGTATCCGTGAATATCCACACAAAGGAACAATATCCCACTCGTCTGCAGCTGTACAAAGAAACTTATTTGATGTCACGTGTCTCTGTAACAATCAAATATGTTAAAAGATATATATCGTTTCGGGATATTATAACCCGTGTTCGTTTCTCAACTGATCACTTGGATTGTTTCAGGCGTTTCACATAGGTGTCAAGTCTCAAGGGTCGGCTGAGAAAGCCCACGTGACAACTATTTTCATAACGCCCACGGTTCCTAAAAATCCATTGAGTGATAGATAACAATGAGCAATCAATCAACGTATTATCAGTTAACCCTTTGAACAAAGTATGTTGTTTTTACATCGGCACTTCACGCCATGATATGAGTGTATTCCCTTTGTTTTAGTAAACCTAGACATGTAAACACTCACTTTTGACATATCCACTGTGCAAGATAACAGTGATTAATCAATCAACGTATTTTCGGTTAATCCTTTGATGACTAGGAACGATCTGTTGATTTACAACAAAAAAGTAAATCAACTGATCATTCACCTCTTGCTGGTCTGCCACGCGCATATTACATAACACACATTTCACCTCACTTCAAACCTGGATTTAGATTGAATAATTACCCCAGACACAATAAATGCCAAATGGGAACCTTTGTCAGGTAATCTAAGTGGTGCTACCACTAATTGTACCTGTAATAAATTCATTAACTGAGCATCAAGTGAATGACGACAAATACACAAGTGTAGGGTTATACGAGAAAACGTGGATGACAACAAGGGATTGGTAATCGTATTATCGACGCAATCCGACTATAACCATCTGGTGTATTTCCAAATGAGGACATCCGATGAGCTCCGCCGTTCTTTTTGTCTGTTTAGGGTGAAGAAATTAATTAACATGCGCCCTTTGTCGAAATCTTTATAGATCACAGTTAACCAATCAGTGTTTATGCAAAAATTCGTAAAACAAATATTGCCTCCAGCTTCCAAGTTTATTTAGCTGTCCTTGCAGACGGTAGCCCAGTCTCCGGTCACGCTCTGTTGCGTTGCGTATCATCCGGGTACTCACGGGGAAAAACCAATAACAAAGGCAACAACCAGTCCCGGGAATTGCGTTAGATCAGTGCCCCTTTAAAGAAGTTAAAAAAATTTGGTGTCTTAAATTTCTTTTTTTTAGAGTTAAAGCCCTTGCTCCGTGCTTTTCGACTTAGTGTGTACTACCATTTCTCAGAAACTACTGAATGAAAGTTTGCATGCTTTTATAAGAGATACTTTGGTGTCATAAATTATTTTTTTACAGTTATAGCCCTTGCTCCGTGCTCTTTAACTAAGTGCATAGTTTCTGCAATGGGGACAACTTTTTCTACTGAGGTTACATGAATGGGACACCTTACGTTAAACATAAGATGGCTGTAAGGAACAAGTCAGAATATTTAGATAAATTATATTAAAAAATTGAAATGTCTCGTTTATTTATATTTAATCACACAGAAATCTGAAAAGTTGCACATAAAAGAAGTCTCTCATGATCTGATGGATTTGGGTTAAACTACATTTTATAAACAACGTTATTTAGTTCTTCTCTTGTTATTTATTTGTCTTCATTTGCAGGATGCCATCCAGACATTGAATACCCTTCAGTCAAATGCTGAGACGCTGGCCAAAATTGCCAGCACCCGGGATTCCCGGCGCCATCTGAACATACCGCACATGATAAACTACTTGAAACGATGTGATATAGAGGTAAGACATACCACGCATGATAACCTACTTGAAACAATGTGATATAGAGGTAAGACATACCCCACATGATAACCTACTTGAAACAATGTGATATAGTGGTAAGACATACCACCCATGATAAACTACTTGAAACGATGTGATATAGAGGTAAGACATACCCCACATGATAACCTACTTGAAACAATGTGATATAGAGGTAAGACATACCACACATGATAAACTACTTGAAACGATGTGATATAGAGGTAAGACATACCACACATGATAAACTACTTGAAACAATGTGATATAGAGGCAAGACATACCACCCATGATTAACTAATTGAAACAATGTGATATAGAGGTGAGACATACCACACATGATAAACTACTTGAAACGATGTGATATAGAGGTAAGACATACCCCACATGATAACCTACTTGAATAGATGTGATATAGAGGTAAGACATACCACGCATGATAACCTACTTGAAACGATGTGATATAGAGGTAAGACATACCACACATGATTAACTACTTGAAACAATGTGATATAGAGGTGAGACATACCACACATGATAAACTACTTGAAACAATGTGATATAGAGGTGAGACATACCACACATGATAAACTACTTGAAACGATGTGATAGAGAGGTAAGACATACCACACATGATAAACCACTTCAAACGATGTGATACAGAGGTAAGACATACTACACATGATAAACTACTTGAAATGATGTGATATAGAGGTAAGACATACTGCACATGATAAACTACTTGAAACGATGTGATATAGAGGTAAGACATACTACACATGATAAACTACTTGAAATGATGTGATATAGAGGTAAGACATACTGCACATGATAAACTACTTGAAACGATGTGATATAGAGGTGAGACATACCACCCATGATAAACTACTTGAAACAATGTGATATAGAGGTGAGACATACCACACATGATAAACTACTTGAAACGATGTGATATAGAGGTAAGACATACCACACATGATAAACCACTTCAAACGATGTGATACAGAGGTAAGACATACTACACATGATAAACTACTTGAAATGATGTGATATAGAGGTAAGACATACTGCACATGATAAACTACTTCAAACGATGTGATATTGAGGTAAGACATACCACACATGATAAACTACTTCAAACGATGTGATATACATCATATAGAGGTAAGACATACCACACATGATAAACTACTTCAAACGATGTGATATAGAGGTAAGACATACCCCACATCATAAACTACTTGAAACGGTATGATATAGAGGTAAGACATACCACACATGATAAACTACTTCAAACGGTATGATATAGAGATAAGACATACCACACATGATAAACTACTTTATCTTACCTCCATGTGAGAAAGTTGACATCTGAGTAGGGTGATAAATTTCTGAGTGGGACAATAAATTCCTTATACCAGACTGCACATGAATTTCTGAGCAGGACAGTAAACAATCTCACCCAGCGATGAAGCAAAAAACTGCACATTGTTAACACGTCCATGAAAGTCATGTGACACTGCACAAGTTAATCCCAGCTCAATCGACCAATTGTTGTCTATCTATTTTCAAGTTGTTTTGATTCTTTTATAGTATCAGATTGAAACATGTCCGCAAGATATATTTGATGTAGCAGTATCACTTGGGTTATATAAAATGGCAATCATTTTTATTTTCTTAGCTTTGCAGAGTTCTATTCAGAATAATGTTATGGGTGTTGGGCGCAGAATTTGTTTTTAAAATCTGTGAAGACATATAATTGCCACACGAAGGGCATTTGGCTTGTCACAGAATTACAAGAGTGGCCTTGAACATGTTGAGGGGTTACAAGCTTGTTACATCGAGCATGTTGAGGGGTTACAAGCTTGTTATATCGAGCATGTTGAGGGGTTACAAGCTTGTTACATCAGATTCGATTATTTACAGACCGCCGTCATATAGCTGGAATATTGCTGAGTGCGGCGTTAATCAACAAACAAAACATCAGATTGGAATAATGGAACAGGAGAAACATCAATAAATATGGAAATGGGCGTACACAGGGCCTTAGATTTTGTTAATGCATCCTATCAGTTGGCTCTAGGTTTCATGTTTTTTTCAACTTAGGGTCTGTTAGAAATAATTATTTTAGAACTTTCTTTAGAATAGTGCTGAGCAAATGCCCTGGACCAGACCACCTTGTTTCACAGTGACCCTAGCACTACTGCTAACGTAACTCCTGTACTCTAACATATACTTACGACAGTGGTAGTTTTATGATTGCTGTGTCAGTGTTACTGCTGGCTTTTGAAACTGCTGGCAACTCTAAAACTTGTTGACATGGTATTTCCGGTGTTACGCGCTCACAGTAATGTCTGTGGTGAGGGGATACACATTAAGACGACCCCCTTGAAAAAACCCTAATTGTAAGTACGAAAAACTTGCCTTATACAAAGCGATATACCATGTATACGGTGCCAGTCCCCGCTAATATTTGAGGACAATTTCATTTCATACTTCTTTCAACATCATGTTCAATGGAATGGCGTCATCTCTGAAGTAACTATGTTAGGTCTACACATCATTCACACAAAGTTTAGTCACAATGTTTTCCTCTCTTTTTTTCAATATTTCAAGATTAAGTACCTACAAATATAATTTTAACCTTGAAGCAAAGTGAAATGTTATTTCCTTGCACTAAAAATCGACAAAGGGGAAAACCTGACAACAGACAAGCTGAATTCATTCGAAAAATATATAAATATCTCTGATGTTTTCTTCAAGAACAAAGATTTATAGGGTACTTTATTTGCCGGTTCACTGGGACTTTCAGTCACATGAATTACCAGCCCAAGCCCAATTTTACTGGTAAAAAACTGGTAAATACCGGTAACCGGGAACACTGTGTGTCAAACCAGATCTCGAGTACTGACAGCCTTATCTGTTACATAGGTAGGTCAATGTGTCGTCTGAGGCGCCGCGATTCGCTGTGCAGAGTTGCGTCCCTTGGGCACTCCAGAAACCTATGATTGTGGGTTTCGAATCCCAGTTCGCCCCAATTATGTTTCTAGATTTGTCAGCACCATACCCGTGCTCGTGGGTTTCACCGAAGTGGTAAACGTCCTAGACCTGCATCACTTCGGGCTTTCCTCCCACATTAAGCTGACACGCCGTGATATAACTGGAATACTGTTAAAAGCGGCGTTAAACCCAACTCACACACTCAATGTGTCTTGTGAACTCAAGAACGAATTTATCAATTCAAAACTTTGATGTCAAGTAGAAAAAGTGATTTCCAAAGTTTTGTGATTGATCAAGGCTCAAGTATTGTGATATGTACGGTATGTGTGGGGTTATCATGACATGCCTCTGAACATGTAGACTGTACGGTGGTGTAATACATGTTGCAATGCTGAAGCTTATCTTTCTGATCTGTGTTGCTAGGCACTGACTTACAATGCTTATGTGTTTTTATCTCACACTTCTATTATAAAACAATACTTTATCATCAGACACACCTCTTGGACATTTTTGTCTGGGATATCAAACAACCTGATTGGCTGTCCTAACTTAGAATTTCTTTATAGGTCTTATTTCCCGCTCTAACAAGCGCCCAAGGCGATATTTGCTAAAATATTGGCTAGTGAACAAATCAAAATTAGCACCCTCTGATTGATCAATGTACACAAGACTTATTTATTCGTGTATAAATACACTCGTGTGTTATATGCACCCTTAATTTTGGGCAATTAAATTCTGGAAAATATATCTGTTATGTATGATACGCACATACTTTTCTTTTGTATCATTTCAGGCTGTCAGCATAAACCACAAAATTTACGATCTTTCAACTCTGTTTTTGTTCTCACCAAAATTATATTCTAATAAGAGCCCACTATTTCCAATTTTGAGAGCATCCTGGGCGCTTATTACCATGATTACATCAAATACGGTAACTTAGAAACACTAAAACATAAGCATAATAACGTTGTGTATGTACTCCATTGTTAAATGTTTTTATGCCTAGGTTCCTGACCTTGAAAAACTGTCGGTTATTCATATCAGCGGCACAAAAGGCAAAGGGTCAACCAGTGCATTCTGTGAGAGCATTCTTCGTCACCATGGTTACAAGACAGGCATGTTCAGGTAATTAATATGTTTACATGAGTGTTCAAATGACAGTTCAGATCAGAAATTTAGTCAGTATAGAACTTTCAAATCTTTCACAAAGATTTGCCTCTATCTCCACTGTGGGTTGGGATCGGGTGGTCAGGCTCGCTGACTTGTTTGATGCATGACATCGATCCCAATTGTTTGTATCGATGCTCATGATATTAATCACTGTATTGTCTGGTCCAGACTCATATAGCTGGAACATTGCCGAGTGCTGTCTAAAACAACAAACCAACCAAATTGTATTGTACTTGTATGTATCAGGTGGTTGGACTTGGGGGTTTGGACCTTTTATTTGAGTACAATACCCCTCTGAATGAAGATCTGAGGACACCCTCATAAAATGTCACATCAGGTGAACCCCGAACTAACTTTGACTGCCCAGTTTAAGGGAAGGATGCATGGGTTCTTGAAGCAGTCCAGTTTAAGCCTTCCAGTGTGATTCAGGATGGTTGGGTAGCCAAGTGGTTATAGTGTTCATGCAGAAGGCCCGGGTTTGATTCCTCACATTGGTACAATGTGTGAAGCCCCTTTCTGCTGTTCCCTGCCGTGACATTGCGATACACTCACTCACTCACTCACTCGGACCGCCCCTGTGGTCTAGTGGTAGAGCTTCCGCTCAGTTCGATCCCCGGCCGCGTCAAACCTAAAGACGTTAAAAGATGGCATTTGTTGTTACCCTGTCTGTCGCTCGGCATTAAGGGGCTAAAACAAGGACTGGTCGGCTCGGAGTCAGTATACTGTGTCTGAGTGGGGTATTCATGTTAAACTGCAGTATGGTATCTCAGTGTGCTAGCACTATAAATCGGCATCAGTCCGGACTAGTACAAGCAGCCACACAAACACATACACGTACATCTCTATATAGGTGCAATAACCTTGGACGTGACGTTAAACCCAATTTCATCTCGCTCGCTCACTCACACTCACTCACTCACTCACTCACTCACTCACTAAATCACTCACTCACTCACTCACTCACTAAATCACTCACTCACTCACTAACTCACTCACCTTTAAGTAATCTCAGATGTGATTAGTTTTGCCATGGTTACAGCTCTCCCCACCTGGTGACTGTGAATGAGAGGTTCCGCCTGAATGGGAGGCCGGTTGCTAAGGACTTGTTCAGCCAATACTTCTGGGAAGTGTACAATAAGCTGGACGCCACCAAGTACCAAGTTAAAGGCGTAAGTCAGAGCACAAGATAAGCTGTGCGTATTCCGTCTTCTTAAGATAACAACATGGCAACTGCTATGCAGATTTTGGTGGGTAATTGCAGGATTTGCAAAATGTGAACCGTCCTCTGGGCATCGACAGATATTTCCCAAATCTTTTCATGTATTTAATCAGCTTGTTCAAATAATTTGATGTACTTCGCGAGGTAAGACTCATTCGATTACAATGTGTATCTTGATTATCGATCAGATTGTCTGACTGGGTACCGCTATTTTGTTTGAAAGAAGGTGGTGGAATGTGATTGGTCAATATTAAGGGCGTAGAAGGGACATAACTCTTAACAGCCACTGGTAGCACCTCGATTGGGTCACTAAATTCCACCCTCGTTCGATAAGGTTGGAAACTAGACTTTTATGGTTTGTTAACTATTTCAACACCGCAGACTACGAAACCAGCCACGACATCATGTGTTCCCAGACACCGCAGGCCGTGGCCACATCAAAATAATATATGATTTTATTAACCTACCTGTCATATCATTAATTTATTAATTCAATGACTTTTCACAATGTCTTTACATAAGTTATATCTAGTAATAAATAAAATCAACAAATATAAATGTAAAAGTTGTCTAAGCTACTATTTCCATCTTTTCCTGTGATTGCGTGCAATGTAAGTCAAATGACGCCTTGGATTTTGTTGTTTCAATTTTTTTGCTCGGTCACAATGTTTAATTCAATAATGTTTGCGTGAGAAATTCAGGGTTGTAACCTAGAACGATATGTCAACAAAGTTTTTAATGTACATCACAAGTTCCTGCTGAGAACGTTCAGAATAGCATGATTTAACCAAAACCTTTCGTCTAAATCTGAAATTTATCATATATCTATTGCCATAATTTGATTGGCTGCTTGAATTTGACCAGTCACGACCCTTGTGGCAGATTACAACGAAAAAAGAGGCATTAGCAACTGATTTCTATCTGATAAAATCGCACGTTACAACTATGAAAATACTCCAGGGGAGGTTACTGCAATACTATTGATGTTCAAAGCTTTCTAATGATGTCGAACATCAATGAATCGTCACATGTTATTCATACAAAGCTTAGAGAATGGAGGTATTTCCCAAGATTTTCTCATATTACTGTGCTAAGACCCACTGTTAACAGGACATGGGTCATGACAGATAATATATTTTTTTTATTATTATGTAATTTTCTGATTACATAAACAATGAAAGTAAAAAAGAGATAGTGTATAACATGTAGTAGCAAAGATGTTATACAAGCAGATAATTTCTTTGATAAATGTAGCCTTCATATGTCTCCCTTAGTCTCTGGTAACTCAATGTCACAGCAGTAAAAGCTTCTGGTTGACTGTTGTTAAGAGTTGTCTCCCTTGTCTCAGAAATATGTGTGTTTGCATAAAATAGCAATATGTTGCTATCCATAAGCATTTTAGAATTGATATTGTTTTCTATTCCGAACATTTATTTTTATTTTGACTCAAACAAATGGAAAGTTTTAAGGAGTTTTTAAAGAATGAAAACAAGCCTTCATTCCTAGACAAGCATAATAGTACAGATAATGGTTCTCGGTAACATGAAAATTGTGAAAGTCAATTAAATTTTTATCACCTTTGCCTCATGTTCCCTGTAGGATCCTGATGCCCGTGAGATGCCAGCGTACTTCTCCTTCCTCACCGTCATGGCTTGCCACATGTTCCTCGAGGAAGACGTTGACGTGGCCATCTTTGAAGTCGGCATCGGTGGAGAATATGATTCTACCAATTTCCTCCAGTCCCCAGTTGTGTGTGGAGTTACCTCCCTTGGATTAGATCACACGTCAGTCCTCGGAGACACAATAGACAAGATTGCCTGGCAGAAAGCAGGGATTTTCAAAGTAATAATGAATGAATGTATGCTTTAACATTAAAATTGAAAAGTCAGTTGACTGATATACTAAACTTGTTTAATTTGGGGTAGATATTTGTGAAGTGTCTTTGTGAAAGGATTTTCACATGCCAGACTGATCATGTGGATTTGTATGGTGAGGATGAAGTGAGGTCAAACGAAGACATAGAAATGTAGTGTAATTTGAGGTTGATTTCTTTCATAAAATGTTTGAAAAAAATAAAACCATTCTGTTAACAAAAATGTCTGATTTTTTGCTCTGTTTCTTGCTGAAACAAGAAACGAATTCATCTGGATGTATTGATATTTTTAACTGAGAACGTCACAATGGAGCATGGAAGATCACACTGATCTCTGTTTGATGACTTGATTCTGTTTTTCATAACATTTACAATCATTTTAAGACTATCTGTTACATTCTTTGTTTCTATGGTTACAGCGTAATGTTCCTGCGGTCACAGTTCCCCAACCAGCAGCAGCCATGAAAGTGCTTCTCAACAGAACAAAAGAGAAAGGGGTACGTCAAGTGTGCCATGGATGATTATTTATGTCCCCCACAGCAAGTTTTCCTGAGGCAAGAGAGTTGAATTATTTTAAAAGCCCATTATCCAACCTTGCCAATTAAACAAGGCTGAAAATTTCTGGGCTCAATGGTAGCGCCACCAGTGGCTATTACAAATTATGTCCCTTCAATGTCCCTATGTCTAATCAGATTCCACCTTTCGTATCTCTTGCTCTTGCGACCCGTGAAGATCCAGGTTAGAATAGGTCTTCAGCAACCCATGCTTGCCGTAA
Organism: Haliotis cracherodii; assembly: GCF_022045235.1. Lineage (NCBI taxonomy): Eukaryota > Metazoa > Mollusca > Gastropoda > Lepetellida > Haliotidae > Haliotis > Haliotis cracherodii. The sequence continues at coordinate 228,661 of NW_027266306.1, read as the reverse complement.
AAGGCAATTAAAGGGATCGGGTGGTCAGGCTCCCTGACTTGGTTGATGCATGTCATCGATCCCAATTGCATGGATTTATGTTCATATCAGTCACTGGATTGTCTGGTCCACACTCGTTTATTTACTGATCACCGTCATATAGCTGGAATATTGCTGAGTGTGGCATTAAACAACAAACCAACCAACCAAATCTTGCTCTTGCTTCAAACAGAATGGTGGAATCGAGATGTTTTTTCGATAATAAAGATCTTTGTTTAATAAAACAGGTTTTACCTCACAAAGTGCATCAAATCACTTGAGCACCTTGATTAAAAACAGGAAAGATTTAGAAAATATCTGTCAAAACCCAGTTCACTGTACACATGCTCTGCAAATCCTGCAATCGAACTAGTTTGGCACTGTAAAGACTCATTCGTCCAGCCAAAATATAACTCCATAATTCCAGCCAAGTCCGGCAAGGGTATGTACAGGACTTTTAAAGTCAGTTTACTCGCTTGCCTCGGGAAGATGCCCATAGCCACACTAGAACTCATTTTTAGGCTTAGTTTAGATACCACAGTTGGTGTTAGTGTCTCCAGAACGTCTGCATGCATTTGGTTCATTTTTGGTGCCAAGGTGTTTTGTGGGTTGTTGCGCAGACCCCAGTTGATAGTATTGACCATGACTTTTTTTTCAAGTTAAGTCAAAGATCTTTGCATACAAAACGAGATACAAATACACTCATTTTTCATATGCCATATCAAATTGGAGAAAATGACTGGGCTTTTTAATTCTTGCCTAAATAATGATAACATGTAGGCAAACTGACAACAACAAATATCTTCTACTTCCTAGGAGAGTTGTCAGATCGTTGACCTGGCTGATTACTGGTGTTGCTGGGGGCACAGGTGGTCCAGTCGTCTAAGGCGCCGTGATTCGCTGTGCAGAGAAACCTATGATTGTGGGTTCGAATCCCGTTTCGCCCCGATTCTGTTTCTAGGTTTGTCAGCTTGTGGGTTTCACCGAAATGGTTAACATCTGAGACCTGCATCACTTCGGGCTTTCCTCCCACATTAAGCTGACACGCAGTGATATGACTGAAATACTGTTAAAAGTGGCGTTAAACCCAACTCGCTCACTCGCTCACTCACTCACTCACTCACTCACTCACTGGTATTGTTTTGTCCTACCTTGATTATTGCAGGCAGCCATGTTGTTGTGGAATTTTCAGTATTCTAAATTCATGCTAGTCTGCTAGCCCGAAACTACTAATTTGTGTTGAGGACAAGTGAAAATCCAATGATGATACTCCTTATTGAATAATAGGATTTGAGGGCTATAAGTCCGGACCAGTTCTCAGTTCTTCAGTTTGCTCGAATTGGAAGGGAATAAAACTGACAGAAAATGTTACATAGTGAAGTTTTGTCTCATTCAAGCAGGATAAGTTAGAAACTCTGAGGACTCGTGAAATAGGGTTTACACAAGTCCTCCAGACTAGTCTTAAAAAAACGAATTTCTAAGGCTGCTTTTACAAGAAAAGTTATTGTTTTGCAATATGTGTGAAAATAACTTTTCTTTATGCACATTCTTTAAGTGCTGATTGTGAGCTGTAAGGTTAGTCATGAGTCCTAGGTAATGATCTCTACCAGTTCTTTTCCACTGCAGGGGGGCACGGGTGGCCCAGTCGTCTAAGGCGCCGCGATTCGCTGTGCAGAGTTGTGTCCCTTGGGCACGCCAGAAACCTATGATTGTGGGTTCGAATCCCGGTTCGCCCCAATTATGTTTCTAGGTTTGTCAGCACCATACCCGTGCTCGTGGGTTTCACCGAAGTGGTAAACGTCTGAGGGCTTTCCTCCCACATTAAGCTGACACGCCGCGATATAACTTGAATACTGTTAAAAGCGGCGTTAAACCCAACTCACTCACTCACTTTTCCACTGCAGGCTAGTCTGTACGTGACGCCGTCCCTGGACTCGTACACCAGTGGCAGGGAGCCCGTCCACCTCGGTATTGCTGGCAACATGCAGCAGTTTAATGCCACCCTAGCAATGCAGCTCTGTCGGATATGGATGGACAACCACAAGAAAGGTACAGCTGAATCCAGTGTGCCCCATTGGGTCTCAAAACAGAATGTGTCCCCACAACCGGAGATAGAATGTTTCTTCAGTGCCCAGTGGGTTGGGTCCTGGCGTAGAATGTGTCCTCAAACCCCATCGGACCAGGTTAAGAATGTGTCCCCAGTACCCCATGTGACTGGGAGTAGAATGTGTCCCCAGCACCCCTTGAGACTAGGGGTAGAATGTGTCCTCAGCACCCCTTGAGACTAGGGGTAGAATGTGTCCCCAGCACCCCTTGAGACTAGGGGTAGAATGTGTCCCCAGTACCCGATCAGACTGGGGGTAGTATGTGTCCCCAGCACCCCTTGGAACTGGGGGTAGAGTGTGTCCCCAGCACCCATTTGGACTAGGGGTAGAATGTGTCCCCAGCACCCCTTGAGACTAGGGGTAGAATGTGTTCCCGGCACCCCTTGGGACTAGGGGTAGAATGTGTCCCCAGTACCCCATGTGACTGGGGGTAGAATGTGTCCCCAGCACCCCTTGAGACTAGGGGTAGAATGTGTCCCCGGCACACCTTGGGACTAGGGTTAGAATGTGTCCCCAGCACCCCTTGGGACAGGGAGTAGAATTTGTCCCCAGCACTCCTTGGGACTAGGGGTAGATGTGCCCAGCACCCCTTGGGACAGGGAGTAGAATGTGTCACCAGCACTCCTTGGGACTGGGGAGAGAATGTGTCCTCAGCACCCCTTGGGACTGTTGGTAGAATGTGTCCTCAGCACCCCTTGGGACAGGGAGTAGAATGTGTCCCCAGCACTCCTTGGGACTGGGGAGAGAATGTGTCCCCAGCATCCCTTGGGACTGGGGGTAGAATGTGTCCTCAGCACCCCTTGAGACTGGGGGAAGAATGTGTCCCCAGCACCCTTCACTCTTTCCATGGTTCCTGTCGATGTGTTTATGAGAAAAGTAAATATCATAAAGAGCTTTGGTATCTTTGCTTTTATTGTTATTCCAGTACAAGGAAGGAATTCTTTATTGATTATTTTCTATTTGTTTCACACGATTGATCATTAATCTAGCCTCTGTGTCTATTTTCCCAAACCAACATTCATTTTGAATTTTGTACACAGCTTTCCAACACAACTTGAATGTAATTTTCGTTCCCCCATTTCTGCCTCAACACCAACATCACCTTGTTGAAATCTTTTTCAGATTTATCAAAGAGAAAGTGGATATGTGATCAGTCAGAACTCCATGAATGGGAAAAGATTCCAAAATTGGATAGCACAGTTCTCACAGAAGAAATGCGGACTGGTTAGTAGCATGTACTGAATTTTACACTACATGATTTCTTCTTAAATACCTGCCAGCGTTAAGATTTAGAGTTGTCTCCCCCTGCTTGTTGCACTTGCCACACTTTCACTTCACTGTTATGAGGATGGGAAAGTTTTTAGGCATTCAGGAAGACGAGAAGATGGCTGCTTCTGATTTTACAGGTAATACTAACACTTTGCTGGTTACATGGTGTAAAAATAGCTACATGTAACCATGATTACCTCCCTTGGCAACTGACCCGTGAAGATCTGGAGTAAAATAGATCTTCAGCAACCCATGCTTGCCTGTAAAGGTGACTTTGCTTGTCGGAAGAGGCGACTAACGGGATGAGGTGGTCAGGCTCGCTGACTTGGTTGAAGCATGCAGGGATAGACATGGACACTAGTCCAAGACCATTGAAAATCTAGAGGGACCAGTTAATATGTCCCAAGATTTAGTTATTTTGCATAGCCACTTGTCTGAATGAGCTGCAGACTTGTTGAATGTGACAATTGTGTCTTCCCTGTACTGTGTGTAGTATTATAGGCTTGGTCCATATAAATATATTCTCCATGTTCCATGTTGTATCAGGTTTGTCTAAGTGCTACTGGCCTGGCCGTAACCAGATTTTGAGTCGACCTGGTGTTACATATTACATGGATGGGGCTCACACCATTGAGAGCATACAGGTGAGTTGTAGACAGGGTTGGATATTAGTTGTTATTGTTTGCTTATCTGCAAAAACAATTCTGCCACAGAGTTACCAAGGTGGTAGTTGGAGGTCGTGTAGATTCAGAAAAGAACCTTTCCCAGAAACTTGCTCGGCGTAGGGGCAAAATAATGTCCAAAACAACAGCTTGACCATTGTCTTGTCATTTATAGTATACAGGAGTCTTTCATTCTCCTCACTTATCTGTAGTTTCCACTTTATTTCACCATGTGTTCACATTGAAGAAGTTTACTACATATATCACATTAAAGAATGAACAATAACTTGTAATCCATCAGTGAATCGGGTCTTCATTGGTACTAAGTGCCTGTTACAAATATTGTTGTGCAGTTCGTGTTCCTTGTTTTGTGTCGCTACACTGCATATGGGCCTCATGTATTCACGTGTGACAGACGAACGTAGTGTATACTTAACGATAGACTTTGTATTTCTTTAGGTTCGTTGAGGTATGAATCGAAAAACCGATGTGCAAACTGTGTGAATCCGCTTAATTTAATTATATGCCCATGAAGTATTGACAATGATGTTCATGTGCCAAGGGGGCGGTCGGGTAGCCTAGTGGTTAAAGTGTTTGCTCGTCACGCCGATGACCTGGGTTCGATTCCTGATATGGGTACGATGTGTGAAGCCCAAGGTGTCCCTTGCCACAGCGTTAGAAATTGGCACTAGTCATGTAGTCCTTACCAAACTGCCCAATAGTAAAGGTATCCTAAGGACTAGTAGAAATTGGCCCATTTTAAGGGTTTTGCTATATGTTATCATTATAACAACTAGTGGACAAAAACTAGTTAGTTTCTAACCCTGTGCCATGATATTGCTGGAATATTGCTAAAAGCGGTGTAAAAACGTACTCACTCTCACTCACTCACTCACTCACTCATGTGCCATGTTCTGTGCCAGCAGCAGTGTATGGAATGGTTCCAGCAAGCATCCAAGAAAGAAGCCTCTAAACACAAGTGAGTTGACTCAAGTGAATGGATCAATGGCCGACAGGTTTGATCACTTAGAGGCCTGCATGATGCAGCTAGACCATTGCTGAGTGCTGCAAAAATAAAGATATAAATAAAAAACTTAACAAATTATTCATGCACTTATGTATATGGATATCGTTGCTTTTATACCACATTTTGTTATTTTTACTTAAATATTCTTGAAATAACAAGAAAAAGTTTTACAAAAGATGCCAACTCATGGGGTCATTTTTTTTAGAACATAAAACAGTTCACACAGAGGAACATCCTTAGAAATTGCAAGAAATATGGGAATTAATTGCGTTGGAACCGAGTATACTTGATGCAAATGGACCATTGATATGAAGTTTGTGTTTACCAGTTGCGAAGGGCCTCAATTGTTTGTCATCCTCGATAATCCAGTGTATTGCATCTCTATTCTATTATGATCCATACCCTTGCCATGATAGCTTTATCTCAGAAAGGGCGGTGGGGTAGCCCAGTGGTTAATGCGTTCACTCGTCACGGCCCAAGAACCGTATTTGATTACCCACATGGGTACAATGTGTAAAGCAATATCTGTTGTCCCTTTCCATGATATTGTTAAAATATTTTGATAAAAGCAAGGTAAAAGCTAACTAAATTCGAAGTGATTTCACCAACTTCATCTTTCTTATCACCAAGCACAGAATTTCTCTTACCCATAAGCTTGAAATCAACATTCTTCTTTTGAAAATTGTAATGAGTCTGGTTTGGGTGTCTAACTGAGTTTCTTGTTCTGACAGAGGGCGAGTTTGTCGTATTCTAGTCTTCAACGCAACCCGTGATCGCAACTCCACAGCATTGTTGTCAATATTAAAGGTGAGACATTTTGCCACAAAACCATCTCTACCAGAAATTGTGCGTGGGTGCCAGTTACCTAACATACAGCCTTATCTCCCTTTTGGCAGTGTTTTCGTCATAAATCAACACTCTGCAAATCTCTCATCTCAAACCAGATTGTACATGGCTTACAGTACACAGTATTTGGTAAACTCTGGAACTCTGCCGTCTGTGACCTGTTCATGTTGCTAGAAGCAAATACATCAGCTCAGACAGACCTTAGAAGATCCGGGTTAGAACTGGTCTTCAGCAACCCATCCTTGTCGTAATGCTTGTCGTAAGAGGCAACTAACGGGATCGGGTGGTCAGGCTCGCTGACTTGGTTGATGCATGTCATTGTATCTTAGTTGCGTGGATGGATGCGCATGATGTCAGTCACTGGATTGTCTGGTACAGAATTGATTATTTACAGACCACTGTCATATAATGCTGACTCTGGCGTTAAAGAAAAAAACGGAAAAAAACAGTGTTCAGGTGTTTTGGTTTATTGTCATCTTCCCTCGTTCATAACATCAATCATTGGTTTGTCTGTACCAGACCCTAACAATTACTGAATTATTCCGTATTTTATTTTATTTTCAGCCTTTGAATTTTGATGCTGCAGTGTTTTGTCCAAACTTGGCCTTCACAGGAAACGTGGGAAACGCACCAGGTGAGGTCTTTCTTCATCTGACTTTCACAGGTCAAAGTTAATAGAGTGCCTGTCTTTGGGAGGATATCTTCCTGAATAGGGTGGACAGAGATCTACATGGGTCTATCTATTTCCAGGGTCTTTCAGTGATAACCAGAGAGTGGAAAGTCTGTGGTTCAATCCCCCCCCCCCCCACACACACACACACACACACACCACACACACACACACACCCACACACACACCACACACACACACACACACACACACACACACACACACACACACACTTCATGCCTACAGACGTTAAAAGATAGAACTTGTCACCCTGTCTGACACTCAGTGCTAAGGGGACAAAATAAGGACTGTTCATCTTGTATTCAGTATAAGGTGGGAAATCCATGTTAAACATTGGGACAGCACCTCATGGTATATCACTACAAAACCAGCTCTAGTCCAGGCTAGTCCAAGGAGCCACACACACATGCATGTTTGTAACAATATTGATGAAATAACCTCATACGCATAGTAAAACCCAATTTCGCCTCAACACACCTGAGTGAAAAAGGGGTCCCAGATGCCGATATGTGGCACCAGTCACTTGATCTCCAAGAATGTTAGTGTTGTCATGTCACATGCTCAGAATCTTTATGCATATGATGGAAGGGGGCTTCATTGTTAAACTAAAGAAAATAGACCAGTGACATTCTAGACCTGGGCTAGAATAGGTCTTCAGGCACCATTAGTTGTGAAAATAAGTAGTGAAAAATTAAATATTTTCATCCATTGCGCCATACTTGACACTGCCAACTGTAAATCATCAGTGTGTCAGATATTTGAATATCCTGTACATCATAAATATGGCTTACACACTACAGATACGAGCACATACAATGTACAAGTATCGTGATACGTATCAGATTGCACAGTTGGTGTATCGTCCCAGCCCTAATACACAGGATGATCAAGGAGGATATTATGGGTATGAAAGAAATTGGTCTCTGTGCCAATGTCAGTGCCATGTGGCTTGTTATTAAGGAAACTCAACTGTTGTAGATTTCTTTGTTCTTCATCTCGGTCTGGGAGAGTTGGATGGGTAACTGCGTTCAGCAGCTTGACTCCTGAGTGAGTGAGTGAGTGAGTGAGTGAGTTTTGTTTTACGCCGCTTTTAGCAGTATTCCAGCAATATCACGGCGGGGGACACCAGAAATGGGCTTCACACATTGTACCCATGTCGGGAATCGAACCCGGGTCTTCGGCGTGACGAGCGAACGCTTTAACCACTAGGCTACCCGACCGCCCCCTTGACTCCTGAGAGTTTCTAGGGCTTCGGTCCTGCCCCACACTGAAGCACATGTACCACACGTGGTGTCTCCTTGGGCAAGTGACTTCGTATTAGGAGTGACTATCTGGAAATCACTATTGCGATAACTATTGATATTGAAAGAAACTATCGCGTTGACTATTGATATTGCAAGCAACCATTGCGATAAATATTGATAGTTTTCAGTGTATCATTTTAGATGAATTTCAGAGTTGGATTAAACCTTGGAACTGAACTTTCCTTTGAACAAATAAAAAGTAAATTTTGAGATATGACTGATTTGTGTTTTCTTTACTCTAATTTAAGAAAAAGAAACTTCCACATTACCATGTGTAAATTACTACCACTCATGATCAAAAGAAAAACAAATTTGTACAGCATTGCATGTATTTTATTGATATGGTAAATGCAATCAAAACTTTCGGTATTCCTAACTGAAATCGATACTATTGATCGGAAACTGATTAAACAATCGATTTATTGGCTTTAGGTGCTTACATATAGCAATATGTCGATATTTTGATTTATCGTGACACCCCTGCTTTGTATTATAAATGCACTTGTTGGTGTTGGTGGTCTACTTCTTCTTCTTCTTCTTCTTCTTCTTCTTCTTGGTAGTGTTGTTGTCATCATCATAACTTAAACTTAACCCTTCCTTTTTCCCTTCCAGACCAAATAAACAGAACCGTCACCAAAGAAAAACAGCTGAACTACTCTCTGGTCAATAAGGAAATCTGGGACCACATCAACGCTCACAGTAAAGACGTACCCCCGCCATCTAGCCACAACTCCACAAGCGATAACCCTGAGCTCATAGACTCTGCACTGCGCAATGGGGCGTTGAATTCCGACCAGATTGATCTCAACAGTAACAACTGCAACTCCAAAGACCTCCCCTCGGAGGGCAGTGCCGAGTCCCATGCCTTCCCTTGTATCCTCCAGGCGTTGTATTGGGCGGGGCAGGGGCGCGACACCACAGTCAAACTGCCTGCTGATGCTGACATTCCTCCTGTATCAGACAAGCTGCAAGGCAGCGCTCACATACAGATATTAGTCACGGGGAGCCTGCACTTGGTGGGGGGTGCACTGGGGCTGCTCAACCCAGAGCTGTGGTAATGAAGATTTTCACTAGCCAACAACAAATTTCCTCTCTGGATCTTTTGAAAAAAATTAGAATGAAGATTTTATATTTTTAAAAACTTTTATTGCTTTGAAATGGTTGAAAATTTCATTGTTGAAATTGTGTTGATGTTTCATAAATTAATTGAATATAAAAGAATAACAGTGATTTTCAAGACTGAGAGAAGAGTAATCGTGGCTCTGTCTTTCTTTAACCCCCCCCCCCCCCCCCCCCCCCCAAAAAGACACTGCCCGCCCGCACTTCATTTTCAAAAACCATTGCCCGAGAACCAATTTTTTATATTTTTTTTAAGCCTTTGCAAGATGAGAGTTATTGTACCTTAGTATGAATCACCAATATTTCACAGATTTGTGTACATGACATTCCTTCAATACCCATGAATACACACCAGGGATTCACCTTGGATTCCAAACTAAGTGCCCTTTGACAGGCCAACTGGGATTTTTGTTATTTTTTTCTTCTTCTTAAATTGGGAGGTATTTTAACTTTGCAGTCAATGCAATAGTGTAAAACTAGGGCTAAAGCCTTTTCTATCCTTTTTATTGGTTCTGTTATCAGTTTAGCAAGTCAGCAATACGTCGGCCATAGCATTGATTATAACTAGAACTACATGAATTGGGAAATTTGTGATTCCAGTGTGGTAGTTGCACTGACATGGGCTGCAGACTTGGTGCAGGTCTGGAGAAATCTCTGCATATGGATGTGTGATGGTAATGTGTGTCTATTTTTAGTCAACTTATGAGTGAGTGAGTATGGTTTTACGCCGCTTTTAGCAATATTCCAGCAATATCACGGCGGGGGACACCATGGGCTTCACACATTGTACCCATGTCGGGAATCGAACCCGGGTCTTCGGCGTGACGAGCGAACGCTTTAACCACTAGGCCACCCGACCGCCAGTCAAATAATGAATTTAGGCTGTGTATACTCACTATAAGTCAGCTGAGACCTGACAAGTACGTGAGATTTACGCTGACCCTACCATTGCCTTGAAGCAAGGTGTAGAGCAGATACCACTAGGCTATGGTTCATACTGTGCATGATGTCAGGCCGAAAACGGTGCTGTTTGTGATGTTGACTGAGCTCTCATTGGTCTGAGTACATGCTGTAAGCGATGTACACTGAGCACTCATTGGTTTTCATCTGGTTTGAACTAGGTTACCTTTTGAAAATAGCGACTGCATTGAAAAGCAGTTCTGTGAATTCTTGGGTGATGAAGGTACGTGGTCTCTACATGCCAATGACGTATTGAAGATGTTTAGTCTGATAAACTGCTCATTATCAGAAAATCAGTCCCACCCCCCCAAAAAACAAAAACAAATTGTGATAGAGGATTGGGACATTCTGAACAAAAGTTAATTTGTTGTGGCCGTAATGGAAAACCTCCCTGTATATAGTCTATGTCATGATTAGTTCCACTAGTAGAGAAACAGTCTTTGTTATAGACAACTTGTACAGTGTTTATATGTCACCACAGCCTGTGCCTAAACAATTAGTTCAGTGTTGGAACATATGGTTGTGTTAGTAAACAGATTAATAACCCAAACAGTAGAATCTGTTTAAAGTCACATCTGAAAGGTAAACATGGACAAACAATTCACATACCGTATTCCACGTAATAAGCGCCCGCGGCAATATTTGCTTATGTATTGGCAAGTGAACAATCCCAATTAGAATCCCTTCCGATTGATCAATGTACACAAGACTTATTTATTTGTGTATAATACGCACTCCTTTGTTATATGCACCCTTAATTATGGGCTATTAAATTCTGAAAAAAATATATCTGTCGTATATAAACAGTTCAGACCTTCAGCATAAACCACAAAATTTATCTTTCAACTCTGTTTTTACACCAAAATAATATTCTAATAAGAGTCCCCTATTTCTAATTTTGAGAGGGCCCTGGGCGCTTATTACGTCCAATAGGGTATTTGTGACACAAAATTGTAACCAGTTTGTTTTAAGCTTTGGGGTTTAAACAAAGTAGGTATGCCATATGTACCTAGAGATATGATCTACTAAATTTCTGATTGGCACTCTCTTTGAGCTAATGTCACTCTCTATAAGCTCAAGAATATTTTGTGAAAATGCCTAGAGTTTCAATGCATAAAAATCAGTAAATTTTGTGGCATTTTGTCTTTCATTGCAGAATACTGTTTATAAAAACAGTACATTCTTTTAATAATCTAACGATTATTTCATTCCTCCTGAAACAGAAGTTTGATATTCAAGATTTTCTTTTTCCTTCTGGCATGACCGTAAATTACTTGTTTTAAAGAAAAGATTAGCCCAGCTGCCTAGGGGGAAGTATTTCGTATCCACATGTTAACAGTAACCATGGCAACAGATAAGGACTTCCTGGAGAGTGAAAACAAAGGTTTGACTCTGGTCCACTGATCCTTAGTCCAGGACTAGTGGAAAGTGGTAAGGATTAGTGGTTTCTCTCAAAATGTTTCAGTATTAACCTTGAGTCTGCTGAATTGTTTTCAGACTATTAGCCCTGGGTGCTGGATAGATTTTAACATAAGGTGCTGTAAAGAGGGTGGGGGATTTCAAACGGATGCTGCTTGATTGAACAAGGGAAATTGGGACCAATGATTTGCACGATAGTACCTGATAGAAAAATACACATTTTCACACAAAAATATCTTGTCATTTCAAAGAAGACCAAAACAAACATACCATTTGTTCAATTTTTTTAAAGTAGCTGAATTAGGTTGTGAAGGTGAGATGCGTTTCACACTAGGAAATTGTTTAAATCGTTAAATTATTTTCAAAAGAGTAATAATTTGTATTTTTTTTTTTGGAAACAAAAGTGCAAGGGTAATTTATGAACCATTTCAGTAAATTAATCATCCAAACTTTAGACAGAATAAAAACTTAATTTTCGAGAGCATCATGTCAGTTGCGGAAGTGAGAATATTAGAGGTCGTTGATTAATTCTGTGTCATTATGCTAGCAGTACAAAAATCAAACATGGAGCGCATCGCCCGACCTCAGCATAAAATATTGCTATTTTTATACAAACAACGTTTACATTGCCTTCATAATTATACCTTGACGAAAGGTGACAATCTTCTTATTCAACGACTCTTTCATTTGTCATTTTTTTTCAGTTAAATATGACGAGAGAAACGAAAATATATATTGTGAATTATGAATTTTTCATCATCCAAAATCATTCTTCCCGTTTTTTCAGTTTGTAAACAGTAATAACCTGCGTCAGTGGCAGAGTGATGTCATTTGATTGTGATGTCATGGAAACCGATCACGTCACATTTATCTGCAGTCATTGCAGTCATATCCAAGGAAATTGCTTGATCTCACCGAGCGATATCACCTGTGGAGGCCAGTTTTGAACTTCACGAATGATGACAATGTCATGTTCTCCTGAAATGATGTCCTCATATATGCTGTTTGTCAGACAATGTTAACAGTGCTAGAGACGAATAAATGTGTATATTTGGGGTAGAACTTAAACAACAATTGTGTATATGTTTTGGTTAACAGATTCAACCCACAGGCACCACAGTCAGAAAATGAAATAAAAATAGTTAACATATTCTTTTTTTTTTTCCCCAATCGCACCATCGTTGATGGAGCAGAAAAAGTGTAAGGTACAGCTACAAAATCATGTAGAATTAAAGTAACTGACCAAATGCATTGTCTTTGTTCACAGCAAACCGCTGATAAAAGCTTTCTTAGGTTGAGTGAGTGAGTGAGTTTGATTTCACGCCACTTTTAACAATATTCCAGCAATATCACGTCAGGGGACACCAGAAATGTGTTTCCCGCATTGTAGCCATGTCTGGAATCGAACCCGGGTCTTCGGCGTGACAAGCGAACGCTTTAACCACTGGGCTACCCGCCTGCCCATCTTAGGTTCAAGTGTATATATGTGTACCTGCTACTGTACAAATACCAATTATCCTGCAATTTAGTATTTGTTTAAACTGATGATGCCTCAAGCTGCTTTGTTAAAATCAAGAACGTATGGCCTTCCTTGGAGATACCTCTCTGTTATGATACATTAAACATATCATATACACTGCCACAGACAACTTGGTTCAACTCTATCTACGATCTGCTCACATGTATTGATTGGTTGAACAACGTTTAGGTCATTTTATGCTTTGGTTTGTAACAGAAATTTGGGGCACGGGTGGCCCAGTCGTCTAAGGCGCCGCGATTCGCTGTGCAGAGTTGTGCCCCTTGGGCACATCAGAAACCTATGATTGTGGGTTCGAATCCCGGTTGGCCCCGATTATGTTTCTAGGTTTCTCAGCACCATACCCGTGCTCGTGGGTTTCACCGAAGTGGTAAACGTCTGAGACCTGCATCACTTCGGGCTTTCCTCCAACATTAAGCTGACACGCCGCGATATAACTGGAATACTGTTAAAAGCGTCGTTAAACCAAACTCACTCACTCACTGTTACAGAACTTTATTCCATGTGGGCAAGGAAATTATCTGTCTTGTATTCCAGTCTCATTAAAATCAGATCTTTTACTCTGATATTACTCTGTCAAGATCTGATAACCCTGATCCGAGCCCCGTTCCACAAAACGATCTTAGCGCTAAGATGATCGTAACTCTCATACTTTAACATAGGCTTACGACAGTCATAGCACTAAGCTCGCTTTGTGGAACAGGGCCCAGAGCTCCAGATAACTTTTTGAGCACTTGAGTTTTTACTCCAGGGTTTTTGTTTTATTTGGGTTATTACATTTTTCATTGGGTACCCAATATTTTTTCACTCCTCTATTCATCACTCTATTGGGTTTATTATTAGTGAACATTTAAAGATTTAAAAGAAATTCAATGATGTTTTAGATGTATATAACTGTTCTAAGTATATAGGCTTGGCTCAGAAAGTAAATAAGCTCGTAATTGTTTCTCGGAAATGATCCCCTTTGTACGCATGCTGGAAAAGCTTCATTGGGTATTTACGCAAGCTGTTTGTATACATTTGAGATTTTTATTTAATGCATGCATTTCTGTACACAAGTTAATTGAAAGTAATTGGGTTTTAAATATTTTGGGGGGTATTTTACGCAAATACACTGCTTATCTGTAGCTTTGCCCTGATATTGCCGATGTGACGTTAAATTTAACTCTCTCACTCACGCTGATAACCCTGACAAAGGTTGAATTGGGTGAACTCTCTAATCAGCTTATCAGTGTGGAGGCTTCTGAATCATCAGTGGGCCAAGTAATCAGACAAGCATGTCTTTTTTCTGTATCCTGGAAACGAAAAGAAAAAAACAGTTCCAAATGTGACTAATAAAGGCCACATTAAGTTGAGGATATTGTATACGGCTAGTCATTTCAGAGCATCATAGCATCTTTAGAATCATAGCATCATAGAATATTTGTGTTTTCATATTTTATTTTTAAATATAAAATTCCAAATCAAGGTTGTAAAAGAAATGGAAGACAAATCATTTTTGAAAGCTGACATCTGATTGGCTCAAGAACCCAAGCATCTTTGATGTAGATTGGGCGGTTCGCAGGGTTCAGCTGACACGACCAATGGATGGGTTGTCAGATCTTCAAACCGAGGTGTGGGAGTAAAATATCTGATTTGCATGAGAGTGTCTTGTATTCCATGTTGCAGGGACCACAGTGGTTGTCATGGTAATGTAAAGCAGAAGGTTATTGCTTGCACTGGTGTTCATGCATAAAGCTGTAATGAGTACAAAACTACCTCATGTCATGGAGCCCTTGTCAGCCAGTGTCAGACCTGGCATTGTTTCCTTGCTTCACAGGAGGCAAATTTTAAGTTTCTTGGTTTGTTGTTTAGCGCTGACTCAGCAATATTCCAGCTATATGACGGCGGTCTGTCAAAAATCGAGTCTTGACCAGACAATCCAGGGATTGACATCATGAGCATTGATCTATGCAATTGGTATATGATTACATGCATCAACCAAGTCAGCGAGCCTGACCACCCAGTCCCGTTAGTCGCCTCTTACAACAAGTACAGTTGTCTTACAGCATGCATGGGTTGCTGAAGACCCATTCTAACCTGGATCTTCATGGGTTTCAAATTTTGAGTCTCAAGGTTGGATCTGAATATTGATCTATTCATAATTTGTTTTTGCGATATACAAAAAGGCTACTAAGGAGACTGAGTGTCAGACACGCTCACTTGGTTGATGTACATCATTGTATCCCAGTTGTGTGCTCATGATGTCAATCCCCATATTTTTGGTGACCCAAGCTATGTCCTTGTACCTTTTTTTCATGACTCTTCCCTGAAGCAATGCCATAATAAATGACCAATTCTTAAGGGGATGTCCAGCTGTGTTGTCCCCTGTTGGTTCATGTTACTTTTCACTGCTTTGTTCATATGATGATGTTTAGCCATTTACCTTTACTTGATGATGTTTTAATTGTCATTTTAAAACAATTTATATGTATTGAACAAGAAGGGTTATGGAATATGAATATTTTGGGGATATCTGTTTTGTAGTAAAGACTGAGCACACAATTTCTAAAAAAAAATAATATATTCATGGTCCCAAACTTTGTTTGAAAGGGATCATGAATACTTTAGGGATATTTTATAATACTCTGGGGATATTTTATAGTAGACAAAAATGTGCACACAATATTCTAAAAATATCCCCCAAAATATTTTTGATCACTAACATTTTTGTTTAGTATATTTTGAGTGATGTGAGTGAGTCTGCAAGTGTGAAACACCAGTGTCTTAAGTGTGAGGGATATTGTATGTCCAAGTGTAATTGAGGTATGTGACTAAAACTGCCTTGCAGTGGAAATAGCTCAACATGTAGACATAATGAGGATATATTTTGGAACGTAGTTAATCTGAACATTTCTGTTGAAAACAAATCAATAAATATGAATTATGACAAAGGATGGGGTGGTCAGACTTGGTTGATTGTTTGTCATCCACGGATCTGATCCTGATTAAGTTATTTTCAGACTGCCCTCATGCTGCATTAAAACAATAAACATGCCTTCATCCACTAGTCCTGGGGTTAAATAGCAATGCACAAGGCATAAGGGCCCTTTTATACCAACAGGATCTGCATAATCTAAGAATTGAACTTGAAAACTCTTTTTAAGTTGTCAGAAATGTATTCATTTTGTGAGGACTGAACTTTGTTCAGGAAAGGATGAAAGGTGTTTGAAAAAACGGAATTTAAAGGTTTTCATGAAGCATGTTTCTCATAATTAAAAATGAGCAAGTCGATTTTCATAGATGTTGATAAAAACAGCACAAACGTATGGTAAAAACATCATTTGGGGTCACGGACAACCTCATAATTAGATTTTCATTTCAAGTTTTAGAAATCTCCCACTTCACTCATTTAGCGGTCTTTTGTATCTGAGCATGTCAAAGGTCAAATATTTGCAAGTGTAGGGGGACAAAGGCTAGGTGACAGCTATTTGAACATATCCGATAACTGTCATACCAATATTTCAAATTTTTCCGCAACTGGGAAATCTAAAATTTGCAGTGAGCCAAAAAGGGCGCCTATCCCCCCTCCTGTTCTGATGCTGATCCTTGGTATATCAGCACCCATGGTGGATGGCTTGTCAAAGGGGAAACCTATGCAATGTATTCACGCTTTGTGATTGTCCTGAAGATGTGTATTTGCTTGGATGAGTTTCATATTAGCAAGGTTCCATTGAATATGTGAAGATGTAAAATTGTGTTCCATAACTACCTGTGATCAAGAGAAAACTCTGTAATAAATGTCTCCTGTCAAGGAAGTCTGGGGTTGTTGTTGTTCTGCATTCTCAACCACTTGGGACAACAGGGTTAAAATTAGTCTAGAATGAAAGGGAGGTCAGGCTTGGTGACATGGGGTTGATTGTGTGTCATCGTATTTCAACTGTGTGGATCATTGCGCATAATATCGATCACTGGATTGTCTGGTCCAGACTTGATTATTTGCGGTTACAGTAATATGGTTGCAATACTGTGGAGTGATGTGTTATACAGCACGCAAACAAACACCTGGTCATCTTCCCGAGGCAAGGGAGTTAACTGACTGACCGAACAAGGCTGGAATTATGGAGTTACTTTTTGGCTGGACTAATGCGTCAAGACATAGTCCAATCAATATCCCGAAACAAAATCGATATTCGGTTCATAATCTGACGAGATTTCTGTCGACTGCAGGATTTGAGATATTTTCCAAATCTTTACATGGTTTTAATCAAGATGCTGACATGATTTACACTATGAATACTAACTATCGATCAGATCGTCTTCACTTCACTTTGTATGAAGCAAATGCAGGTATTATGAAAGGTGGGATCGGATTGGTCAATAGGAGGGACATAGAAGGGACATAATTCGTAATAGCCACTGGTGGCGCTATGGTCGATCCCAGAAATTCCAGTTTAGCCATTTACCTTTACTTGATGATGTTTTAATTGTCATTTTAAAACAATTTATATGTATTGAACAAGAAGGGTTATGGAATATGAATATTTTGGGGATATCTTTTTTGTAGTAAAGACTGAGCACACAATTTCTAAAAAAAAAAAAAATATTCATGGTCCCAAACTTTGTTTGAAAGGGATCATGAATACTTTAGGGATATTTTATAATACTCTGGGGATATTTTATAGTATACAAAAATGTGCACACAATATTCTAAAAATATCCCCCAAAATATTTTTGATCACTAACATTTTTGTTTAGTATATTTTGAGTGATGTGAGTGAGTCTGCAAGTGTGAAACACCAGTGTCTTAAGTGTGAGGGATATTGTATGTCCAAGTGTAATTGAGGTATGTGACTAAAACTGCCTTGCAGTGGAAATAGCTCACCATGTAGACATAATGAGGATATATTTTGGAACGTAGTTAATCTGAACATTTCTGTTGAAAACAAATCAATAAGTATTAATTATGACAAAGGATGGGGTGGTCAGACTTGGTTGATTGTTTGTCATCGATGGATCTGATCCTGATTAAGTTATTTTCAGACTGCCCTCATGCTGCATTAAAACAATAAACATGCCTTCATCCACTAGTCCTGGGGTTAAATAGCAATGCACAAGGCATAAGGGCCCTTTTATACCAACAGGATCTGCATAATCTAAGAATTGAACTTGAAAACTCTTTTTAAGTTGTCAGAAATGTATTCATTTTGTGAGGACTGAACTTTGTTCAGGAAAGGATGAAAGGTGTTTGAAAAAACGGAATTTAAAGGTTTTCATGAAGCATGTTTCTCATAATTAAAAATGAGCAAGTCGATTTTCATAGATGTTGATAAAAACAGCACAAACGTATGGTAAAAACATCATTTGGGGTCAACCTCATCATTAGATTTTCATTTCAAGTTTTAGAAATCTCCCACTTCACTCATTTAGCGGTCTTTGTGTATCTGAGAATGTCAAAGGTCAAATATTTGCAAGTGTAGGGGGGGGAAAAGCTAGGTGACAACAGCCCTTCCCCCCGTTCTGATGATCCTTGGTATATCAGCGCCCATGGTGGATGGCTTGTCAAAGGGGAAACCTATGCAATGTATTCACACTTTGTGAATGTCCTGAAGATGTGTATTTGCTTGGATGAGTTCCATATTAGCAAGGTTCCATTGAATATGTGAAGATGTAAAATTGTGTTCCATAACTACCTGTGATCAAGAGAAAACTCTGTAATAAATGTCTCCTGTCAAGGAAGTCTGGGGTTGTTGTTGTTCTGCATTCTCAACCACTTGGGACAACAGGGTTAAAATTAGTCTAGAATGAAAGGGAGGTCAGGCTTGGTGACATGGGGTTGATTGTGTGTCATTTTACTTCGATGATGTGGATCATTGCTCACAATACCTCACTGGATTGTCTGGTCCAGACTTTATTATTATTATATGGTTGGAATATTGTTGAGTGCTGCGTTATACAGCACACAAACACTTGCTCATCTTCCCGAGGCAAGGGAGTTAACTGACTGACCGAAGAAGGCTGGAATTATGGGAGTTACATTTTGGCTAGACTAATGCGTCTATACATAGTCCAGTCAATATCGCGTAATGAAATCGATATCCGGTTTGTTATCTGCCGAGATCTCTGTCGACTGCAGGATTTGAGATATTTTCCAAATCTTTACATGTTTTTCATCAAGATGCTGACGCGATTTACACTATACATATTAAGTGTCGATCAGATCGTCTTCACTTCACTTTGTTTGAAGCAAATGCGAGTATTATGAAAGGTGGGATCGGATTAGTCAGTTGGAGGGACATAGTGGCGCTATGGTCGATCCCAGAAATTCCACTCTGGGTTGGAAACTGGACTTTTACAGTCCGTTACACTCCCTTGCATGGGAAGACGTTGCCAGGTTAGCAGAATGTTGAAAATGTATTGATCAAACTTAATAATTAATGTGGTATCGATTTCCCCAACCCGAATTGGGATTGAGGGGGGAAAAAGACATCCAAATTAAGAAAGTATTCATAAAAAAAGTCAGAATAAAATTGCTCGATCCAATCCGGTTTCGTATAATGTTTTCAGAAGAACACACACATTCATTTACTTTACGATTAGGCGATAAACATAATGTAGAGCTAGGTTACCTATTGATTTAAAAATCATTGGATTTGGAACCGAACGCGCGAACTACCCTTCGCAACAAATTACCCACTCAGCACATGTGACGTCACATACGAATAAAGAAATGTGTCAAAATTTCAACTCTTTTAGTCGAATACTTATCACGGTTTCTGGCAAAACATGTATTACCACGTGGTAACCTAAAAAAACCTAGAATTGTACGTAAAGTTATGTCAAACTCACTGCGGACCTTGATTGAGAAAGAAATACTTTTCTATAAAGAGTAGCTTCCACGGTGATGCAATAATCAGCGGTGGTTA
Source organism: Haliotis cracherodii (assembly GCF_022045235.1). Lineage (NCBI taxonomy): Eukaryota > Metazoa > Mollusca > Gastropoda > Lepetellida > Haliotidae > Haliotis > Haliotis cracherodii. Next base: position 208,799 of record NW_027266306.1, on the reverse strand, counting down.
TTGTTATTTGAAACCTCTGACCAACCAGAATCAAGTATTTTCCAAATTCATGGTAATTACACATCCAAACATTGGTTAGAAATAATAAAATCATTTGACCCTAAATCCGTTATAGCATAAAATTAACCTGCGGAGCGCACGCACGCACGACGGTCAATGTGGGTTATAATGGCTTTTCTTCCACACATTACTTAAACAGACCCATACTTTTACAATGTACGTTATAGCAGGATCACGAGGGGTACATGGGGTCTTATGCGTCCCACGTTAGGTTCTATACCACTCGCCTCCGGCTCAAGGGTAATACATTTCTCAGCGGGGGGATAAATTGCTTATACCCCGCCACGAGCACTACAGACTCGTGGGATAAAACCTAACACGAGACGCATAAAATCCCATGTACCCCGAGTGATCCTGCTACAAGGAATTTATCTTGCCGACATGTTTTAATGTGACATTATAAAATAATTTGAATACATTCCAAATTGATAGAAAACAGCTGCTCGATTGCGGTGAGGTTAGCTTGCGCTATATCACGTGACATGCCTTGGCTCGGAAAAAGCGTGCGGATTTTTGCTTTGAAGCGGGTTATGAAGGATTTATTCTATCTCAAAAGTGCACGTGGAGCCTGTAGTGCTCGTGGCGGGGTATACGAGATATATTCCCCCGCTGAGAAATTACTGACCCTCCAAAGCGGGTTACACAGTATTTTATCAAGATTACGTGTACCAATCCGATCTCATCAGTCTGACACGGAGTATGATTGCATGTTTTGTCCCATGATATACAGATCCCCTAGTATCTAGAGTCACGTGCTGTTCTTCCTACAGTATTATACCTTATAGGTTTTAAAGATGGTTTGCGAGATTGACAGACAATCATCCTGAAATTAGGAGAAAAAGAAATAACTTTTGTTGAAAACATTTTATGCTGACTGTTTTAAAATTTGGCGAAATAAAGACACGACATTTTATCACCGCTGTTCGTAAGAATAATACAATCAACTATCTTTCGGCATCTTGTCATTTTAAAACTTGTTTGTTTTTCATTCATTGGTAGCAGTACTAATCTGGAAACTAAAAATTAATTTGTATTTTCTTCGACCACCCAAACTGAATTTTAGGCCAAAGATTATATAAACTGACTAATGAAAAATACAAGGCCAAACACACAAAATGCCCAATATTTTCGAGCTGATCTCATTGGTCAGGGAATTGCTGCCAACCAGTGGCCAACGCCAACTGTCACGGCAACCACCTCAATCGCTGCCCCAGCCATAACTCCAGAATCGTGACCTAAACGATTCACATCAGGTTCAAGGCGAACCCACTCTTTGCTCTTCGAATCCATGATCATATACAACTTAGCACTGTTGACGCCAGGCGGTGGCATGAACGGCGGCCTTCTGACTCGAGGGAGTCCGGCGCTCGAAAGCGATCCTGATTTGACGCAGTAGTTGATCTGACAGCCCTGGTCTTCGTCGGCAAGGTGTTGGCTGTATCCATATGGACATCGCTTTGGCCATGTTTCGGTCGCACTGAAAAATGACCTAAGAGATTTGGGGCTTGAATTGACGTTCTTCTGGTTGCTGTTCAGCGCCAGGGGGTTACCAGCTTCACAACTGTAGAAACCGCCAAATGGCACTGCACACTTAGCTCCAAGTTCATAGTCATCGCTGATGCAGATGTTCAGATCAAGGGCTATTTTACGAGGAACATAGGTCACTGGGCAGCTCCTGGATTTCGTTAGTGGATTTAGGATGCTTGAAGTGTACAATCCACCGAACAAGTACCCATTCCCATGTGTCCTGTCTTTTGCGGCACACCAGTAAAGGGAGTATGTACCTGAACTGTAGCGGTATTTTTCGTACCGTTCACCAATGCAACACAAGAGGAAACCACACAGAACGCAACCTGGATTTGGTTTTGGTGTAGACAGGGTTGCTGTATGTATTTTGATGGATTCATACCCGATCGGGCAGGAATAATCTCCTGTTTTGGGGTTCTTCTGGTTCATGTCGTTCTTGGAGCAAATATCCCCGTTATTTGACCTTGTGTCAAGGCTGCATGTTTGATATACGCCACCGAATGATGTGTTCGTGAAGGACATCTCGCACGTCCCATCATCAACATTGGCAGCCGGGCTGAAGTTGGGAGAATCAAGTTTCATGCACCCACGGTATGTATTAAACTCATAATATAGACCTACGGCTTCCTTCACAAGGTTAAAAGTTTCACTGACTAGCACTGGTGGCAGTTCTGGTAGGTTGGCAGGGGTTATCAGGTAGAATATCGGATCTCCCTGTCTGTCAATCGCTACCAAGTTCTTCTCAACTCCGCTGACCCAATCGTTAGCAGTGTAGTTACTGACCTTGAATTCAGGACCTCCAAAAGCCTGGACCCGCGAAGATGACCTCTGCTTCTGATATTTTTCAATTGCAGTTTTGGCAGACGAAGATGTGTAAGAAGTACTGAAGTGAAAGATGCCGAAAAACGATGCCGATGCCCCTATCTTCATTTCAGTCTTCGTCACATCCTTGCTCTCGGAATAGTCAGATGAAATATGGTCCTCTTGTACCAAGGTAGCTCCAGCATCAACCGAACGTAAGTAATGGGTTCCAAAGTCTCGGACAAGCAGCTGACTCTTGTAACGAGCGTCTTGCGTTCTGTCACCTTGCAGGTCATTCGCGACTTCCATCAGACGAAATTTAAACCCTGTAGTTAGTTTGACCTCGTCCTTCAGTCGAGCAGTGTACCTCTTGTATCTAAGCTGAACTCGTGTCGTTATCGTCTTGTCCCCAATCTGCTGACTCTTAGCATGCTGGAAACTGTCTGAGAAGCTTCCACCAATACTAACCCCGAATAGACTGAATCCGGCATCAACGTTGACTGATCGTGCCGTGACACTTTCATAGTCAGAATAATGGGATATTATCTCCGCATACGTGTTCACCTTGCTGGTCTTCCTGGGGAGGGTCTCGATACAGTCGGGAAGGAGGAACCGTCCGTCGAGGGTTGTTTGACACAGGGAGTAGTTGTAGACAACGACGCTCACACCGTCCTCGTTACGAAGGTTGTCCCAACCGATACCAGGTAAGACTTCGAAACGTTCGGCTTTTCCTGACTGACAAGCTCTTGGGTCACCCAAGGGGAACTGGCTGAAGTGTTTTGCTGTTGCATTTCGGTCAACAGGCTGGACAGAGTCATGTAGGTGGGCAGCGAGTTCCCTGACTGATAGAAGGAGGACGATTGCCGGAAACATCTTCCACTCTGGTGGCCACCTATCTAACATCTGGCCTCTGCAGCAAAACCTTATTTTAAGAAGTTGTGTGTGACGTCAGGTCACGAGGAGATTTTGGAAACACGTGACTCGGGACATTTCCTGACACCACAGCAACGCCAAATGTTGAACTTCGACAAATAGCCACCCTTATCAACAACGTACAAGGAAAAACTTGAAGACAGGATATTATTTATTCATTAATAGGATGATAATTATGCATGAAGCGTTGAAATGAACACTTTCCCTCAGCAACCATTCTTCCTGTTTTCGGGGAGGTGATTACAAGATTGACATATAACTTAAGGAACAATGGATTTTTCCCGTGACAGATTAACTGTAGTCATACGAGGAAAACATGACGTATTGACTATACTATGAAAAGAATCGGGTGTTCTATATCTTCTTCTGAGACATATGTCAGTTTGGTAACTTAAAGACAGCGCGTCGCTATATGCAAGGCAGACGCGAGAATCACGTTCAACCCACTCACTCAGTGATTCCGACTCTTTCATGAGAATGTGCTTATGAACCACTATCAATTAGCGATGCTACCAGGTGTTCGCGAAAACACGAGCGCCTCCTGCGTCGCCGGTGGAACCCGTCACAAACACATGCAAAGGCAACTGACAGTCTTCTGTTCATTTGCAAATACACGGGAACATATGGTACAAGTCAAAACAGAGAATTACATAGGACATAATTTTATCACTGATGCGTCAAATTTATAAACTTCCTCCACATGTCTAACATAAAACTTGTTGAAAAATTTGAATTTTGTAGCCCTGATCAAACAACCTTTGTGCAAGAGCTGTTCCTTGAAATACTATACATACACTATAAACCTATCTCATTAAATCAGATCTTAGTTTTCGCTACCGCTAAACAAAGATCTGAGGACATCCCATTACAGGTCACTTCAGAGCAACCTTTCGTTAATTTTGACCGACCAAATAAATGACTAGCAAGAAGTCGACATTAGCCAATCAGAAGGCAGCTTTCTCGAGCTTTACGACACTGGTTTCAAACTGGTGACAACTTTCGAAACATATTTTGACGTATTCTCGATTAAAAATGTTAAACACTGTAAACATATACTTGAATATATAAACATCCTACACTGTACGCAAACGGGCACGCACACACACACACCTTGCAAATCGCAAGCTTTCCGTGACGACAGGAGTAAGGTCGATAGAAAGCTCAATATAAACTGGGCGGCAAAAGAAAGTATAGGTCGAGTTCCATGATCGGTAAAAAAAATAGCAAGAAGAGGTTTTGTTGTGAATTATAACATACTCTAGGGAGGGGTAACAAATGATTGATCAACCACAGTTTGAATGAAATTGTGCAATCACAGGTAATGTAAGCTCAAGGTAAACAATGGTGGGGTAAGAAATTTCATTTTCAAAATTTATCTGACATGTCACCAAAAAATTGTCAGACACACTGGCACTGGACAGGCCAGGGCAAAACGTCAACGTTCTGCTGGTTTAGAAAGTCCTTAGTCAGTCTTGCAGTATGGGGCCTGGCATTGTCTCGTTGAAACAATGTCCCCTGCTGTTGGTTTTTTAAGGACGTAAGCACAACTGGCTGCAACACTTGGTCTCTGTACTGCATAGCGTTCAGGTTTCCCTGTGTAATCACCAAATCAGTCTTCTGATCTCCAAAATACCGCCCCACACCATGACACCTCCCCCGCCGAATGGATGGACCTCTCGAATACACGCCGGGGCCAAACGTTCCCCTCTGCGTCGATAAACTCGTTCTCTGCCGTCATTTCGAAACAAGTTAAACCGTCTTTCATCAGTAAACAGCACTCGACGCCAATTTCTCACTTGCCAGCGTCGAACCTGCCTCGCCCATCGCAGTCTCAGGCGTCGATGTTGAGCGGTCAGTATCATTCCTCGGAAAGGACGATACGCTCGGATTCCAGCAGCACGAAGTCGTAGTACTGTACGTTGGCTAATGAAATGTCCTAACGCTGTTGCTTCCGTCGCCGTTACGAATCTGTTTCGCAGGTGAATGAGCCGTATCTGACCGTCTTCCAGTGGTGTTGTCACACGGGGTCGTCCGGTTCTAGGCCTGTCCTTTGTCCCCCCTGACTGCCTGTACCGTTGAATCAGCCTGGCTACCGTCTATGGTGTAGTTTTCTGGCAATTTGGACCTGTGTTGCCCCCATTTTGGCCATACCGATGGCTCTCTCTCCCTGCTCCTGTGACAGTCGTGGCATTTCTTTTGTGTGCTTTAATCACGTGTGGTTATACCCTGCAGACGAACGCATTTATACAGCTAACATGCGCGTGCAGTTTATGCCATAGGCGGGAAACCTGTTTCACCATATTTTTTTTTGTCACCGCACGAGCGCCGTCAAAGGTGGCGCATTCGGGTGAGATGTTCCAGGGCAGTCATATTCCCAATACCCACTTTCCACCAGTTATCGCTGTTTTTAGGAAAATTACAAATTGCCAACCTATACTTTCTTTTGCCGCTTAGTTTAGTTAGCTGGTAAAGGCGTATATAGACGCTTCAGTAAAACACCCAGCATTGATTTAAACATTGATCGTAATAAATTCTATAGGAGAAACTTAGTTCCCGAATCGTGATCCCTTATCTTGAGGAAACTGTTACACCTTTAGTTCACAGTCTTCGTAACACTAACATAAGACGTAATCATATATTTACATATGATTATGCTTACACAAAACCCGTGAAGATCCGGGGTAGAATAGGTCTTCCAACAAGCCATGCTTGCCATAAAAGGCGACTATGCTTGTCGTAAGAGGCGACGAACGTGATCGGGTGCTTAGGCTCTCTGACTTGGTTGATGCATGTCATCGTATCCCAATTGCGTGGATCGATGCTCATGATGTCACTCATTGGATTGTCTGGTCCAGACTCGATTATATATAGACAGCCGTCATATAGCTGGAATATTGGTGAAATACTACCGCATAGGTAACATAGGTTTGCCTTGAGGGACGGACCATAAACACCCACCCACCCACTCCCTTATCTGGTCCGTCCGTCCGTCCGTATTTCGACTCGTAGCATAACTTGAAAACCGTGAAAGATATACCATCCAAACTTGGTACATGTATATTAATCAGGGACTAGAATGGTGCCTTATGCTTTAGCGTGGGCCGGGGACACTTGTTTTCGAGGATGAAGGAGGATGTTTCTGGGATATTGAAATGTCATAAAAAAAACACCTTGGGTCTTACAACAAAAACATTTTTCACTGGATATATGTCCTCACGTGCGTGTCAATCACAAAGAAAACCAACCCGCTTTCTGTGCGAACTTAGGGGGCACGGGTGGCCCAGTCGTCTGAGGCGCCGCAAGTCTCTGTAATGAGTTGCGGTCCATGGGCACGCAAGAAACCTATATATGAATCCCGTTCGAATCCCAGTTCACTCCGATTATGTTTCTAGGTTTGTAAGCACCATTCCCGCGCTCGTGGGTTTCACCAAATACCTGCAACACTTCGGGCTTTCTTCACACACGCTGACACAGCGTTATAGAACTAGAATACTGGGGTTTAAGGTACTGTCGTACATGCTAGAAAACTGCATTTTGTCTGTTGAAAAAGGATATAATTTTTCACTGACTGTTGTTATTGAAATATCGAGTAACTACCAATCGCCCTACCTGTGGTTTGAAGTATTTCAGTCACAAGGAGTCCTATCGACAAGTTTACAGGAGAATGATGAGTCAAATGATGACAGTCTGAAACGGACTGTAGAAATATGCGCACGTGACTCCGCTATAATGATAATAATGTAGTCTTCATTAACCATCTAATCCACACACAAAAATTATAGATGTGCATCTTCTAAAATGACAAAATGACCCTGCAGTTTGTTTGTTTTTGCTCCCATGATGCATGTTACATTTCACTTGCATAGCCATAACCATGGTACACGATATGGAGTCTTTACACTTTAGAGAGATAGAGGTAAATCATTTATGAATTACCGAACTGTCCAAGCTATGGGGTTTTCAATTCATACCATCAAGTCTACGGTATGATAAGAAAACGAAACAGGTATAGGGTGGTCTCAAAAACAATACTGGGGCGTATAAGGATATTAGACAGCTTTGATACAGGGTGATTAGGCGTATAGTGTACAAGCTTTATGAGCAGAAGGTAACCCTGACTTGTCGGTGAATTTGGGAGGAATTAAAGATACAATTAATGTTTCCCGGACTGCACTAACTATTGCTCTCCAAGAGATGGAATATCGATACACTGCGCGTGGCGATGACCGAGCACTTTTCAGGGGCAAATATTCCATCCTGTCTGTGAGGTCACATTATCTCCGAACCATTCATAACTATCACAGTCAGGGTGCCCAGATAATTTACCTTGATAAATCATTCCTCTCACTACATGTGGCTATTGGCAGATGGACAAAAAGGACACATCGACCATCAGGTAAAGGTAATCGTGTCATTGTTTTGCACGCTGCAACCCATGATATGGGGCTTATTGATGGCTGTGTGCTAGTATTCGAGGTGAAAAAGAAAACTGGTGATTTTCATAAGGAAATTATAGGAGGTGATGTGCTCATAGACTGGTTGGAACTTCAGCTATTGTCTATTTTAAACAACGCCAGTGTTATTGTCATGGATAACGCCAGTTGATATAACGTCCGGGAATCAGATACTGTCGCCCAAACCATGAGTCGTCCGAAGGCGACCATACAGGGATATATGACACTGTCAACTTCAGACCATATGAAACGAAAGTTCAACTCATGGAGAAAATTCGGCTGAATAAGAAACCAGTAAAGTACAAGACATATGTGCTGGCGACACAACACGGTTACGTTGTCTTACGTACGGCAGTCAGACATTGTGAGCTCAACCCTGTTGTGCCCATCTTGCCTAAGTGTAACGGGTTCGTAGCAAGACATAACGCAACATTCAAAAGTGCAGATTCATATACGTCATCAGTGGAGATAAATTCTACCTCAAGAAACCATCTGTAGAACTTCTGGATTCCGAAACCGCAACCTTCCAATACTCATCCCGTTACATAGCTCTCAACTTGTCCATCATGTTTCCAAGCAAATATAATCCATTAAATATCCTAAATTGCTACCCCATCAACGCATGCCAATTAAGTCCAATAACAGCAATACTTTGAGACCAACTAGGTGACATTTGCACTTGGGAGAATGCACGGGACGATGTGAGGTCATCACCTCGGGACAGGCGGGGGACGCCAGCAATGGGCTTCACACATTGTACCCATTTCGGGAATCGAAGTCGGGTCTTCGGCGTGACGAGCGCTAGTCATATGGCTGAAATACTGCCGACTAACATTTTGACTCAGCAATCGTGTTGGGTTCAAGAAGTGCGGCAGTTTAGTGTTGGCATATCGACTCGATGTGTCGCCGGTCACATTTTACAGGCTCTGCGGTGAAACAATTTCAGAAAATTCAAAACCAAACCGAGACACCATAAAATGGGCTTTACACATTGTACCCATACGATGACATGCATCAACCAAGTCAGTGAGCCTCACCCCCCGATCCAGTTTGTAAAAATGTTTATATAATGGTCGTCTTCTTCTACGTCGGTTGATGCATGTCATCGTATCCCAATTGCGTGGATCGATGCTAATGATGTCAATCACTGGATTGTCTGGTCCAGACTCTATTAGTTACAGACTGCCCAGATATCTTTTTGCTGAGTGCGGCGTTAAACAACAAACAAATATTATAAACAAACCACCAGGGTCCAGTCAGTAAACAAACTAGATTTGACCCGGATGTACTTGGCAATCCGTCCGTTGTTGATATGTCCTCTTTTGTAGCTGGGGTGTGTTCTAACTATAACGCGACGAGCGCTCGTGCGAGTAGCTGGAAATTCTTATATCTTTTGTAAACACTGATAATGTCTAAATACGATGCTACTTCAAAATGAAACCGACTGCGGAAATTACACATTTCGCCCGGACGCAATCGATAGTGCCAACCGCGACATCAGGGGTTCCCCTCTGACGTCACCGTAGTTTCATTTCCACGGAAAAGTCGTTACACATAAGGATTAATTATGTACGCATGTGTGTACAAATCACAGGAGATATGTTTTCGCCCTGCTACAACATGGTAAGGAATGTTTTAAACATTACTGTACAAGTTGAATAAGAATTTGTAACCACAACAATTCAGGAAGTCTATTCTATACAGAAATAGTTTTCGCGTGATCATACGTCACACCATTACACGATGTAATAGCATGGTTTTACAGTTACAATAGACGTATTAATTGATATTAATTGGTTGATGCAAACTTGTTATTCGCTTTAGGCTATTAACCACGTTATTATTTATCATCTGTTGTGGGAGTGAAATGGCCGAACAATCACTGCTATAGCAACACATGGTCGGGGGTTAGAATATGTCCACTCGGATCTATTTCAATAAGGTTGGTGAGGTGAAATTGGGTTTAACGTCGGGTCCAAGATAATTGCTTCTATTATTTACTTCTATAGCGACGTGCATGCACGTGTGTGTTTGTGTGTGTGGCTGCTTGTACTAGACAGGGCTGACGCCGATTTATAGTGCTAGCTCACTGAGATACCATGCCGCAGTTTAACATGAATACCCCACTCAGACACAGTATACTGACTCCGAGCCGACCAGTCCTTGTTTTAGTCCCTTAATGCCGAGCGCCTGACAGGGTAGCAACAAGTACCATCTTTTAACGTCTTTTAGTATCACGTGGCCGGGGATCGAATCCCGGACCTACCACTAGACCACGGAGGCGGTCCTATTTCATTAAAGGTCTCGTGACATGAGACGGGAAGTCCGAATTTGACGACCTGATATGAATCGAAAGAGAAACACAGACTTCATTGTATTGTGATGCTCGCGATGGGGAAGGTTGGTTGGTTGGTTGGTTTGTTGTTAAACGCCGCACTCAGCAATATTCCAGCTATATGACGGCGGTCTGTAAATAATCGAGTCTGGAACAGACAATCCAGTGATAGATATCATGAGCATCGATCCACGCAATTGGGATCGATGACATGCATAAACCAAGTCAGCGAGCCTGACCACCCGATCCCGTTAGTCGCCTTTTACGACAAGCACAGTCACCTTTTACGGCAAGCATGGGTTGCTGAAGACCTATTCTACCCCGGAATCTTCACGGGTCGCGATGGGGAAGGAGATTTTGAAAGAACATACGACTTAGAAATGCTATTCTGTCAAATATATTTGGTGCAGGATAATCGGTCAAACTGTAGACTCAGTGCCATTTCTTTACACATTTCAATTACTTTTAAAATTGAAATTTTCAGTTTTTCTCAAAACCAATATTTTGACAGTATTCCGGTCATATCACGGCGTGTCAGTTTAACGAAGGAAAAAAGCCCGAAGTGATGCAGGTCTCAGACACAAACACATATTCCATGGATGCCTTTTTTAACCTACTAACTTGATGTACATGTATTTTCTGCGGAATTCTAGTTTCTACAACAAAATGTTTAGAAATAATGGGCGCTGTGGTAAACTGGTCCATTTAAAATTGAGAGAAAACACTTTGACGGGGCGACAGACGCTACAGAGGATGGTTAAGCTATAATTTCCGTGTATAGCCGCACAGGATGATTGAATAATCAATAAATTACGTTAAACGCTGTTTCAGATGAAATGTATTTGCGATGGGTCACTTCAGTTGCAGACCCTGCACAGACCAAATGTCCAGAAATGTGTCACTGTCCAATATCTTGAAACAGGCCTGTCACCGTTCTTGAATCCAGAATAGCGTTGGAAGCTGGCATGCATTCAGTGTTCCCAATAGCTAGCCAAACCGTAATTGGCATGTAGATGAAAAAACAAAAACAAGTCAAGTCGAAAAGACCTCGAATCGCCCCATTGTAGCTCATATATAGGCACGTCCAGCCTTCTAGAAACTGCCCCATCCAGAAACTTCTCGAACGAACAACCCTGTCATCTTATCTGTACAACCAGGGGCGCATAACTCTAAATTCCATTCAGTCGCTGTTGTCGACCGCGGTTCAAATCTGCCTCGGGTAGCACATGGTATTTTGTACCAGTTGTGTAATCACCTCCTTCACCCGACAATTAGCACAAATACATTTACAACTGTTTCTAAAACCACTAACATTACTTACACAAAACAAAATATAAAAAATGAAAACCTTTTGTGACTTAATTATGTTCTTGAAACGAGCTAATTTGCTTCCTTGAAATTGCGCAAAATCTACAAAAGTGCTATATTCATGAATATTAAAGGGCACCAGCTCAGCACTCACCTGATGATTATACAAAGTTTCACAATTAATACAGAATACGCACAGCTGAAGGGTTATGCTCTGGAAAAGAAATATTCTAATTTCAACATTCCAATTGTCCGATTGGTGGCCTTGAAAAAACAAAAAACGAAAACTCAAATGTACAAATAGCAAAAGGGAACCCGTTCTCCAGTTGTACAGCAATTATTTTACGAAGAAATATTGCACAGTTAATGAGAAGTTCAGGAAACTAAATGAGACGGACGGACGGACGGACGGACGGACGGACGGGGAAAGTATCTCTATCGCCGCTTGGTGGGTTTTAACACGTTTTATGTGACACGGAAATAATATCGTACTGAATACTACGCGTTATTGTTTGTTAATGAGTTGTGGTTCAATATTTGAACTCGGAAACATTACAAAAATAGAACCTGTTGAAGTAATCACGTGAGGTCTTGTGATCAATAAAAAACATTCATTTATTTCGTTCCGCTCATATCTTTAACTTTTACCTCAGAAAACAGAAAGTCCTAACACCATAACATTATCCTGTTCGCAAACTCCGGTTTTGAACAATATTCCAGTTATGTAATAGCTTGTCAGCTTGATATGAAAAGAAGCTGCGGCCTGAAGCGATGCAGGTCCTACACGTTTAATGCCTGGTGAAACCCACGAGCAGGGATATGGTGCTGAAAAGCAATATCCATAATCATGGCGAATCTAGAATTCGAACCTACGATCATAGGATTCTGGTTGCACAAGGGACACAACTCTTATCAACGAATTGCGGCGTTTTAGAGGACGTGACCACATTCCACAGTGACTAGACTATGGTTTAGTTAATATTTGAACATCAAGAGATACATGACATATTTAGCGGACAACTATGTCCCTGTAAAATAAATAAACACTTCTTTTGTTTCCGGATTTAACAGCTATTGTGTATATTGTATTTTGTATTTATTTTCCGACGAAACATGTTTCCTTTATCATTTGTTTGGCACACTCATAGGCGGATCCAGAGGTGGGGTCCAAGGGGTCCAGTATTTTGGATCCCTCCCTTTTAGAATGCTATATACGCCTTTGATATTCATTGAAATACACAAAGAAAAATCGATTATGTCATGACTTATTGTGTAACTGTACCATGAAAACAGTTATTTAACTGCCCTACCCTCTCCTCTGATTCTTCGCGGGGGCACGGGTGGCCCAGTCGTCTGAGGCGCCGCGATTCGCTGTGCAGAGTTGCGTCCCTTGGGCACTCCAAAAACCTATGATTGTGGGTTTCGAATCCCGGTTCGCCCGATTATGTTTCTAGGTTTGTCAGCACCATACCCGTGCTCATGGGTTTCGTCGAAGTGGTAAACGTCCGAGACCTGCATCACTTCGGGCTATCCTCCCACATTAAGCTGACACGCCGTGATATAACTGGAATAATGTTAAAATCGGCGTTAAACCCACTCACTCACTCACTCACTCTGATTCTTCGCCTTATAAACTGCCGGTCCAAATAAAGTACACTCCCGTGTTTGATGGTGGCTAAAACAAGAAATGGTTATTCGATGGTGATGTATTTAATACGGGCATCATAGTTGTGTTTTGAACCTTCAGTTTGCAGTGTTGCGGTGACTGTTTATCATATGATTGCGACCATCTGGAGTGAGTGAGTGATTGAGTGAGTGAGTTGGGTTTAACGCCGCTTTTAACAGTATGACAGTTATATCACGGCGTGTCAGCTTAATGTGGGAGGGAAGCCCGAAGTGATGCAGGTCTCAGACGTTTACCACTTCGGTGAAACCCACGAGCACGGGTATGGTGCTGACAAAGCCAGAAACATAATCGGGACGAACCGAGATTCGTTTCTGGCGTGCCCAAGGGACGCAACTCTTCACAGCGAATCGCGGCGCCTCAGACGACTGGGCCACCCGTGCACCCCACGACCATCTGGAGGAACATACAATGTTTATCAGGCATCAAAATGATGTCAATTTTATATGTCGATATTTCCAAAAGTTTTGTTTGTTTGTTTTTTAACGCCGCATTCAGCAATATTCCAGTATATGACGGCTGTCTGTAAATAAAGGAGCCTGGACGAGACAATCCTGTGGTTGACATTATGAGCATCGATCAAACGCAATTGGGATACGATGACATGTATCAACCAAGTCATCGAGCCTGACCACCCGATCCCGTTAGTCGCCTCTAACAAGCATGGTCGCCTCTTATCACAAGCATGAGTTGCTGAAGACCTGTTCCAACGCGGATCTTCACAGGACTAGATGCATGGAAGTTCGGAATATCTGAACATAAATAAAAGGTGTCTTTGTCCCAGGTGTATGTTTGTTTGGTTTCTTCATTCATTCTTCATGTTTGGTTATTTCATTCGCAGGACACAATGAAGGCATTGGACACGCTTCGGACAAATTCTGATGTTATAGCCAAAATAGTCACTGCAGGAGACGCCCACTGTCGTCTCAACACACAGCATATGATCAGTTACTTGAACCGATGTGATATCAAGGTAAGTGTAACATTAAGATACAAATCACATGACTCGTGAAGATCCGGGGTAGAAAAGGTCTTCAGCAACCTATGCTTGCCGTAAGAGGCGACTAACGGGATTGGGTGGTCAGGCTCTCTGACTTGGTTGAGGATGCATGTCATCGTATCCCAATTGCGTAGATCGATGCGCATGATGTCAATCACTGGATTGTCTGGTCCAGACTCGATTATTTAGTGTAAATAATTGTGTCTGGACCAGGCAATCAGGTGATTGATATCACGAACATCGATCCGCGCAATTTGGGATATAGTGGAATCACACCTAGCTTCAATACTGACATGGTACTTCTGGAATATTGCTGAGCGCGGCGTTAAACATCAAACAAACCATCGGCATTGGACCTTACCTTCGTTGGAGTACTTCAAACATAACACACGTGAAGATCCGGGGTAAAATAGGTCTTCAGCAACCCATGCTTGCCGTAAAAGATGACTGTTCTTGTCGTAAGAGGCGACTAACGGGATCGGGTGGTCAGGCTCGCTGACTTGGTTGATGCATCTCATCGTATCCCCATTGCACGGATTGTTGCTCATGATGTCAATCACTGGATTGTCTGTTCCAGACTCGATTATTTACAGACTGCCGTCATAAAGCTGGAATATTGCTGAGTGCGGCGTTAAACAACAAACAAGTACTCTGTTTGGCTCTGTGTAAATGTTTCAATCATGGTATAACAGTTCGAACCATTGATGCTGAAGTGAAAACAACAACAATCATATTTTATTCACAGGTGGATGACGTTGAAAGACTGCGTGTCATTCATGTCAGCGGCACAAAGGGCAAAGGGTCAACTTGCGCTTTCTGCGAGAGCATTCTTCGTCACCATGGCTACAAGACAGGCATGTTCAGGTACTAAATGCGAACCCAAACTTTGAAATTAAAAAAAGGAGGACAAATATTAAACAGTGTTAATATTTTTGGACACCTGTACGTTGAAAACATTGTGGAATGTAACCTTATATATTTATTCTGTTTAGAACATTTTGGTTTTGTTACTAATAACGTGATGCCATTATATTGATGTAAATACGCCTCGGAAAGAAGTGAACAACAATTACTATATATTTCCATTTTTAAAAGCCATTTTTAAAATGCATCTGTGTTACATTTCTGACGAAATATATTAGTTTTGTATTTTTTACAATATGACATTCATATTGTAGAAATACAGAAGCCAAAGTCGATAAACTAATGACATGTTTTGTAACTTTTTAATGACAATAGTAACTTTACAACTTCCTTCTTTGGTCTGTCGACCCGTGAAGATCCGGGGTAGAATAGGTCTTCAACAACCCATGCTTGCCGTAAAAGGCGACTATGCTTGTCGTAAAAGGCGACTGACGGGATCGGGTGGTCAGGCTCGCTGACTTGGTTGATGCACGGTCATCGATCCCAATTGCGTGGATCGATGCTCATGATATCAATCACTGGATTGTCTGGTCCAGACTCGATTATTTACAGACCTCCGTCATATAGCTGGAATATTGCTAAACAACAAACCAACCAACCAACCAACCAAATCTTAGGTCTGTCTGTTTTTTGCATCACATGATATGACTCAGTACTTGTGGCCATTTGGAGAAACGTGTAGTGTACACCAGTATCCGTGATATTAGACAGTTATCAAAATATGATCAATGCTACATGTAGGTATTTCCAATAGACACGTGGCAGTTCGGGATATAAGAAAATAAAGAGTGGGTGAGTAACGGGAGTGTACTTTATTTTGACCGGCAGTTTATAAGGCGAAGAATCAGAGTGAGTGAGTGATTGAGTGGATTTAACGCCGCTTTTAACATTATTCCAGTTATATCACGGCGTGTCAGCTTAATGTGGGAGGAAAGCCCGAAGTGATGCAGGTCACAGACGTTTACCACTTCGGTGAAACCCACGAGCACGGGTAAGGTGCTGACAAACCTAGAAACATAATCGGGGTGAACCGGGATTCTGAACCCACAATCATAGGATCCTGGCATGCCCAAGGGACGCCACTCTGCACAGCGAATCGCGGCGCCTTAGACGACTGGGCCACCTGTGCCCCCCAGGAAATATAGAAAGGACGGTGCTTTCCTTTGTTAATATATACACGTAACACGCAACAATATTTATATATGTATTGTTGCGTGTTACGTGTCGATTCCCAAATTGAAACAATATGTTAATCCAGAAATCAGTACGTAATAGAACTTAGTGTGAAACCAACAAACAAACAACAAGCGGTATACACTCAACAAATGTATTACAAAATTCACTAAGTTTACATATCAATACAAATTACTGCACAGCAATTACAATGTCAGTAAACAATAGAGTGGTAGTACAATATTCAATTGCAATAAATAATATGATGGCAGTGGTCAGTATCAAATACAAAAATACAGTGGTGATAGCAAAAGTCAGTGATAATAATATCTATATTCACCCACCGGCGACAATGGTCAAGCTTATGGCCAAACACAATGGAATGAGCGTCAACTGAATCTCAATTGAAACAATATAACAGTTACTAGCATTGTTAAACAATAAAATACACTGCCTGTAACAATATACTGGTATAAAATCAGGCGTTGCCATGGTTTCAGCTCTCCACACCTAGTAACAATCCATGAGCGGTTCCGCCTGAATGGGAATCCTGTTTCTGAGGACTTGTTCTGCCAATGCTTCTGGGAAGTGTACAACAAGCTGGAAGCCACCAAACCACAGGTTGAAGGTGTAGGTATTCGCAGAATCCAGACCATTTCTTACGCGATATGATAACATTATTCTTTGAGACCCTGTGATGTTGATTTGCGTGTAAAATATCCGGAAATTTCATTTGATAACATCTGAAAATCTGAAACCACAATTTTCATCGACATTTATATTAGGCTAGCAGTCCTTAATTATCAAAAGCTTCCTATTAAAGGTACTCGGGTAAGTGAAGTGTTTAAAAGCCGTATCAGTAATCTCGCTGCTATTCGCAGCGTTGTGTGACAGGCATGACGTCACTCGAGATTGTTATAACGTAATGATAGAATTGATGACGTTGAATTCTTCACTGACACTGAACCGCCTGTTGAACAGTGAGTGAGTATGGTTTTACGCCGCTTTTAGCAATATTCCTGCAATATCACGGCGGGGGACACCAGAAATGGGCTTCACACATTGTACCCATGTCGGTAATCGAACCCGGGTCTTCGGCGTGACGAGCGAACGCTTTAACCACTAGGCTACCCGACCGCTCTCTGTTGAGCAGAATGCAGAGAGATATCAAATAAATCACCTAACACTCCAATGGATTTATAGCGCGTAAACGATCATTGCATTGAGGCACACGCATTGAGTATTTGTCATATCGGAAATGTAAAAACAACACAGACGCAGAGGAGACTTCGGAAAGTGTGCAAAACACCTTCTTAATTTGACATCTACTTAATGCAAGCAACATCCGCCATTCGTCACACAGTCAACATTGGGCTCGTAATAATGACATGCGAAAATAAAATACCGCGATTGATTGTTTTACTTTTCAGCCATGTTGCTGACGCCATAATGGACGAATGTAGCCGTTACTCAGTTTTGTCGATATTTGTCATCAACTTTGAAAAGCTTTGAACTCAAGTTTCAGAAGGTTTGAGCACAATTTCCGCGGACAATCCGGGCCATATATACTTCTGAGTTTAACAGATAATATGAAATGAAGTGCCGCCAGTGTCAATGTTTCAATGCAGGTGTGTATCACATGTCGTACAAATGGCTTATTTCTCTTCAGGAATCCGAAGACTGTCCGATGCCTGACTATTTCTCCTTCCTCACCGTCATGGCGTGCCACATGTTCCTCGAGGAGGATGTTGATGTGGCCATTTTTGAAGTCGGCATGGGTGGAGAATATGATTCTACCAATTTCCTCCAATCCCCAGTTGTGTGTGGAGTTACCTCCCTTGGATTAGATCACACTGAAGTCCTTGGAGACACAATAGACAAGATTGCTTGGCAGAAAGCAGGGATTTTCAAAGTAATATTTTCAAATGTAAACTTTCACAGCCGTTTTAAAAATAAAGTGGTCTTTACTAGTTTCAAGCATCATTTAATATTAAATATAAATATTTATTATAAAATATATCCAACACCCACTTCATAACAATCAGAAACATCTGCTGGAAATGGTCCACTGTAGAATTATGAGCATGTGAGCATGTATGATTGTGAGCATGTATGCATGTATGCATGTATGAAATAATGCCCAAATCCTGTAAATTATGCAATTGTAATCTAATGTTGTTACCATGGTTACAGCGTAATGTACCAGCTGTCATAGTGATGCAGCCAGCAGATGCCATGATGGTGCTGTTCCACAAAGCGAGAGAGAAAGGGGTAGGCTGATAATGAGTATTTGGTGTTGCAGACATGAGGAATATTGGTTTAATCAGCGCTTCAACACACACATTCTGTTTTCTCCGAAAGAAGGAGTCAAAAGAAAGACCTTTCAGAACGTAATTTTGAAGACATTACCATTCCGCTTTTGTACTGGATTCCAAAGCTCCATCAAAGTCCGAACAAAGAGTGAGTGAGTGAGTTGGGTTTAACGCCGCTTTTAACAGTATTCCAGTTATATCACGGCGTGTCAGCTTAATGTGGGAGGAAAGCCCGAAGTGATGCTGGTCTCAGACGTTTACCACTTCGATGAAACCCACGAGCACGGGTATGCTGCCCATGCAAAGAGAGATATATTGCTGGATCGAGCAAATGTACGGCCTAATCCCTGTCTCAGCGAACAACCATAACCCTTAATACAAACAAGGAAGGACTTTCTTTTTATTCACAGAAAGTATTTGAGATTTCAAAGAGCGTCATACAACTCAGAAGTTGTTTGGTCACGGTTACAACATTCAAGGCCTCATAAAAGCTTTCAAAGGGTTCATAGTAGACACGAGGAGAACATTTCGAAATTTAACGCATCAGTGAAAAAAAATATGTCCGATACACTTCCTATTTTTGACTTGTACCACATGTTGCGGTGTTTTTTCTCAGGCAAACACTTGACTTGCCTTTGCATGTGTTTGTGATGGGTGCCACTGGTTCGGCAGGATACGCTCACCTTCTCGAACACCTTGTATTATCACTATTTGACAGATTTGAACTAAACACATGCTCATGATAAAGTCGGAATTGTACAATCGACTCTGGTTTGGGCAGAAATGTCTTATGAATATGGAAAGTTTTTTGTCGCCTTTGTTTTCCATCATGTCCAGCGAAAGTTCCAATTGGTTTTTTTCAATCATTTTCTGGAACAGATTACTTTTTACCAAAAAGAGTAATATTTATCAAAATTGTAGATTGTGTCGTAACTGCTTTCGGGCGTCCAGTGCGACCCTGCTACAGTTACTAAATGTATTGCCGTTCCTGGTCCTTGTGGTCAATTAAGCCAGGACATTGCCCTCGCCTTGTCCACCACGGCTCGGCTCCGTCAAGGAGTGATTGGCCTAATGACCCTTGCTCCAAGTTGTCTCTATCAGCATTCACACCCGCATAATAAAGAAACGCAACACCAGTTTATACTCACATAGTTTTACTTACTCTCAGCCCATCTATCAATACAGAACAGGATCAGACTGGCCAGGCTCGTTACTATCTGGTGGAAACTTAGAACGATCGGGATTCGACTCGATCGACTGCAAACCGCGCTCCCCTCTCCTAATGTTGAGGGTATCATTTCATAGTATTCGAGCCTGACCTGTCCTTGTCACATGTCTCAATACCTCCATTTGATTCGTTACAAGTTTAGATCTGACCATGAACTCATGTGTGTCGCCATCGGAAAAATACCAAAAGCCTACGTGCCAGATTGCTCATCTCTCTATTGATTTTGTGACTCGCTCCGAAGCTCCCAATGGCTTATACCTTGTAATTCCCCATCTGTTTCATTAACTCATGGCCGATAGCCAGAGACCAATCCAATGATAAATGTGACATGTCCAGAATACACTTGTGATAAATGTGAAATGTCTTTTCTCTATTGATTCCTTTCCAACTACAAGTTCTGTCACGAACTATATCTAATGCAACTCCTCATTGCAGCTATAATGGTTCTATTTATTATCATTAGTTTCTGAGATGCATTTTTGACCTTATAACATCCTCCGCCTGTGGACAAGAGCTGCCCACAGCTCGGAAGATCTAAGCATGAGTTCCGGTCTGATATATAAAATACAATCACAATAAACATAATGGAAGTAAAACAGGATTGATCATTCCATATATTAAATTGTAATCAATTTTCAAATGTTATAACGATTTCGAAAACAACGAATACTTTTACAGTTAAAAATGTATTTACCTGGTAAAGAATAAGTTAATGATCCTGTGTTGTTTCGTATAACCACAAAGCATAAACACCATGAAATATTATTCAAATACCATGTAGAATTAATTAATAGCGATGCATAAAAGTCAAATGTCACTGCACATGGCCACAATATGGCACCACCATTCACGAAAGTTCATTTGTCGCTGGTCCCAATCCAATTCACTGGCTCCTGTCTTGTTTCGTAAAGTCAATTGGCGAAACGCTGTCCAACGTTCTTGAATCCTTGAAAACACGCGGTCTATGCACACAGTCAGGTCCTCGGCTAGGGTGACAAAGCGAGAGGTCGACTTTTCTTGACACTGCTTGAGTGTTGACTGGTCGCTCTCTAAAGATGTTGGATGCCGATAGAGTTACAGTGTGTATGCGGTCGTCGTGAGCACCTGTAGATGCAGACGTCGGGGTGCTGACAGATAACTCTCTGTTGCCTGCGTTTTGTGTCTAGCGGCAGAGGTGATAGGACAGCGTGCATCCTCGACAGCAAGCGTGTAGCCAGGAGCCAGAATAATTATTTGTCGTGGACCAGACGACAGCGGGGGAAGTGCTTGACTCTCCGCCCTTTAGAATGGGGTACGGCCATCATCTACAACACTTAAAAATACTGGTAATTCACGAACAACAAGTGACTAATACCATACCAATTATAGAAATATCAATACATAGAAAGATGTGCCACCTGCAGCTCAGACTGCTGTCTGTAAAAATAAGACTATATACACAATAATAGTCTTCTGGCAAATGCATATCTGCATATAAGGATGATAACGGCAGGAATCGCATTTTTGGATTAATTGTTACAGGTCCAATTGTTTAGCCAGATATTATCATAAAAAGACATTAATAAGAACGATCAAATCGCAAAACCCATGGACTGCTTGAACAGACTAACTATCATAAAATTCTAATCAACAACATTCAGCAAATGCTTTGTAGCTAATAACACAAAAACGAACAACATATATAATTATTATGAGATGGACTGAGAGCACACATTGAAACACCGATAGTAATTGAACCTAGAAAGTAATATAGAAGATACACAATAGTCGAATAATGTAACGTAATGTCACCAAGTGACGATCAGATGACCATCATATGAGAGAACCAAATTCCAAATACAGGTCTTGTCTCTACAGAAAAGTAATTCATTCAATTTTGTCACAATAAAGAGATGCAATAAGTAGAAATAAACTTTTCTCCTTGTAAATCAGTATCTGTAAAGGGGGATAACTCATATGATCAAATATTTCAAATTCGTAACCATTTTATATTCTGACATTCTCGCTGTACCCTGACAAGCGTGTATTATACTCACAAATAACTGGTCCGTAAAATGGTTAAAACAAAGACATTAGAATATGAAATATGATGGGCAAGAATAGCCTGTCTAGATAAAGGAAATTCGATTTTTATCTTCTCATGGCAGATGGCAATTAATATATGAATCATGTCAGAGGTAACGGAAAAGCGACTCCACAATGTTGAAGTACCATAAAAACACCTGTCGTGGAAGGAAGGAATCGTTTTAAACGAAACGCCATTAGCCAACTTACATAAATGTTTCCCGAAATATATATAGATTGTGTCGGGGTTGGAATTTGCAAATTGTAACAATCAAACAGTAAATAATAAGTGAGGAATACCCGCTGAATACGAAAATTAGTTAAAGGATTTCCAGCCGTTAACGTGAGGTCTCGGGGACAAAGATAAAATTGTGAGACCATAATTTCATGACAAGCAAAGGAATTTGTTAAATGTAAAACCAGTGACGTAACCGGTCGATTGACTTTTTTTATTCTTCGAAAAAGCAAAATGAATACCAGAAATACTGTCGATATGATCAGAAAAACATCCATGGAAATAGTGGATTTAATCAACGACATAAATGAAGGAGGGGGATAATTTGGATAGGGTGTAGTTTGATGTGTTTTCCAAATTGTCAAACCGTCAGTTGGGGAGCCTGCTGTAAGTAAGATCAATGCAAAAAATAAGCGTCGAACTTTAATCCATAAGAAAAGAACGATTATTAAGAGAAATAGGGATAAACACGCGGCGATGCTTGCCGTTAAGTGATATGGGTTGGTTAAATCCCCATCTAAAGCGTAAGGTGGGAGGGAATCCATCCAATTACCATCAATTAAATTATCCGAAATGACCTGTGCCTTTTTCATACGTTTGAAAATAAGGCGTAAATCAACTTGAAATTCTGTGTCCTTTCTACGAATTTCATCGAAAACTTTATCATCAATTAATAAATGTGGGATCTTAAAAGCGGAATCTTTCAGAAGGGGCTGTAAACTATCAATGTTTTTTAAGATGGATGCATTAAAAAATTCCGATAAAAGTAAAAGATTAGGTGGGTATAATTTTGAAGCAGTTGACTTTTTCACACATTTATGAATTCTCATGTCTATGTCGAATTCATCCAGTTTCAACGCACAGTAACAAGGAATTTTAAATATACAAATCTGACAAGCTGGACGCTTCTCAATGCGACCCTTGCACGTTAGTATTATGGTTTTTATGCCAGTTAAAAGAACTGTGCCTGGTTCAATTTCGAGAGCCATTGAACGTAGCCCATTTAATCGGAATTTTGTATCACACAAGGATTTAATTTCTTGTGTGTCTTTAGTAAACAAAACAAGTGCGCATGTGAGCGATGTTTTTGGTTTCGGACTGTGAAAAATTGGACAGTGTTTTTCGTGTTCACCATAAGATGTTTGAAAATCCCTAGCCGAAAATTCAATATACTGATCTTTAGCTTCCGAAACAGCAAGATAATCTGGTAAATTCATAACCTGAGTGATATGTGTACTTGATTGATTAAATGGTAAGCCAAAAGAATTTATTCGATATACATCAAGGAGAGTAGACTGAGTCTGGATAGGAACAATAAGCGAAATGAAAATTGAATATGAATTCCGGGAACAGTGAACAGTGCGTTCCCGATAATAATAACCTGGATCCTTATGTGCAACGTGAAACAACGGGTATTCTGCATTGAGACGTTTTTGAATCATTTTTAACGCTCTCTTTACTTCCGAAACTGGGAGTAAAGATGGACTCAATCGTTGATTAACTAACTGTTGAATGCCTAAATACATTTCATCAATTTCTTGTCTAATAGTAGTTAGGAACGTGAGGCGATCTAACAAGATTTTCATTGTGATAAAAATAAATCTCTCCACATCTTGTATTTGTTTAGTGACAAGTATAATATCTTTATGGTTCGTTTCAATACCCGCGAGAGCGGATGAAATGCGTTCATTTGTTTTAGTTATAAATGACGACATCTGACGAACTTGGACTTGAAAAGCACGAGAAGTATTAGCAGCATGCAACGACAATTGTTTAACATACCGCGCCAGTCGTTCAACATCCTCGACTGTAGCAGTACCAAACAGCGAACGACTTATTGATCCAATAAAAGGAAGTATCGCCCGTTTAGTGCGGGAATCCTTGTGAAAAATGTTAATATGGGGAATTAACAGGTTAATGTCTTTATGGACATTTGTCCAATACGCGAACAACTCTCGTTCGGCCTGTTCTATATATCCATCCATCGCCGAAACGGTATAACAAGCCAAAGTATATGTGGAACAAAAGACTCGATATCTTGATCTATTCCCCATTCCATCTAAATCAGGCAATTTATATTGAAAGATATGAATCCATTTATTCTGGGAAATGTCGATTCGTGACATATGTACGAAGACAACTCCCCATGGAAGTCGGAGTTCCGTATGCACGGAATTAACCCGATTCTGGATGCTAACCAACGCGATGACAATGAATAAGACCCATACTGGTCGGAGGAGGCCTCTGGATTCTAAAATTCAAAGAAATAAGTGCATAAACATAATTATTAACTTCAAACTAAATATCATATATCACTCATGTTTCGTAAAAAAAGAAGGTTTCCATGTCTTGTGAAACTAACTGTCTGACTGTATTCACCTCGAATCTTCACATCGCTGACTGTATCTTAGAAGTATGATAACAATTGTCACAAGTAGGTAATATATAATCTCACACTGGGAACCGTGCGAGTAAGCAGCATCCAACAATAGTGTTTATTTATTGTCTCGTCATTGTATTTCACGTCACATGACTGTATTCAGTTCACATAACCATGCGACCCGTAGTCGTCATTTCTCATATATTGTAACTCATTTGTATTCTCGTGGCCCGCGAAATACATGTGCGGCCATAACCCATGAACTTGATTTGTATTCTTCAATGTCAATCAACACATAACTGTAAATAATCCAAGTATTCGGAGTATTCAAAACAATATTTTACGATAACAAGACACATTTTCAACATATATGCACGTTTGTATTTTCCTATAACCTTGTGACAATTGAATCATCTTAACACCGTAGTAAATGATCTATATCATGTATCGATATGAGTCGTGATCCATGCATATAGCATCATGTAATTCTAAACCTGAAATAAACACATGCAAAAATCAATATTAGACGTCTCCAATACGAAATCTGCAGTGCCTGAACTAAAAAGGAAACGAAATATAACAATTAATTTGAAACACTATTCAAAATATCTTTTGAAATTTCTAACGCTTACGCTTCTCTTTTTAATGACTTCTGTATCATGTAACCACGAATGAATCCTTGAGGGATATTAGATTCGGGTTCCCATGTAGCTTCCTGTAAAGTGAAATTTTCCCAGTGAATCTTGTAGTACTTTTCTCCATTTACTACTTTATGCGCTAAGATTCGTTTTACTATGAAAACGTCATCCTCCTGTAAATCAAAGTCGGGATTCTGTGCCTGCTTGGGGGTTAATGTCTGAGACGTCGGGGTGGTCATCTCCGTATGATTGTTGTCAGATTGAGACAGAATCGTTTGGTTGTCCGTAGCAACAACTGGGATTGGGTTAGTTGGTCTATCTTTCGGGTTGACAAACCGTTTAAGCCGGTTCGCGTGGACAAAACTTAAATACTCTGTGATCATTATACCAAGATAGGTTGTAAGTAAAATATTACATTTCACTTGAACCGTCATATTGCATTTATGCTATCGACTAATCTCTGTGGGGTCTGAGATTACACTGAGAGGTAAAGGAACTGTAGTGTCTATCATACAAATCTGATACTATGTCTGGTACAGTCAAAATAGATATCTTGTCGTCGTCAGCTGACTTGGCGAAATCATTGCCTGCACCGTTCTTATCAGTAACATGTTTTTGCCCTGCGAAAGGGAAGTAGCTTATTGTTTTTTGATGGGGGTGGGGGGGGGGGGGGGGGGGGGGGGGGGTATTATAATATTTGAGAGCTAGGGAACAGTAATTTCTTCTTGTTCTGTGGTCACTGTTTGTTGACCAGCAACAAGTGGTAAGAAAATACTATTGACCAAGAAATGAAGAACTGTTGAACCATTTTGAACGGTCAAAGTATAATTTTGACAGCGTTTTGTTGTATCAGAAACAATCTCAGCCTAAAATCAGAGACGGTAAAGTAGCAACAACTTAAAAAAATGTTCTATTTAAAAAATACGAATAATTTGAGGTAACATATCTGACTTTTGCAAAATGATGTCATTCCACAGACATTGAAAACTTCAAAACTTAGAAATCTAGTAGCATCTCCTGAATCCACAGTTGTAGAAACGTGAGGAGATTGAGCTGCTTACAACATGGAGAATGGGAAACCGGTGGGTCACGTGACGTCAAATAAGTATGGCCAAAGTCAATAAGTATGGTTTGCTCAGCACAGTGGGAAAGTTGCCGGAAAGATTGTGACTATAATTGTTCATGGCTGGGTGGGGGACCTGAGTGACACCGAGCTCTACACACTCTTTTGACATCTTAAATTGTCAGACAAAAAGATGTCTGTTGGTCCTGCTGGTGCTGAAACTCTTGTCTTGTCTGTTCACACTGCCGAGTTGGGTAGGGAGGATTTGGTCCGAGGGATTGGGGATACTGATTCTGACTCCAGTGAAAAGTATTGATCTCGGAGGGTGAAAAAATAAGTGTCGCCAAAAGGGTAGCTAACTGTTCGCTCAGAGTATCGATTGCCATATGGATTTCCGTAATCTCTGTAAGAGCGGAGCGGATGCGGGCGGGGAGGGGATGAGGGGCGGAGAAAGGTGTCCTCGGTAGAAGGGAAGTCCCACACATGGACTTTACTCACGGAACGACAATAGGATAAATAAATAATAGGATCGTCTTAAACATTTTGTTCAAGAGAAAACCCGCATACTCCACCATGTCGTAACTGCTTTCGGGCGTCCAGTGCGACCCTGCTACAGTTACTAAATGTATTGCCGTTCCTGGTCCTTGTGGTCAATTAAGCCAGGACATTGCCCTCGCCTTGTCCACCACGGCTCGGCTCCGTCAAGGAGTGATTGGCCTAATGACCCTTACTCCAAGTTGTCTCTATCAGCATTCACACCCGCATAATAAAGAAACGCAACACCAGTTTATACTCACATAGTTTTACTTACTCTCAGCCCATCTATCAATACAGAACAGGATCAGACTGGCCAGGCTCGTTACTATCTGGTGGAAACTTAGAACGATCGGGATTCGACTCTATCGACTGCAAACCGCGCTCCCCTCTCCTAATGTTGAGGGTATCATTTCATAGTGTTCGAGCCTGACCTGTCCTTGTCACATGTCTCAATACCTCCATTTGATTCGTTACAAGTTTACATCTGACCATGAACTCATGTGTGTCGCCATCGGAAAAATACCAAAAGCCTACGTGCCAGATTGCTCATCTCTCTATTGATTTTGTGACTCGCTCCGAAGCTCCCAATGGCTTATACCTTGTAATTCCCCATCTGTTTCATTAACTCATGGCCGATAGCCAGAGACCAATCCAATGATAAATGTGACATGTCCAGAATACACTTGTGATAAATGTGAAATGTCTTTTCTCTATTGATTCCTTTCCAACTACAAGTTCTGTCACGAACTATATCTAATGCAACTCCTCATTGCAGCTATAATGGTTCTATTTATTATCATTAGTTTCTGAGGTGCATTTTTGACCTTATAACAATTGCATGTTACACGTAACTGACATTTCTATTCTAATAAGAAACGCACTTCTGATAAGAAATACAAGTTCAGATTGTCAAATGGTTATTCTCTTCAATCTAACATTGGAATACTAGTACCTTATCTACAGTAGGCTTAAGCCTTCTATGCGCAATGATATGACATAAATAAAGGTCGTGTGACCCCTATTATTCATGCCTTGGACCCCCATATTCATGCCTTGGACCCCCATATTCAAGCCTTGGACCCCCATATTCATGCCTTGGACCCCCATATTCATCCCTTGGATCCCCAAATTCAAGCCTTAGACCCTCATATTCATGCTTTAGACCTCCATATTCATGGCTTGGACACCCATATTCATGCCTTATACCCACATATTCAAGCCTTAGACCCCCATTTTCATGCCGTGGACCCCCATATATAAGGCCTTGGGCCCCCAAAAATATATAACTGAGATGACCATGGACGCGAAAACAGACATACCCCAGTACAACCTGTGTTTTCGTTTAATGCTGTTCGTCATACAGTATTCATAACCAGTGACTGAATAAATATGCTTCCACTTCAGGCGAGTCTTTATGTGGCACCGCCTCCAGACAACAGTGAAAAGGAAGAAGTCCATCTAGGTATTGCTGGGAGGGTCCAGAGATCGAACGCCGCACTTGCCTTACAGCTTTGTCGTATATGGCTGGACAGTCACGATAAAGGTTTGTTTCTTTGTTGTTTAAAGCCGCACTCAGCGATATTCCAGTGATTGACATCATGCGCACCGATCCACGCAATTGGGATACGATAACATGTATCAACCAAGTCAGCCAGCCTGACCACCCGATCCTGTTAGTCGCCTCTTACAACAAGCATAGTCGCCTTGCACAATTAAGTTAAAAAAGGGCCACTCATAGGTTTTCAAATCCCAACAGGTTTGAGGTGAAATGGGGTTTGACGTGTGTGCTTGTGCTAGTCCGGACTGAGGCCGAATCGCGGCGCCTTAGACGACTGGGCCACCCGTGCCCCCTTATGTTATATGAGGCCTTGTCAGGTGGAACTACAACCTGTCCATACAGGGCAGTCAGATGTTGGATGACAGCTGGTTGGGGCCGGATGGGTTTGCTCAATTTCTGTTTCCTCTTTGTCAGTTTGGGCATTCTACCAAGGACAACATCACACACTGACTTAACCCACTCTGAAAGACATTCAACAGGTTCTTCTCCTTTGGCCCATTTTTGGCATATGCTTCGACAGCATCCATAATGTGATTTTATCGTTGTGTTTTTAACGTTTTGAGGATGCCGTTGAAGGAGGGCAAACTCGATTTGGGGATAGTTCCATATCGGTCTGGGGCGGCATTGCATTTCCGCAAAACATTTTCATATTGAGTTTCTCATTTTTAAGCTTCCATCTACTTACTGTTCTCTCTATGTCAGAGGGGCGGTTGGTTACCTTGGTGTTAAAAGCATTCGCCCCTCACGTCGAAGGTCCGGGTTCGGGCCCTCGCATGGTTAACATGTGATTACCAAACTACAGTAAACTACGGTTATAACGAACACGCTTATAACGAACTGACGGATATAACGAACTTACTTTTTTGGTCCCGACTTTTTGCTGCAGTTATGCTGTATATATGCTTATAACGAACTACGGTTATAACGAACTAAAATTAGTAGTCCCTTTGAGTTCGTTATAACCGTACTTTACTGTATTGCTCAAAGCGGCGTGAAAACATACTCACTCACTCACCGACTCTCTATGGCAGGTGTGTACAGGAGACGATGGGTTTACGATCAGTCAGATCTACATGACTGGGACGAGCTTCCAAGATTAGCCGGATCTGTTCTGTCAGAAGAAATGAGAAATGGTTTGTAGACTTACATTTTTATTTGCAGATAATATTACTTTCACATAAGGAGAGTTAGATATTCATATAAAACCAGTCGACTAAGCTTTGATGCAATTGTTCCTCATTCCATCTTTTATCGATATTAATATAAAACATTTATTCCATCGTGTTTCAGGTTTGTCAGCATGCTACTGGCCTGGCCGTAACCACACACTGAGTCGACCTGGCGTGACGTATTATATGGACGGAGCTCACACACTGGAGAGTGTGCAGGTGAGCTAACCGATAAGTAAACCTTTTCCGAACTGTAGTTTCAGTTTTGGCATTTTTCATAACCAAACCTCCCTTAAAACTGCCCCAGTCCCTAAACTTTAAATATTATTAATGCATGTCAAGAAGGGACCTTTTCAAGTCGAATTTAATTTTTGTGCGACATTCCAACATTTTATCCCCGTCATGCTACACGTCAGATTCGCAAGGGGAACCTACTCGTCTGCCCCATGGCCTCGGGCCCACCGCTTGATCCACCGAGCAGTTGGTGTGTGTCCAAAGAGGTCACAGTGTCAAGTCTTTTTTTTCTAAGTGTGTGACCTACTCAAATATTGTAAAGTAATGTAAAATCCGCTCTACCCACCCAGTCATTGATTAAGTGAGTGAGTGAGTGCGTTGGGTTTAACAGTATTCCAGTTACAACACGGCGTGTCAGCTTAATGTGCGAGGAAAGCCCGAAGTGATGCAGGTCTCAGACGTTTACCACTTCGGTGAAACCCACCAGCACGGGTATGGTGCTGACAAACCTAGAAACATAATAGGGGCGAACCGGGATTCGACCCTACAATCATAGGTTTCTGGCGTGCCCAAGGGATGCAACTCTGTACAGCGAATCGCGTCGCCTTAGACGACTGGGCCACCCGTGCCCCCAGTCATTGATTAAGAGTCAATAGGTTAATATTGGTAACTACACCTTATCATTCTCACCTTTACTAAGAACCAAGGACTCCATACGTCATAATATCTCCATATATCATATCTTGATATGTCATAATATCTCCGTACGTCATATCTTGATATGTCATAATATCCCCATACATCAAATCTTGATATGTCATGATATCTCTATACATCATGTCTTGATGTGTAATAATATCTCCATACATCATATCTTGAAATGTCATAATATCTCCATACATCATATCTTGATATGTCATACTATCTCCGTATATCATATCTTGATATGTCATAATATCTCCATACATCATATCTTGATATGTCATGATATCTCCATACATCATATCTTGATATGTCATACTGTCTCCGTATATCATATCTTGATATGTCATAATATCTCCATACATCATATCTTGATATGTCATGATATCTCCATACATTATATCTTGATATGTCATACTATCTCCGTACATCATATCTTGATATATCATGATATCTCTATACATCATGTCTTGATGTGTCATAATATCTCCATACATTATATTTTGAAATGTCATAATATCTCCATACATCATATCTTGATATGTCATGATATCTCCATACATCATATCTTGATATGTGATATCTCCATACATCATATCTTGATATGTCATGATATCTCTATACATCATATCTTGATATATCATAATATCTCCATACATCATATCTTGATATGTCATAATATCTCCGTATATCATATCTTGATATGTCATAATATCTCCGTACATCATATCTTGATATATCATGATATCTCTATACATCATGTCTTGATGTGTCATAATATCTCCATACATCATATTTTGAAATGTCATAATATCTCCATACATCATATCTTGATATGTCATGATATCTCAATACATCTTATCTTGATATGTGATATCTCCATACATCATATCTTGATATGTCATGATATCTCTATACATCATATCTTGATATGTCATAATATCTCCATACATCATATCTTGATATGTCATAATATCTCCGTATATCATATCTTGATATGTCATAATATCTCCGTACATCATATCTTGATATGTCATACTATCTCCGTATATCATATCTTGATATGTCATAATATCTCCATACATCATATCTTGATATGTCATACTATCTCCGTATATCATATCTTGAAATGTCATAATATCTCCATACATCATATCTTGAAATGTCATAATATCTCCATACATCATATCTTGATATGTCATAATATCTCCGTTCATCATATCTTTATATGTCATGATATCTCCATACATCATATCTTGATATGTCATGATATCTCCATACATCATATCTTAATATGTCATGATATCTCCATACATCATATCTTGATATGTCATATCTCCATACATCATATCTTGATACGTCATGATATCTCCATACATCATATCTTGATATGTCATGATATCTCCGTACATCATATCTTGATATGTCATGATATCTCCTTACATCATAACCCCTCCATAGTTCAAAATATTTCCAAACATAATAATATCTCAATCAATTATATGGCCACATATTATAATATCTCCGTACATCATAATATAATATATATAATAAGTGACGGATTTTGTCTAGAGATTAGTAATTTTTTCAGCAAAGAAATGTAATACTATACATGGCCGCGAAGTCTTGATGATCATATCATTCTGATGTACCATGGTCTGTGCCAGCAGTGTAATACAAAACATACCCGTGAAGTATTGACGATGCCACATATTGATATGCCATATTCTGTGTCGGCAGCAGTGTATGGAATGGTTCCAAGAAGCATCCAAGACAGAAGCGATTATACACGAGTGAGTC
Organism: Haliotis cracherodii; assembly: GCF_022045235.1. NCBI lineage: Eukaryota > Metazoa > Mollusca > Gastropoda > Lepetellida > Haliotidae > Haliotis > Haliotis cracherodii. Next base: position 176,680 of record NW_027266306.1, on the reverse strand, counting down.
TCGTATTTGTTTATTGGGTTCATGACTGCTACTTACACTCTTAAAAAAAAGAAACGCACAGGTAGTATGTAGTTCATTGAACATGACAACATCATATGATATATGTTATTGGAAAATGTTGGTGGGTTGATATTCTACAAACGGTGCGTCAAGATGCAGCCATTGTCGATTTGCAATGTCTTAAACGGCATTGTTTTCACACTTGTTCAAGAATGACAAGGAGGAAAACAGTAAAGCTCAATGCACCTGCAAGTTATGACATTCGTAACTCGTGGTAGTGGCTTTAAAACGGCAAACATTAGCCAATAATTTGTCATTCAATTGTCAACATTTGTCAAGTTTGAAAATGCCGAGACCCAGCGCTGTCGATCGGAACATCGCCCTAGGACGTATCCAAAGAGAGGAATCGCAGTCTTCTGTTGCACGCCACTTCATTGTCCACCACAGCACCATTTGCCGCCTTTTGGACCGATACACACAGTTCAATTCCACTGCAGACCGCCCGAGAACCGGCCGACAGTGAGTTACCACCCCTGCACAGGATCGCTATATTCGCCTGTTCTACCTACAATGTACGTCATCACAATGCCTGAGCTACGGAGACTGCAGGACGCATCCATGGTTTGAGGAGGATATCGGACCAGACTGTCAGGAACCATCGAGGCGGGCAACCGACCCAGAAGACCAGTTATCGTCCCTGTTTTGCAACAGATCCATCGACAGCGACGCTTGCGTTGGCACCATACCTTACAGCCTTGGAATTTGAGAAACTGGAGACGAGTGTGGATGAATCTCAGGATTTCTTCTTCACCGGCGAGATGGAAGACAAGGTGTTTATCGTCGTCGAAATGAGCGTTTTGCCCCACATTGTGTACGTAAATTCGACAATTTCGGTGGCGGTAGTGTCATTATGTTGGGGGCCATATCCTACACCACGAGATCTGACTTGGTTGTGGTTCAGGGAAATGTGACAGCAAATCGCTACATGAATCAATTTCTTCAACCTTACCTTCATCCAATCATTGACCGCCAGAGAGAACTGTTTCAACAGGACACAGCACACAGCTCGTGTCACGGTAGACTACCTTCATAATGCCAACATCAACGACTTGCCCTGGCCGTCGAGATCTCCAGATCTCAACTGAATCGAACACCACTGGGATGAACTCGATCGACATGTACATCAACGTCAGAACACGCCGCAGACACTCCCACAACTGGCTAACGCGTTACAAGCAGAATGGCGCAGAATTCCGCAGGACAGTATTCGTACACTTATCCAGTCAGTGCCGAGGAGATGTAGAGCCGTGATTGATGGCCGGGGCGGTCAAACAAGATACTGAGTTCAGCGCAACCTTTTGGCCTTATGTGACATGACAATGAACAGTTTTCAATGCATTTGTACCACGACAACATGTGACTATCGAGCTCCAAAATTTCATATTTGTATCTATGCTATTAAATCAAATATATAGACTTTATTAGGTACAATAAATTTACTCAAAATCTACCTGTGCGTTTCTTTTTTTGAAGAGTGTATATTCTATCGTTGCCCATAGACGGGCAATATTTAGAGAATATCTTGATATATTGATATATATTGTTTTGACATAGTAATAGGTGTCATTCCCATGTTCATTATTCACTGCAGTAGAGTCACATATATGTGGAGCCTGTGTTTGATCAATAAATAAATGTAACGAAATACACGCACGCAAGCTGCAAAGGATATATTCGAAAATTACGCACAGTGTTATAATACTACTGTTCATTTAATGTTTCATTGATATGTTTGTCCGCGACTGCCTCCGTGGTCTAGTGGTAGAGCGTCCGCCTGGAGAGCGGAAGGTCCGGGGTTCGATCCCCGGCCACGTCATACCAAAAGACGTTAAAAGATGGTACTTGTGGTTACCGTGCCTGGCGCTCGGCGTTAAGGAGCTTAAACAAGGACTGGTCGGCTCGGAGTCATGTGCATGTGCATACACGTTGCTATAATTGTCCAATAATCTTGGACGCGACGCTAAACCCCATTTCACCTCACCGACCCACATAACAGGCTTTTCTACTCCAGTGTCACTACATCCTTATCTACTCGACTGCATAAACACTGCCTCATACCTATATATTTATTTGTCAACCATACTCTGTACATCCCTTGCTTGATAACGGTGATAAAGGTAAATAAAATAGTATCACCTCTTTTATATGCAGATAATACCATTATGTTTGGAGATAACCCTAATCGCCCCAGAAACTGTTAGATGATCATTGCTCAGACTGGAAGCTAGATGTCAATATCGCTATGAGGTAAATTGTTGTTTGCCGGAGGGAAAGCCAAAAAAGATCAACTATCATTCAAACATGGAAATAGGGAACTGGAAATAATAGACTCTGTATATCTTACTATAAAATTTAATACAAAATATAACATTTGCACATGCGGTTAAGACCTTGGCAGAGAATGCCAGAGGAGCTTCGTTTGGTTTACCTAGAAAAGCTAGAAACATAAATCTCCCTCTTTATAGTCTTGTAGAGCATTTGACGTCATGATCACACCAATTCTATTACAGTAAACTACGGTTATAACGAACTCAAAGGGACCTCTAACTTTAATTTGATATAACCGTAGTTCGTTATAAGCATATATACAGCACATCTATAGCAAATAGTCGGGACAAAAAAATCAGTTCGTTATATCCGTCAGTTCGTTATAAGCGTGTTCGTTATAAACGTACTTTACTGTATATGGTTCTGAGGTCTGGGATGTGTCGACGCTGATGTGATTGAAAAAGTTCATTTAAAATTTCTCAAACTTGCTGCTGGTCTAAAATCCACAACCTCTAACTTCCTGGTATATGGTAAACTCGGAAGGGTACTTTTAATCAATTATTTACAAAAGAAAATGATAAAATACTGGCACAATACTGTAAACCATACTGATACATAGAAATTGTCAAATACGTTATGCAACTTTTTATTTGCCGATCGTAACACAAATTCAAAGATATACCCAAAGTTAAACTACGTACAGAAATTACTCAATAACTGTGGTCTGACTGAAGTATTTAATGCACCACATTGCTTTAATAGTCATTGGATTGTGAATACAGTTGAAAAGGATATGTTTTATCAAAATTAAAGAAGCAATATAGAAACTATTTCAGAAGGAAAGCATTACCAATATTCAAGTGACCTACCTTCAGTCAGTGAATACATACTCTTTTCCTATAATCTATATCATACCCATTTTTAAAAAATATTTTACCACAGATAATAACACCCCCACCTATTGAAACTGGCCGCTGGCATCGTATTTCTAGGAAGAACAGAACATATTCATTATGTAATTCCCCAGCAATAACTGACGGATTTAATTTTTTTGTGATGTCAAGCTCTCAAAGAATACAGAAGACTATACATCCCAAATAAAATATATTCAAAAAAAATTAATTTGGCCTGATATTATGTGTTTTCATCTTTAATTCGTTAAACTTTAAAGAAATTAAAAACTTAGCCAAATTCATAATTATCATATTCACAAAACAGAAAATATCCAATTAATGAAAAGTCATCTTGATGTCCATCTTAATGACACTTGTTCATTATTTGTCTCATGTCCTCTTGTACCACCAGTGGTGGTTTTATGGAGGACTAAAAGTTGGAAGTTTGAAGCTAGAACCTACACCGAAAGACCTGCTGCCTAATTGTAATAAAGAAGTTGTTCATCCATATATCTTATCCTTACCTACAAATAGTATATTGTTCACAGAGGAGTGGGTGCCAAACCCTATGTAATTAGGGTAATCACTGCTACATTGATATATATTGTGGTCAGACAAAGTGATTTTCAATGATTTTCAATGATTTTCAATGACTTATATTAGATATGCTTGGCCTGCCAAAATGCCCACGTGGCCAGTGGCCCCCTTGAGACGTGTGAACCTTTCACTTGTATCTAAATGATTAACAAGTGAATGTTGTCAAGGTACACTCAGTTCACTGTGGCGTTTCTATAAATATACTTTAAGTGGGGCATGTTTTCATAAAATTCATAGTTCATAGTAAAAGTTCCGTTGTATTCCTGTAACGTTCTGTTCCGGATCCATTCGTCCATACAGTCATATGTCTGAGGCTGGTAGGCGATGTGGAACTTGTTGGCGAACAGTTCTCTCCGAGAGGACAACAATGGCAGATCCCCCACTCCAAAAATGCAAATGCCTCTCACGCGCTTGCCTTTACAGGGCCAATCAAATGACTTCTCTCCCCATCTGGGTCCCCAGTTTTTGAACCGGGCGATGTAAGGCTTTAGCTCATAGTCTGTACTGATGCGACCTGAAAGATAAGCAGACTAATGAGTTTGTATAAACACTTGTTATTTTAGCTGTATATTTCATGGCCAGTGTCGGCTTAATGTGAGAAGATTATCCCTGCTAGACGTGTCCACTTTGGTAATTCCCACGAGCACGACAGTTATGCCATCTTCTCGAAGCAAGGGACTGTAAAAGTGGATTCCCTGCAGGAAGATGCAGCAAGGCTGACAAACAAAGCTTCATAAGGATATCCCCGACCTGGAAATCCTAAGGATTCCGCCATTACACCCAAAAGAGCCGCACTAAACATTACGTTAACATGGAAAGCTAGTATTTTCAAAAATCCCTTCAAACATTTAATTTAAACGTGAAGTGTAACTAATATTTTGAGTTCACGGTGACTGAAGTATAAAACTGCAGTAAATTTGTACAATGGGTAAACATAACGTGATCTGTATTCGATTTCACGTCACTCTTTAACGTACCAAAGTTGATAGAATGGGTTGTGTGTCCTATGTTAACCTTAACAGTACATCTTGTAATAACACATTATTGGGATGCAAGGCTTGGGACATCGGAAACATATGAAACTCCCGCATCTTCTACATTCAACAGGTCCCGTGAGGAATCCGGGTTTGCATTGTTCTTCAGCAACACATGCTTGTCGTAAGAGGCGACTAACGGGATCGGTTGGTCATGCTCGCTGACTTGTTTGATGCATGTCATCGTATCCCAATTGCGGAGGTCATTGCGTAGATTATTTACTGGGCTGTCGGGTCCAGACTCGATTATTTACAGACCGCCGTCATATAGCTAGAACACTGCGGCGTTAAACAACAAACAAACATTCAACAGGGTGGCGAGTTAACCAAGTGGAATCTTTGTTAGCGACAGTGTTTTCAGTCACTGCTTACCCGTGAGGAACCGGGGTAGAATAGGTCTTCAACAACCCATGCTTGCCGTAAAAGGTGACTATGCATGTCGTAAGAGGCGACTACCGGGATCGGGTGGTCAGGCTCGGTGACTTGGTTGATGCATGTCATCGTATCCCAATTGCGTGGAACGATGCTCATGATGTCAATCAATGGATTGTCTGGTCCAGACTCTATTAGTTACCTGCCGCCGTCATATAGCTGGAATATTGCTGAGTGCGGCGTTAAACAAAAAACAAACAAAGAAAACATCAGTCACTGCTAAGAGACATTCATTTTTTTATATTTGAAAGGAGGAGCCAAATCTCCTTCTTTTATATCACAACACATTCGGGCAATTCCGCATGCCCAGAGAACAATGTTTCGCATAAAGCTGAGGCAAAAAGACTTCCTTCTAGCATCTTCACCAAAGTCCCAATCCCCCGACCCCCGACCCCAGACCCCCGACAACCCGACCCCAGATCCCCTACTATTTCACCCAAGGAATACAACGATTCTCAGGACGGACATGTGCAGCACATACCACTGGGCTACCAATGTCCCCTCTTTTCTTTAAACAGAGGTTGTTATTATTTTGACAAACTGGAAATAAAACGCCTTCTATCAGGATTAAAGTACCTACCTGATCAGCGAGGCCTCATTTATAGGTTGAAAAATAATGTGTTGTACATGAAGGTCCAAAGTAGATTGTTTGGTCTCTCCATTCAGAGTGAGTGTGCTTGGTTTTATGCCGCTTTAGCAATATTCCAGCAATATCACGGCGGGGGACACTAGAAATGGGCTTCACACATTGTGCCCATGTCGGGAATCGAACTCGGGTCTTCGGCGTGACGAGCGAACGCTTTAACCACTAGGCTACCCGACTGCCCCTCTCTCCATTCAGAAAAAATAGCTGTTGTTAGGGTGAGGTAGTTACAGTACGTTCTGACTATAGGAGGGTTATTGTGATCTCACGTTTGTGAAGGTCGTTTGTGATCTGTAACATTGCAATCCATCGTATACTTTGATCGTTTCCTCACCCTATAGCCCACTTGTGTACATGACACAAGTCAGCTACTGTGGAGACTTCCGTTATGTACTGTTCCATTGTAACGCATGGCTTAAACGTCTCTCATTCCTACTTTTACCTATGGGTCGTCTAAGAGCGATGCAGATTAGCGGGCATACCCGAAACCTATGATCATGGGTTCCAATCCTGCTTCGTTTCAGTAGAATTTCTAGGTTTGTCAGCACCATACCCGTGGGTTCACTAAACTGGTATCCGTCTATGACCTGCATCACTTCGCCGTATGCCAACTGAAATACTGTTCAAATGGCGCTAGACAAACTCACTCACGCACTTTTACCTAAGGACGATCCAGGCACACGTAGCTTCGGGTTATTGTTCAGAGTACCAAAGAAGGTTTCATCTGGAACTTTGGTACGCTTCAGCCAATCAGTAAAGTTCTGAGCTACAGGGTCGTTTATGGCATAATCCACGAATCCTCTGGAGACAACAACGTGAATGTTTCCCTTATACGGATGTATTCCATGAGGCGGAGGAAACGCTTTTGCCCATCGTCTCTGCATCCACCTGCTGCAATAACAAATGGTAAATCATTGGGTACTTCATCGCCTGCACTACAGTCCTATGTTATAATTCACATAGCCAATGCCACTTTTAGCAATAACAACATATACTGACATACATGCACTCATATTTCCAACGGTATGTTATAGAGTTACAGATAGTGTGTATTTCGCCTTTTACACTATTTGTGCTATACCAAAAGTGGGATTTTTTCATGTTCCAAGTATGGGATCGAAACCAATAGTCCCTATTTCACTAAGGTATCCGATGCTGTATTTGTTCAGACCCTGCGTTAGTAACAAAGATGCAAGCTAAAACTATAAATGGCAGTGTTTGCACCAGGTGAAGAACGTTATTACCAGGACAACTCACTCACTCACTCACCTTTGGTTGTTCGCATCAACACTGTTCGCCCCATTCATAATCTTCAGAACCCGGACAATCTCTAAATTAGTCTTGAGGGGAAACTCTTGACCAGTCAAATTTATGAAATATGTCCATCCGGGATACTTCAGCAGATCTTTCATACACACTAATTCGGCTTCCAGAACGCTAAAGCCTCCCCACTTAACATTAATTTGCGTGGATGAAAAAAACACATTGGGGAAACAGGCAACAATACTTTTCATCTGAAGTTGTACTTGGACAGTTGTTTTCCCGTCCATGTGGATGCAATAGATGTTAGACGGTCTGTAAATGGCTCTGAGAAGCCTCTCCACCTGCTCCACATCCTTGTACATAACTATACTAAAGGCGAGAGGGAACCCAGTCTCCTCGGGGTTCGAATTTATAATGTAGCCCCTGTTTCGTACAAAATCTTTACAACTTCTCGTCACCAATGTGTAGTCGGTCTTTGGTGAATATGGATTCTTGTTAGAAAATGCGATCGATCTTGCTTTTTCGAATTCATTTCCTGCAAATAACGCACTGCAGGAAGGTTTTGAAAGTTTTAGCTCTTTCTTAAAAGTCGCACCTTGTTTTCCTTTTAAGGATGGTGATGAAATATTTCCCATCTTATCGTTTGGCTCCTTAACAACCTGTGTTTCATTTAAGGAATATGAAACATTTTCTTTCATTCTTTGCAGTTCAGAATAAAGTTCTGATACTGGTTTATCAGACGAATTGGAATCAACAGTTATATTCAAAAGCGTTGATTTGTTTCTGTTCTGCTGTACACGTATTTCCATTTTGTCCCAATTAGTAATATTCATTTGAAGGGAGTCTTTTCTGCCGACACTTATGTCCAGATCCATATCTGACACTGTTTTTCGCTTGATGAGGTTTTTCTTTTGGTGCACAAGGTACATCTCCAGGGACAAGACACCCACGCAGAGAACCACACCGATCAGAAAACAGGACTTCCTAAGGCTGAGTGGACCAAGACCAAGAGAGACCATAGAATCTACAACAAAGAATAATATATGTGTGTGTGTGTGTGTCTGTCTGTGTGTGTGTCTGTCTGTGTGTGTGTGTCTGTGTGTGTGTGTCTGTGTCTGTGTCTGTGTCTGTGTCTACTGACTTCAGAGAAACATACAGGGAAATACACACTGACTACAGAGACACATAGGGAAATACACACTGACAACAGAGACACACATATAGGCAAATACACACTGAGTACAGAGACACATACAGGGAAATACGCACTGAGTACAGAGACACATACAGGGAAATACACAATGATTACAGACACATATATGGAAACACACACTGAGTACAGAGACACATATAGGGAAATACACACTGAGTACAGAGACACATATAGGGAAACACACACTGAGTACAGAGACACATATAGGGAAATGCACACTGAGTACAGAGACACATATAGGGAAACACACACTGAGTACAGAGACACATATAGGGAAATGCACACTGAGTACAGAGACACATATAGGGAAACACACACTGAGTACAGTGACACATATAGGGAAATACGCACAGACTTCAGAGAAAAATACAGGGAAATACACACTGAGTACAGAAACACATATAGGGAAATATACACTGATTACAGAGACACATAAAGGGAAATACACACTGACTACAGAGACAGATAGAGAAAATACACACTGACAACAAAGACACATATAGGGAAATATACACTGATTACAGAGACACGTATAGGGAAATACACACTGAGTACAGAGACACATATAGGGACATGCACACTGACAACAGTGACTGGTAGAGAAAAAAACACACTGGCTACAAAGGGAAATACACACATGTAGCCAAATACACACTGACTACAGAGACACATATAGCCAAATACACACTGACTACAGAGACACATATAGCCAAATACACACTGACTACAGAGAAACATACCGGGAAATACACACTGAGTACAGAGACACATATAGGGAAATACACACTGAGTACAGAGACACATATAGGGAAATACACACTGAGTACAGAGACACATAAAAGGAAATACACACTGAGTACAGAGACACATATAGGGAAATACACACTGAGTACAGAGACACATATAGAGATATACACACAGACTACAGAGACACATACAGAGATATACACACTGACTACAGAGAAACATATAGGGAAATACACACTGAGTACAGAGACACATATCGGGAAATACACACTGAGTACAGAGACACATATAGGGAAATACACACTGAGTACAGAGACACATAAAAGGAAATACACACTGAGTACAGAGACACATATAGGGAAATACACACTGACTACAGAGAAACATACAGGAAAATACACACTGAGTACAGAGACACATATAGGGAAATACACACTGAGTACAGAGACACATATAGGGAAATACACACTGATTACAGAGAAACATACAGGAAAATACACACTGAGTACAGAGACACATATAGGGAAATACACACTGAGTACAGAGACACATATAGAGATATACACACAGACTACAGAGACACATACAGAGATATACACACTGACTACAGAGAAACATATAGGGAAATACACACTGAGTACAGAGACACATATCGGGAAATACACACTGAGTACAGAGACACATATAGGGAAATACACACTGAGTACAGAGACACATACCGGGAAATACACACTGAGTACAGAGACACATATAGGGAAATACACACTGAGTACAGAGACACATACCGGGAAATACACACTGAGTACAGAGACACATATAGGGAAATACACACTGATTACAGAGAAACATACCGGGAAATACACACTGATTACAGAGAAACATACAGGAAAATACACACTGAGTACAGAGACACATACCGGGAAATACACACTGAGTACAGAGACACATATAGGGAAATACGCACTGATTACAGAGACACATATAGAGATATACACACTGACTACACAGACACATATAGAGATATACAAACTGACTACAGAGAAACATACCGGGAAATACACACTGAGTACAGAGACACATATAGGGAAATAAACACTGAGTACAGAGACACATATAGGGAAATACACACTGAGTACAGGGACACACATAAAGGCAAATACACACAGACTTCAGAGAAAAATACAGGGAAATACACACTGAGTATAGAGACACATATAGGGAATTATACACTGATTACAGAGATACATATAGGGAAATACACACTGACTACAGAGACAGATAGAGTAAATACACACTGACTACAGGGACACATATAGTGAAATACATACTGACTACAGAGACACATATAGAGATATACGCACTGACTACAGAGACACATATAGGGAAATACACACTGACTACAGAGACACATATAGAGAAATACACACTGATTACAGAGACACATATAGTGAAATGTACACTGACTGCAGAGACAGATAGAGAAAATACACACTGACTACAGAGACACATATAGGGAAACACACACTGATTACAGAGACACATATAGTGAAATACACACTGACTACAGAGACACATATAGGAAAATACACACTGACTACAGGGTCACGTATATGGAAATACACACTGAGTACAGAGACACATATAGTGAAATACACACTGACTACAGAGACACAAATATGGAAACACACACTGATTACAGAGACACATATAGTGAAATGCACACTGACTACAGAGACTCATGTAGGAAAATACACACTGACGACAGAGACGCATATAGGGAAATACACACTGACTACAGACACATACAGGGAAATACACACTGACTACAGAGACACAAATAATGAAATACACACTGACAACAAAGACACGTAAGGAAATACACACTGGCTACAAAGGGAAATACACACTGACTACAGACACATATAGGAAAATACACACTGACTACAGGGTCACGTATATGGAAATACACACTAAGTACAGAGACACATATAGTGAAATACACACTGACTACAGAGACACAAATAGGGAAACACACACTGATTACAGAGACACATATAGGGAAATACACACTGACTACAGAGACACATATAGGAAAATACACACTGACGACAGACACATACAGGGAAATACACACTGACTACAGACACATACAGGGAAATACACACTGACTACAGACACATACAGGGAAATACACACTCTCTACAGACACCTATAGGGAAATACACACTGACTACAGACACATACAGGGAAATACACACTGACAACAGAGACAGATAGAGAAAATATACACTGAATTCAGAGACACATATAGGGACAAACACACTGTCAACAGAGACACATATAGGAAAATACACACTGACTACAGGGTCACGTATAGGGAAATACACACTGACTACATAGACGCATATAGGAAAATACAAACTGACTACAGAGACGCATATAGGGAAATACAAACTGACTACAGAGACGCATATAGGGAAATTTGCACTGACTACAGACACATATAGGGTAATACACACTGACTACAGAGACACATATTGGGAAATACACACTGACTACAGAGACACATATAGGGAAATGCACACTGACTGCAGAGACAGATAGAGAAAATACACACTGACTACAGAGACACATATAGGGAAATACACACTGATTACAGAGACACATATAGTGAAATGCACACTGACTACAGAAACGCATATAGGGAAATACACACTGATTACAGAGACACATATAGGAAAATACACACTGACTACAGAAACGCATTTAGGAAAATACACACTGACAACAGAGACACATAGTGAAATACACACTGACTACAGAGACACATAGGGAAATACACACTTACTACAAAAGAAAATACACTCTGACTACAGGGTCACGTATATGGAAATACACACTGAGTACAGAGACACATATAGTGAAATACACACTGACTACAGAGACACAAATAGGGAAACACACACTGATTACAGAGACACATATAGGGAAATACACACTAACGACAGAGACACATATAGGAAAATACACACTGACGACAGAGACAGATGGAGAAAATACACACTGACTACAGAGACACATATAGGGAAATACACACTGATTACAGAGACACATATAGTGAAATGCACACTGACTACAGAAACGCATATAGGGAAATACACACTGATTACAGAGACACATATAGTGAAATGCACACTGACTACAGAAACGCATATAGGGAAATACACACTGATTACAGAGACACATATAGGAAAATACACACTGACTACAGAAACGCATTTAGGAAAATACACACTGACAACAGAGACACATATTGAAATACACACTGACTACAGAGACACATAGGGAAATACACACTTACTACAAAAGAAAATACACTCTGACTACAGGGTCACGTATAGGGAAATACACACTAACGACAGAGACACATATAGGAAAATAAACACTGACGACAGAGACAGATGGAGAAAATACACTCTGACTACAGAAACGCATTTAGGGAAATACACACTGACAACAGAGGCACATAGGGAAATACACACTCACTACAAAGGGAAATACACACTGACTACATGGTCACGTATAGGGAAATACACACTGACTACTTAGTGAAATTTACTCTGACTACAAAGGAAAATGCTCATTGACTACAGGGTCACGTTTAGGGAAATACACACTGACGACAGAGACGCATATAGGGAAATACACACTAACGACAGGGACACATATAGGAAAATACAAACACTGACGACAGAGACAGATAGAGATAATACACACTGACTACAGAAACGCATTTAGGGAAATACACACTGACTACAGAGACACATAGGGAATTACACTCTGACTACAGAGTGACGTATAGTGAAATACACACTGACTACTTAGGGAAATTCACACTGACTACAAAGGAAAATGCTCATTGACTACAGGGTCACGTTTAGGGAAATACACACTAACGACAGGGACACATATAGGGAAATACACACTGACGACAGAGACGCATATAGGGAAATACACACTGACTACAGGGACACATATAGGGTAATTCACACTGACTACAGGGACACATATAGGGAAATACACACTGACTACAGGGACACATATAGGGTAATTCACACTGACTACAGGGACACATATAGGGAAATACACACTGACTACAGGGACACATATAGGGTAATTCACACTGACTACAGGGACACATATAGGGAAATACACACTGACGACAGAGACACATATAGGGTAATTCACACTGACTACAGGGACACATATAGGGAAATACACACTGACTACAGGGACACATATAGGGTAATTCACACTGACTACAGGGACACATATAGGGAAATACACACTGACTACAGGGACACATATAGGGAAATACACACTGACTACAGGGACACATATAGGGAAATACACACTGACTACAGGGACACATAGGGAAATACACACTGACTACAGAGACACATATAGGGAAATACACACTGACTACAGGGACACATATAGGGTAATTCACACTGACTACAGGGACACATATAGGGAAATACACACTGACTACAGGGACACATATAGGGAAATACACACTGACTACAGGGACACATATAGGGAAATACACACTGACGACAGAGACGCATATAGGGAAATTCACACTGACAACAGAGACACATAGGGAAATACACACTGAGTACAGGGACACATATAGGGTAATTCACACTGACTACAGGGACACATATAGGGAAATACACACTGACTACAGGGACACATATAGGGAAATACACACTGACTACAGGGACACATATAGTGAAATACACACTGACTACAGAGACACAAATATGGAAACACACACTGATTACAGAGACACATATAGTGAAATGCACACTGACTACAGAGACTCATGTAGGAAAATACACACTGACGACAGAGACGCATATAGGGAAATACACACTGACTACAGACACATACAGGGAAATACACACTGACTACAGAGACACAAATAATGAAATACACACTGACAACAAAGACACGTAAGGAAATACACACTGGCTACAAAGGGAAATACACACTGACTACAGACACATATAGGAAAATACACACTGACTACAGGGTCACGTATATGGAAATACACACTAAGTACAGAGACACATATAGTGAAATACACACTGACTACAGAGACACAAATAGGGAAACACACACTGATTACAGAGACACATATAGGGAAATACACACTGACGACAGACACATACAGGGAAATACACACTGACTACAGACACATACAGGGAAATACACACTGACTACAGACACATACAGGGAAATACACACTCTCTACAGACACCTATAGGGAAATACACACTCACTACAGACACATACAGGGAAATACACACTGACAACAGAGACAGATAGAGAAAATATACACTGAATTCAGAGACACATATAGGGACAAACACACTGTCAACAGAGACACATATAGGAAAATACACACTGACTACAGGGTCACGTATAGGGAAATACACACTGACTACATAGACGCATATAGGAAAATACAAACTGACTACAGAGACGCATATAGGGAAATACAAACTGACTACAGAGACGCATATAGGGAAATTTGCACTGACTACAGACACATATAGGGTAATACACACTGACTACAGAGACACATATTGGGAAATACACACTGACTACAGAGACACATATAGGGAAATGCACACTGACTGCAGAGACAGATAGAGAAAATACACACTGACTACAGAGACACATATAGGGAAATACACACTGATTACAGAGACACATATAGTGAAATGCACACTGACTACAGAAACGCATATAGGGAAATACACACTGATTACAGAGACACATATAGGAAAATACACACTGACTACAGAAACGCATTTAGGAAAATACACACTGACAACAGAGACACATAGTGAAATACACACTGACTACAGAGACACATAGGGAAATACACACTTACTACAAAAGAAAATACACTCTGACTACAGGGTCACGTATATGGAAATACACACTGAGTACAGAGACACATATAGTGAAATACACACTGACTACAGAGACACAAATAGGGAAACACACACTGATTACAGAGACACATATAGGGAAATACACACTGACGACAGACACATACAGGGAAATACACACTGACTACAGACACATACAGGGAAATACACACTGACTACAGACACATACAGGGAAATACACACTCTCTACAGACACCTATAGGGAAATACACACTCACTACAGACACATACAGGGAAATACACACTGACAACAGAGACAGATAGAGAAAATATACACTGAATTCAGAGACACATATAGGGACAAACACACTGTCAACAGAGACACATATAGGAAAATACACACTGACTACAGGGTCACGTATAGGGAAATACACACTGACTACATAGACGCATATAGGAAAATACAAACTGACTACAGAGACGCATATAGGGAAATACAAACTGACTACAGAGACGCATATAGGGAAATTTGCACTGACTACAGACACATATAGGGTAATACACACTGACTACAGAGACACATATTGGGAAATACACACTGACTACAGAGACACATATAGGGAAATGCACACTGACTGCAGAGACAGATAGAGAAAATACACACTGACTACAGAGACACATATAGGGAAATACACACTGATTACAGAGACACATATAGTGAAATGCACACTGACTACAGAAACGCATATAGGGAAATACACACTGATTACAGAGACACATATAGGAAAATACACACTGACTACAGAAACGCATTTAGGAAAATACACACTGACAACAGAGACACATAGTGAAATACACACTGACTACAGAGACACATAGGGAAATACACACTTACTACAAAAGAAAATACACTCTGACTACAGGGTCACGTATATGGAAATACACACTGAGTACAGAGACACATATAGTGAAATACACACTGACTACAGAGACACAAATAGGGAAACACACACTGATTACAGAGACACATATAGGGAAATACACACTAACGACAGAGACACATATAGGAAAATACACACTGACGACAGAGACAGATGGAGAAAATACACACTGACTACAGAGACACATATAGGGAAATACACACTGATTACAGAGACACATATAGTGAAATGCACACTGACTACAGAAACGCATATAGGGAAATACACACTGATTACAGAGACACATATAGGAAAATACACACTGACTACAGAAACGCATTTAGGAAAATACACACTGACAACAGAGACACATATTGAAATACACACTGACTACAGAGACACATAGGGAAATACACACTTACTACAAAAGAAAATACACTCTGACTACAGGGTCACGTATAGGGAAATACACACTAACGACAGAGACACATATGGGAAAATAAACACTGACGACAGAGACAGATGGAGAAAATACACTCTGACTACAGAAACGCATTTAGGGAAATACACACTGACAACAGAGGCACATAGGGAAATACACACTCACTACAAAGGGAAATACACACTGACTACATGGTCACGTATAGGGAAATACACACTGACTACTTAGTGAAATTTACTCTGACTACAAAGGAAAATGCTCATTGACTACAGGGTCACGTTTAGGGAAATACACACTGACGACAGAGACGCATATAGGGAAATACACACTAACGACAGGGACACATATAGGAAAATACAAACACTGACGACAGAGACAGATAGAGAAAATACACACTGACTACAGAAACGCATTTAGGGAAATACACACTGACTACAGAGACACATAGGGAATTACACTCTGACTACAGAGTGACGTATAGTGAAATACACACTGACTACTTAGGGAAATTCACACTGACTACAAAGGAAAATGCTCATTGACTACAGGGTCACGTTTAGGGAAATACACACTAACGACAGGGACACATATAGGGAAATACACACTGACGACAGAGACGCATATAGGGAAATACACACTGACTACAGGGACACATATAGGGTAATTCACACTGACTACAGGGACACATATAGGGTAATTCACACTGACTACAGGGACACATAGGGAAATACACACTGACTACAGGGACACATATAGGGAAATACACACTGACTACAGGGACACATATAGGGTAATTCACACTGACTACAGGGACACATAGGGAAATACACACTGACTACAGGGACACATATAGGGAAATACACACTGACTACAGGGACACATATAGGGTAATTCACACTGACTACAGGGACACATAGGGAAATACACACTGACTACAGGGACACACATAGGGAAATACACACTGACTACAGGGACACATATAGGGAAATACACACTGACGACAGAGACGCATATAGGGAAATTCACACTGACAACAGAGACACATAGGGAAATACACACTGACTACAAAGGGAAATACACACTGACTACAGGGTCACGTATAGGGAAATACACACTAACGACAAGGACACATGGGGAAATACACACTCATTACAAAGGGAAATACATACTGACTACAGGGTCACTTTTAGGAAATACACACAGACTACAGAGACACATATGGGGAAATACACACTGACAACAGAGACACATATAGGCAAATACACACTGACGACAGTGACAGACATAGAAAATACACACAGACTACAGAGACACATATGGGGAAATACATACTGACGACAGAGACACATACCGGGAAATTTTACACTGACTACAGAGACACATATAGGGAAATTTTACACTGACTACAGAGACACATATAGGCAAATACACACTGACTACAGGGACACATATGGGGAAATACACACTGACGACAGAGACACATATAGGGAAATTTTACACTGACTACAGAGACACATATAGGCAAATACACACTGACGACAGTGACAGACATAGAAAATACACCCTTGCTACAGAGACACATAGGGAAATACACACTGACTACAGAGACACATATAGGCAAATACACACTGACGACAGAGACAGACATAGAAAATACACACTTGCTACAGTGACACATAGAGAAATACATACTGACTACAGACACATATAGGGAGATACATACTGGCTACAGAGACACATTTAGGGAAATATACAAAGACTCCCACAATCGAATCCGACGTCGGCAACGCCGATTTATAGTAATACAGCTATACCGTTAAGAAGCCGGCCATTTGATATTGAATTTATAAAATGCCCACCCATCCACCGACCAAACACCACCATACCCACTCGTTGGATCCGTAGTATAGTGTCAGCGTGATGGTTAGGTCAACAAACGAAACGGACTTACCAAACCAAGTCTCTTTTTTCTCAAACGTCATACTCCTTTCAAGCCGCATCATGGTCCGACGCTGTCTGAATGACATCTAGTTTGATCGACCAGGTAATGTGGTTGGTGATGCAGCTGTTGGATGCGAATACGGGATGATTGCTATTATCACAAAATAGGTAACGCCGCCAAGCAGATGGCGTAGCCATTATAAACGTATCTAACAACGGCCATTGAAAATAAATCAGGGACATCACCTGTCATTGTCATCATCAAAGACTAATGTTTTATCAAGCGTGAATTAACTGTATATTATTAATCACCTCAAGCAATTCCCGATCAGGATAAGTATTGCATTACAGAAAAAGATAGGGATATAGTATTTGTTATTTGTTATTTACCACAAACATGGTATCAAGCAATGAATGAATGAATGAATGAATGAATGAATGAATGCTCTTTATTTCCCCCAATGATTTGGAGAGTAGTGTATACAATTACATTACATTATTTGACAACGGCAATGACAAAATACATACAAATACAACAGATTGAGCTGGGTAAGCATAATGAAGTGATGCGTGAAACTGTATTTACATGATGTGTGACACAGCTTCACAAATACAATATGGATGTTAAGTTCCATGAGCTGACATGTTTAGCCACTATACTCATGAATGTTGCCCATCTGTTAAGTGTCATGTCCTGGGCCACATCTGTAATAGCACCGAGGTATGTCAGAATCTTGACGCCATCACTTGACGGTCCTCAAGTCTGAGATAGGTGTCATTGTCAAATAGAGACTCACTAGGCATATTTCTCTGTTTCATTAGGCCATCACAGTAAAGCAATTGGTGCTTAGCAATGTCATCACATTCACAGTTATAGATAAGACAAAGTCCTGATGTTACAGGTAATATGCCGAGCTTTACCAGAGCATATACGGGGTGGGGAGCGGTGGGGGGGGGGGGGGGGGGGGGGGGGGGAGCAATATCATACCATACACACAGAGACCAGAGACGATTTGGGGCAAGGCGGGTGTGGATAGCACTAAACCTATGCATGTCTGGACGTTGGTGCAAAGAATTTCTCCAATTCATATTTTCAGACTCACTAATAGCTCGTTGTACCATGCTTTCCCATACACTCTAAGGTTGAAATTCCCCAGAGTTGCTTAGTTTATCTAAGACGCCTGAGAATCCATACTTTTGAGCCACATTCAGTAGATCATGTGTCATGGATCTGGCACTGTGTGAGAGAATGGTGACATACTGGGATAATCTGAGATAGAAAATAGGCATCACAATGGTTGTGCCTGCTACTCTACAGAGTTGACCCAGAAAGAGAAGCTTCATTTTCTCCGCTTTGCCCAGCGTTGACCATAATCCTAGAACCTGGGTTGTAGCAGCTGTAGAGCATCTCCTGTGAAGGTTTTGGACTCGTCGTGCAAAGTAGCGCTGTAGGGTTTCCATCTCACTTATCTCACGATTGTTGATATTAGGCCAGAGTTCACATGCATAGAAGGCAATGGGGAAGATCACTCGTTGCCAGATATTCGATGAAGACACTGGGCTCAATCCTCCAGCTCTAAGACCAACATTTCTTAAGGTGTTGATTGTCTGTCGCGCCTTAGCACAAGCTCTAGTAGTTCGTTCACTTGCTTTTTCCGTGTTTATCATAGAGCCGGCATAAATCGTACTACTTTGGATCTTCATTGTCCATCTCCAATTCTAAACACAGGTCTATTACAATGTCTTCTGTTTTTGCTTAAAGACAAGGCACATCTCTTATTGGCGTTATACGTCAGTCTCCAGCGCCGAGCCTACTGGTGGATAGTATCAAGAGACATATTCAGTCCATGTACACTCGTACTCACACAGTAGTGTCATCAGCCAGTAATACCGTCGGTATGTGCTCCTTACTAACAATTAGTCCACATTGTAGATTATCAAGCTGAGATATCAGGTCATTAATATAGACTAGAAACATCGATGCTGAGAGCACGCGACCTTGTCCTACTCTTTGTTGAACATTGAACCAATCACTTGTCCTCCCATTGTATTTAACACAAGCACTTGCTTCTTGGTAAGATTGGCGGATAATGTGCCATGCACGGCCTTTCACACCAAGATTGTATAGTTTCAGTAGCAGCCGCTCATGCCATATCCTGTCGAAGGCCTCTTCGTTATCCAGAAAGGCAACATATATATTTGAGTGTCTATCTTGATATAAGGAAATAGCCTCTTTTAACACATATGTAGCAACACTGGCGCCATGCTCTCTGGAGACGATGTGGGAAATCAGGATTAATAGTTTTGATGTAGGACTCCAGTCTGTCTAGCAGCAGACTCTTAAATACCTTCCCAGTCACGGGTGTTTGAGTGTTATCGCGATAATTAGCTGGGTTGCATTTATCTTAATTATTTCCAGTTCTCGTCATGACAGGCGTGTAACAAGTACTGATCATCATATTGTAGAGGTGTGCCAGATGTTTAAACAGAAGATTGTCAGCAGTATAGAGGTGTTCTACAGTACTACACAGTCTGGTCCAGGAGACTTATTCTTTTTCAGCCTCTTAATGGCTGATTTCACTTCATTAGATGCAATACTTGTCGTCAGGATGGGATCGTTCTCAGATATGTTACTGTTTGCTATATCACAAACCTTTGATTTTGTTTCCTCATAAAAGTCCGTTTGAAACTCAGGCCTACCGAGAGGAGACAGCAGATCCCCATAGTAATCAGTCCACATATTGCAGATGTCCTCGGGTGTGCTGGCCGTATAAACGTCTCTAACAATGGCCATAGAAAATAAATCAGGGACATCCCCTATCATCGTCATCATCAAAACTAATGTTTTATCAAGCGTGAATTAACTATATATTATTAATCACCTCAAGCAATTTCCGATCAGGATAAGTATTGCATTACAGAAAAGATAAGGATATAGTATTTGTTATTTGTTATTTGCCACAAACATAGTATCAAGCAATTTTGAGACGGGATACTGTTGGGAAAATTCTAACGTTTTCAAAGTAATTCAGTTTCATTTCGAATCCTATCTAATTACCTTGGATTGTGTAATATGTGATATTTATTTTGATTGAATAAGGGGTCTCCCCACCCCCAACCCCATTCCACGAGAAATTCAAATGGTCGGCCTCGCTACATTGAACAAGCAATTGTGAGTCAGGATACTGTTGAGAAACGTTCTTAAAGTAATTCAGTTCCATTTCGAATCCTATCTGTATGTATGTTCGTTGTTTACCGCCGCACTCAGCAAACATTCCAGCTATATGACGGCGGTCTGTAAATACACTCTCCAAAAAATGAAACGCACAGGTACATTTTTAGTACATTTACTGTACCTAATGAAGTCGATATATTTAATTTAATATCATAGATACAAATATGAATTTTTGGAGCTCGATAGTCACATGTTGTCATTGTACAGATGCATTGAAAACTGTTCATTGTCATGTCACATCAGGCCACACGGTTGCGCTGAACTCAGTATCTCCTGTTACCGCACCGGGCAGAAATCACGGCTCTGCATATCGGCATTGCCTAAAAGTCGGGCCGGGCCGGGCCAAGACGGGCCAAAGTGTTACTGGCTAATTACTTCATTATCGGCGATCATACCTACATATAATTAATGCAACATACACACATGACATTAATGAACAATGACCAAACAAAAAAGTGCACCATAAATAAGTAATTCGGAGTTAATCCCTTGAAAACCAGAAAGTGGAGCTGTGTGTAAGCGTCGCTGATCTTGGTAACATGTAAAAGAGCAATCGTTAAACGAAATAAGATTTGAAAGGTATAAAATACTTCTAGCTATCGTGATCCAAATTTCCATTTTTCGGCAAAGCGTTTATATTTATAGGACAGTACTAAATCTAAGTAAATACCACTTTATAATGTCACTGATCGTCGTATTTAAAGCAGACACGTTGGTTAAAGTAGACCTCTTCTCCCTATACTCTCAACAGTCACACAAGTGTTCGGTCAGGCTTGGCCCGGGCTGTCAAAATCAAATTTAAACTCACATATGTATCATCAAATTGACTCACATCTATATACTAGTATAATATCTACCAAAATACCACATTATAGTGTCTCAGATCGCTGTACTTAAAGAAAACAAGGTGCTCAAAGTTAAGCCCTTTTCCCCTCTACATTCTCAACATAGTCTCTATCAGAAGTGTTTGGCTTGTGTTGGGTCCGACTTGGCCCGGGCGGTCAAAATCAACTTTAAACACACATATCTATCTTCAAATGTGTTTACATCTATAAAATAGTATTATATCTACCTAAATACCACTTTATAGTGTCTCGGGTCGCTGTATTTAAAGAAAACAAGGGGCTCAAAGTGAAGCCCTCTTCCCTCTACATTCTCAACATAGTCTCTATCAGAAGTGTTTACATCTATAGCATAGTGTTATATCTACCCATACATCACTTAATTATGTCACGGTACATCGTATTTAAAGAAAACAAGGGGCTCAAAGTGAAGCATTTTTACTGTATTTTCTTAAGAAAATCTATGTCAGAAGTGTTCGGTCCGACTTGGCCCGGGCTGTCAAAATCATCTTAAACCCCACAGATGTATCATCAAATGGATTCACATCTATAGATTAGTATGATATCTACCTAAATACCACTTTATAGTGTCTCAGATCGCTGTACTTAAAGACTTTCTGGACAATTGAGATATTCCTAGATATGCACGTTTCGTTTTATTATTCTGCAATCCATTTTTAGTATTACCCGCTGGCCCGGCCCGGCCCGACTTTTCTTGGCCCGACTTTTAGGCAATCCCCTGCATATCCTCGGCATTGACTGGATAAGTACGAATTCTGTCCTGCGAAAATCTGCGCTTGTTGGCCAGTTGTGGGATTGGGTTGAGATCTGAAGATCTCGACGGCCAGAGCAAGTCGTTGATGTTGGCATTATGACAATAGTCTACCGTGACACGAGTTGTGTGCGGTGGAGCGTTGTCCTGTTAAAACAGCTCCCTCTGGCGGTCAATGATTGGAAGAAGGTGAGGTTGAAGAATTTGATTCATATAGCGATTTGCTGTTAAATCAATGTGGGGCAAAACGCTCATTTCGACGACGATAAACACCTTGTCTTCCATCTCGCCGGTGAAGAGGAAATCCTCATCCATCGCTAAACCACACTCGTCTCCGTCTCAAATTCCAAGGCTGTAAAGTATGGCACTAACGCAAGCGTCGCTGTCGATGGATCTGTTGCAAAATAGGGACGATAACTGGTCTTCTGGGTCGGATTCCAGCCTCGCGAAGTTGGTTTCTGACAGTCTTCTCAAACCATGGATGCGTCCTGCAGTCTCCGTAGCTGTAGCATTGCGATGGCGTAGGTGGAACAGTCGAATGTAGCGATTCTGTGCAGGGGTGGTAACTCTTGGTTGGCCGGTTCTCGGACGGTCTGCAATGGAATTGAACTGTGTGTATTGGTCACAAAGGCGGCAAATGGTGCTGTGGTGGACGTTGAAGTGGCGTGCAACAGAAGACTGCGATTCCCCTCTTTGGATACGTCCTATGGCGATGTTCCGAGTCTCGGCATTTTCGAACTTGAAAAATGTTGACAATTGAATGACAAATTATTGGCTTATGCTTGCCTTTTATAGCCACTACCACGAGTTACGAATGTCATAAGTGCATTTTGCTTTACTTTTTTCCTCCATGACATTTTTGAGCAAGTGTAAAAACAATGCCGTTAAAGACATTGCAAATCGACAATGGCTGCGTTTTGACGCACCCTTTGTCGAATATCAGGCCACCAACATTTTCCAATAACATATATCAAATGTATATACCGGATTTTGTGTGTTGTTAGGTTTAATGAAATGTATACTTCCTGTGCGTTTCTTTTTTGAAGAGTGTAATTAAGCCTCGGTCTGGCAATCCAGTGATTGACATCATGAGCATCGATCCACGCAATTGGGATACAATGACATGCATCAACCAAATCAGCGAGCCTGACAACCCGATCCCGTTAGTCGCCTCTTACGACAAGCATGTGTTGCTGAAGACCTATTCTACCCCGGATCTTCACTGGTCGTATCCATCTGACTACCATGGATTGTGTAATATGTGATTGAATAAGGGGCTCTCCACCCACAACTCCCACCCCCAATCCAATGGTCGACCCCGCTACTACATTGAACCCAGTAGTGTGGGTGTGGTGATGGAAGGAGAAGCGCAACACTCGGGTACAGCATTGGCATCATGAGAATCGAACCACGCAATAAGGATACTATGACATGCATCAACCAAGATAGCAAGCTTTACCACCCGGAACCAATTCCGAAGACCAATTATAACCAAATTATCCACGGGTTGACGTCAATCTAGAAACATATCATACCTAGCATGCGCACTGTTTACTTGCCATTCCTTTGGTGAATATTAACAGGAATTTTGATTTTGTTCCTGCCTTTCTTCTTGTCACTGTATTGTTCCCGTATAATAACTTGCTATTCAATCCCAATTGCGTACATCAATGCTCGTGATGTCAATCAATGGATTGTCCAGACTTGATTATTTACAGACCGCCATCACATAGTTGGATTATTGCTGGACCGGCGTTAAACAACAAACCAAATTAGTCCACTGAACTTCTCAATCCAAAAAGACATCAGTTGCCTGCAGGTTTCGTGTGTGCATACTTTGGACAGGTGCTCCCTGCAAATATTGAACTATTCCGAAGTAGAAACGTTCTATATCCTCAATGTCAACATCCTCCCGTGGGAGTGTCAGTTGAATTAACATATGTGAAACACGAAATGTATATTCAACAAGCTTCGTTTGTTTGCTTAGTTGTTTAAAGTCACACAAATGTAAATAGTATATTTTCGAAACACTAAATTATGATATTTCCATACCAACCTTATAGTTAACCAATTCCAGGAGATTGCGTAAAGGTGAGTGTATCCTGCCTCACCGGTGAAAGCCGTCACAAACACACGCAACGGCATGTCAATTGTTAACCATATGGTACAAGTCAAATTGGGAATTGCATTGCACATCAATTTGGTCACTGATGTTAGTCCACTTGATGCATTTGTCACAGATGTAATTACACCTCATAAACAGAATTAGCATATATAATGGGACTCGTCAACGTTGCTGTATAGTGTCACGGCTGACATGTTCTATGCTCGTGTGGTCATCTCTCTGTAATTGGTAGTGGGCACGGGTGGCCCAGTCGTCTAAGGCGCCGCGATTCGCTGTGCAGAGTTGCGTCTCTTGGGCACGCCAGAAACCTATGATTGTGGGTTTGAATCCCGGTTCGCCACGATTATGTTTCTAGGTTTGTCAGCACCATACCCGTGCTCCTGGATTTCACAGAAGTGGTAAACGTCTGAGACCTGCATCACTTCGGCCTTTCCATCCCCGATCATCCAAAGTATTTTATCTCGATTCTTTTTTTAATAAATAACCCAGACCCTTTGACCACCATAGCTTGCACAGGGTCCAGGGTATGTAATGGAATAGACACAGAATATACTTGATGGTCGAGGATGCCTCCTTGGTTAATGAAAACAAGTATCATACTCTTGTCTGTCTTATGTGCAGAATTCGTGAAACACCAGATTGACTGTTGTTATTATTATCATCTTTATTCCTCCATAGGAGAGTTACATGCAATTCATCACTGTTTACAGATATTAACAAGAGAAATAACAAGATTAGGTTAAGGGTCAGGCTATAGTGTCAAACACAGTTGGTGTATGTTCTGGATCACAGTTCTTGCAAACAGCTCATTGTCTTCTTCACTCGCTTGTACAGGAGGTGTGCATGACAACAGACTGTACACTAGGTCAACGTCACACATGGAGTGTAAGGTAACGCTCAATTCTACTGGACAACAGTTGACAATTTGACACCACATACGATCCCTGATGAATTCTGATGATCTGCAGTGGCATATCATAGGGACCAGAAGATGATTATAACCTTTGTCACAACGTTCGCAGTGACCATGTACTTTACCTGGCCGCCAGAGTGCGCACATGTCCACAGCACATTTGCAGGAGTCTTTTAGTAAGGGCCAATGCTGGGCATCTTTCCATGCTTTGTGAGGTTTGATTTTGTTGTGTATTTTTGAAACATGGTGTAGGTCCGGGTCTGTTGGTAGACGTTGTTGCCGCTCCGAGTCATGATGTTCTTCGATTTGCTTTATGGCGAGTCTCCCATCCGTGCCTTGCTTGAGACGTTTATGCCATAAACCAACAAGACATTAAAAAAGCAACGATTGCAAAGAAGATTTTGTGTTTTGATGTCTTCAGAACATTTGACATTTGAAGTGAAAACAAGGTTATCACTAAATGTTAGTATTTAAGAAAACTCAAGTCAGAGGCCTATATAATTTCCTATATATAATGTCACCTAATTATGCAAAGAATATTAGATATTCGTCAATCATCTAAAATGTCAACAGTGTTCATTCTTCTTAAGTGAGTGAATGCGTGAGTACATCGGAAGGCAAGCGCCTTCTAGGTGTCAAACGTCAACACCCTACAACATGGTTCGAGGTGAATGTGGGCGTTATCAATTATATCTTTATGCATGCAAAAGAGTTATAGGATATTTAATAAGGTAATTCAGTCCGATTGTCGCTTTGCAAAGAAATGTTATTATATGATGCTTCAGGCATAAAGTAATGGTAAAATTAATTGGGTCTCAAAATGTAAATCGTTATTGTTCAATTTGAGTTTTGGCTCTGTATGGGAAAACCAATGTATAAGTCATCCTCATTCGTTTTTGTCAGAATTTATGTCGCGTCTGAAATGTAGTTATGAACAGGGTTGGCATGGTCTTCTGGAAAATGGTAGTAAATATTTCTCTTATTCTCTATTCAAGGTACCGTTTGATTGTTGTATCTTAGCTGTGTGACCATCAGTAAATTGAGAGAGGCGCTTGCTCGGTTGAGATGTGTTTCGCATCAGCTGTGTGTTGAAACTGGGAGATACGCTGATATCCCACGTAACAGAAGACTATGTTCTGTTTGTAATGCTGGGTATGTGGAGGACGAGTATCATTTTGTGTTAGTTTTGCACCCAGTTACGGGTGGATCACTTACCACAGAAATATTGTGAATATCCGACCAAATATTAATTTACTATCATTATGTCTACAACTGATTTAAAATTAATTTAACGTCTAGCTATCTATATCTATCAAGCGATGTCACTTCATTGTACATTATTGTCAGCACAATAAGATCTGTGTACATCGCGTCCATTGTAATACAAATGAAACTATGGGCCGATGGCCTACACTTACGAAAAGTAAACCGAAAGAGTGCGTGAGTATGGTTTTACGCCGTCTTTGGAAATATTTCAGCGGGAATATGGCAGGGGCACAGAAATGGGCTTCACATATGGTACACATGTGGGGAATCGAACCAGAGTTTTCGGCGAGATGAGCGATCGCTGTTAGGCTGCCCCACCGCCCTCTTTATAAGTGATCATACCACTTTCTCTGTGTCCAGTTACTCAGGGGCAGTCGGGTAGCCTAGTGGTTAAAGCGTTCGCTTGTCACGCCGAAGACCCAGGTTCGAGTCCCGACATGGCTAGAATGTGTGAGGCCAATTACTGGTGTCACATCCCATGATATTGCTGGAATATCGATAAAAGCGGCGTCAAACCAAAGTCACTCACTCTTACCTTATCCACATTGGTACAAATGTGTGAAGCCCCTTTCTGGGGTCACCCGTTCTTATTTTTGGAACATTGCTTAAAACAGCGTAAAATCAAATTCGCCCCGTCAATGTTCTCAGGGGGCTCAGGGGGCCCAGTCGTCTAAGGCGCCGCGATTCGCTGTGCAGAGTTGCGTCCCTTGGGCACGCCAGAAACCTATGATTGTGAGTTCGAATCCTGGTTCGCCCCGATCATGTTTCTAGGTTTGTCAGCACCATACCCGTGCTCGTGGGTTTCACCGAAGTGGTAAACGTCTGAGACCTGCATCACTTCGGCCTTTCCTCCCACATTAAGCTGACACGCTGCGATATAACTAGAATACTGTTAAAAGCGGCGTTAAACCCAACTCACTCACTCACTCACTCACTCACTCACTCACTCACTCACTCACTCACTCAATGTTCTCAGAGAATAGATGCCAGATTTGCTGGGCATTCATTCCTGTGTTTTGTGGTTGAAGGTTGCTGCTTGCATGTTTGACCTCCCCGGGGGCTGCGCATAGTAGTTACATGTTGATCCATGGCCCTGGGTATAACTGTATAGGCTGTGGGTATGCGTTGTGTGTAAGTAGTACAAAACACGTGCCATTATCAGACAGTCAGTAAACCTTGTTTTACAGTGTAGGTTGGTTGGTTGGTTGGTTGGTTTGTTGTTTAACGCCGCACTCAGCAATATTCCAGCTATATGACGGCGCTCTGTAAATAATCGAGTCTGGACCAGACAATCCAGTGATTAATATCATGAGCATCGATCAACGCAATTGGGATCGATGACATGCATCAACCAAGTCAGCGAGCCTTACCACCCGATCCTGTTAGTCACCTTTTACGGTAAGCATGGGTTGCTGAAGACCTTTTCTATCACGGAATCTTCACGGGTCTTTACAGTGTAGGACACACAAGAGTTACGCCTGAAGCGATACTATTTTGATTTTTAGTTAGTTTAGTTTAGCCCCTGAGCACAGTGTTGTGTGGGGGTGCAGGGTAGCTCAGTGGTTGAAGCCCTCTCTCGTAACGTGGAAGGCCCGCGTTCGATCCCCCAGAGGGGTACAATGTGTGAAGCCTATTTATGGCTTCCTGGAATATTGCTACAAGGAGGCGTAAAACTCATTGATGAGATGCAATTGTTGCATAATATTGGTCAAAGGATACATCTACGTTCGATAAATAGAAACTAACAGTGTCGTGGTTTATTTGTCTGTGTTGTGTGTTCGTAAGAGAATATTGAAATAAGAATCTTGTTCATCGGATGAACAAATACACTGCTTTTGACAGTGGATCGATGTATTTACTTTCTGAAGACGCGATATACTTCTGCATCACAGCTGGTCACATGTAAGTGTCATCATCCAGTCAGGGTTGGTATTTATCAGCATAATATACTACAAGAGCAATCAGAAGGTTCCAGGCCGTTCCCATACTTTTTGCAAGTTACGTTTTAGACCTGTGCTGAATTGAAACATCGTCAGCACAGAGTTACAACAAACACCCAGTAATCTTTATTATTTAACCATGTAAATATAGAAAAGTGTGGTGTTAATAGTTATCATCGAGCGCTCACTCCAAGCGCTGCTTAATCCTCAAATGATGCTTATATCGTGATTTATTTATTTTTTAAATTCTTATTTTATTTTATTTTATTTTATTTTATTTTATTTTATTTTATTTTATTTTATTTTATTTTATTTTATTTTATTTTATTTTATTTTATTTTATTTTATTTGGGGGTGAGGGGGTGAGGGTAGGGGTGGGGATGGGGGTTAGGGAGATTTTCTACACAATCTCCGTTGGAAGTTCTAACACTGGTGTCCTGTGCGGAGAGGAAATCTCACTGTGACATGCCACGTGATACACGGCTGCTACCGGCAGAGTTGAACATGCTTACCCTTTTCGCGAACACCTGGTGTTATCACTGATTTTCCGGTTTGTAGTATCCAATGGCATTGAACGTTTCCATAATGTAATAGTTTGATCACCTCTCCACATTTTCTCTCCTATGCCAGTTAATGATACATTATAACTACGTTCGAAGTATTGGTGACTTGTTCCTTTCGATGTGACAGTTTTCAAACATTTAGTGAGTGAGTTGGGTTTAACGCGGCTTTTAACAGTATTCCATTTATATCACTGCGTGCCAGCTTAATGTGGGAGAAAAGCCTGAATTGATGCAGGTATCAGACTTTTACCACTTCTGTGAAACCCACGAGCACGGTTATCTTGCTGACAAACCTATATAACATAATCGTGGCGAACCGGGATTCGAACCCACAATCATAGATTTCTGGCGTGCACAAGATACGCAACTCTGCACAGCGAATCGCGGCGCCTTAGACGACTCGGCCACTGCCAGCACCATCCTAAATAGTAGACACGTCTTACTGAGACCAAGTGTTACACAAGTCACAATGGAGTCAACATATTGTCCAGAATGTGGGAAACACGTTTCCAGATATGACAATATGATGAGATCAGGCCCTTCACGCCCCTCCTCTTCCTCCTCCTCACGCCCCTCCTCTTCCTCCTCCTCCTCCTCACGCACCTCCTCTTACTCCTCCTCGCGCCCCTCCTCTTCCTCACGCTCCACCTCTTTCCCTCTTCCTCACGCCCCTCCTCTTCCTCCTCCTCCTTCTCACGCCCCTCCTCTTCCTCCTGCTCCTCACGCCCCTCCTATTCCTCCTTCTCACGACCCTCCTCTTCCTCCTCCTCACGACCCTCCTCTTCCTCCTCCTCACGACCCTCCTCTTCCTCCTCCTCACGACCCTCCTCTTCCTCCTAACGCCCCTCCTCTTCCTCCTCTTCCTCACGCCCCTCCTCTTTCCCTCCTCCTCACGCCCTCCTCCTACTCCTCGCGCCCCTCCTCTTCCTCCTCTTCCTCACGCCCCTCATCTTCCTCCTCCTCCTTCTCACGCCCCTCCTCTTCCTCCTCCTCACGCCCCTCCTCTTCCTCCTCCTCAAGCCCCTCCTATTCCTCCTTCTCACGACCCTCCTCTTCCTCCTCTTCACGACCCTCCTCTTCCTCCTCTTCCTCACGCCCCTCATCTTCCTCCTCTTCCTCACGCCCCTCCTCTTTCCCTCCTCCTACTCATCCACTACAGTTAAAGCGTATTTATACGTTTTGCGTCTTACCTTATCATGGGGAAGAAACAAGAGGTCAGCCAATCGTTTGATAGTGGTAACTGCCCGGTAAGTTTTGTCACAGAATCTGTTTTGTTTTCAATTGTTTGAAGTATGAAATGATAAAACGTACGTACAAACAGATGGAATCACATTAAATGTTACCAAATTGGCTCATTGCAAGTGAACCAGGTTTAAAGGTTGACAAAGGGAAGTTTGAACCTGTATTTGTTTGTTTGTTTGTTTGTTTGTTTGTTGTTCAACGCACTCAGCAATATTCCAACTATATGACGGCGGTCTGTAAATAATCGAGTCTGGACTAGACATTCCAGTGATTGATATCACGAGCATCGATCCACGCAATTGGGATACGATGACATGCTTCAACCAAGCGAGCCTGACCATCCGATCCCGTTAGTCGGCTCTTACAACAAGCATAGTCAGAATGCCCGGGTCGAAATGCGGTCATCAGCTCGGTGACAGGTGTCGGGTAATTACCTCAGGCTGTAGGCCATTTCATACATGCATGACAACACACAAAGTTTATGATCATTTACCTTAAAAGTACCTATTTAGGCTAATTACAGTGTCAGTGAGGATAGGATAGATTAGGCAGATTTGCATTATTTTGATATATGCCACTTTCACAGCCAGCACAATCATTCGTATTTAAATGAAGCCAGAAAATCACTTTAACTAGCAATTCCAAAATTACTTTTTCATGCAGGCCTGGAAGACCCCTTCGCTGTGTGGGCTGCGTCTGGAAGGGGCAAAGGACCTGAGCTGATGAGCCTGACTTGCCTGACTGTGCAAGAATCACCCGAACCCTCTTTTCTGCATTTTTATTAATCTGTATTTGTATAGCTCCTAATATCCTCTGACTCTGACTCTCACTAGATAAAGTCTATAGGTTTCGTAGGTTTGGGAATACAAATGTATAGATGCGGCGTCAGGCAACAATTATGCTTACCTTTATCGCGAACACCTGGTGTCTTCACTGATGTGATCCATGCATACAATTTGCACCGCTTTTTTTGCCTTTTGCTGTCGAATGGAATCTGTTCGGCGGATATCGTGACGTAGACGTTTAATATTTAAAGATATGAACTATTCCATACTAATATCAGCCGCTTCCATGATCGTGATTATAGATCACCTGGACCGTTCATTTCACACAGATCCGAGGACAACTGATTGTATTCCTGAATCCCTACTTAGAAATGGTACCCGTGAAGATCCAGGTAAGAAAAGGTCTTCAGCAATCCATGCTTACCGTAAAAAGCGACTATGCGTGTCGTAAGAGGCGACTACCGGATCGGGTGGTGGATGATGCATGTCATCGTGTCCCAATTGGGTAACAAGCCACACTATGTCTGAAATATTGCGGACGTGACTTAAAATTAAATTCCTCACCCAATTGCGTATATCGATGATCATGATGTCAATCACTGGATTGTCTGGTCCAGACTCGATTGTTTACAGACAGCCGTCATATAGCGGGAATATTGCTGAGTGCGGCGTTAAACAACAAACAAGCAAACAAACTTAGACATCGGTTTTAAGTTAAACTTGTCCTTTGGAGGCTGTCTCGCAATTGATTTATCCCATCTGGCAGGGTAGGTCGTTACACAGTTGTCGTGCTGCAGCTGCAAATCCCTGTCTCCCATCTGGAAGGGTGGGTCGTTACACAGTTGTCGTGCTGCAGCTGCAAATCCTTGTCTCCCATCTGGCAGAGTGGGTCGTTCAGCATTTGCATGCTGCAGCTGCAAATCCCTGTCTCCCATCTGGCAGGGTGGATCGTTACACAGTTGTGCTGCAGCTGCAAATCCCTGTCTCCCATCTGGCAGGGTGCGTCGTTACACAGTTGTCGTGCTGCAGCTGCAAATCCCTGTCTCCCATCTGGCAGGGTGGATCGTTACACAGTTGTGCTGCAGCTGCAAATCCCTGTCTCCAATCTGGCAGAGTGGGTCGTTACACAGTTGTCGTGCTGCAGCTGCAAATCCCTGTCTCCCATCTGGCAGGGTGCGTCGTTACACAGTTGTCGTGCTGCAGCTGCAAATCCCTGTCTCCCATCTGGCAGGGCGGGTCGTTACACAGTTGTCGTTCTGCAGCTGCAAATCCCTGTCTCCCATCTGGCAGAGTGGGTCGTTACACAGTTGTCGTGCTGCAGCTGCAAATCCCTGTCTCCCATCTGGCAGGGCGGGTCGTTACACAGTTGTCATTCTGCAGCTGCAAATCCCTGTCTCCCATCTGGCAGAGTGGGTCGTTACACAGTTGTCGTGCTGCAGCTGCAAATCCCTGTCTCCCATCTGGCAGGTTGGGTCGTTACACAGTTGTCGTGCTGCAGGTGCAAATCCCCGTCTCCCATCTGGCAGAGTGGGTCGTTCAGCATTTGCATGCTGCAGCTGCAAATCCCCGTCTCCCATCTGGAAGGGTGGGTCGTTAAACAGTTGTCGTACTACAGCTGCAAATCCCTGTCTCCAATCTGGCAGGGTGGGTCGTTACACAGTTGTCGTTCTGCAGCTGCAAATCCCTGTCTCCCATCTGGCAGGGCGGGTCGTTACACAGTTGTCGTGCTGCAGCTGCAAATGCCTGTCTCCCATCTGGCAGAGTGGGTCGTTACACAGTTGTCGTGCTACAGCTGCAAGTCCCTGTCTCCCATCTGGCAGGTTGGGTCGTTACACAGTTGTCGTGCTGCAGGTGCAAATCCCCGTCTCCCATCTGGCAGAGTGGGTCGTTCAGCATTTGCATGCTGCAGCTGCAAATCCCCGTCTCCCATCTGGAAGGGTGGGTCGTTAAACAGTTGTCGTACTACAGCTGCAAATCCCTGTCTCCAATCTGGCAGGGTGGGTCGTTACACAGTTGTCGTGCTGCAGCTGCAAATGCCTGTCTCCCATCTGGCAGGGTGGGTCGTTACACAGTTGTCGTGCTGCAGCTGCAAATGCCTGTCTCCCATCTGGCAGAGTGGGTCGTTACACAGTTTTCGTGCTGCAGCTGCAAATCGCTGTCTCCCATCATTTCTCCTTCCATATAAACCTATTCATTGGGATCTCCATTAAGTAAGAGAGTTCTTTCTATAGGCATTAAAACCTATTGTGATGTTTTACTTTCAAAGTAAAACCCATTAAGAGGTTTTACTTTCAAAGTAAAACTTATTATGAGGTTTTTATTTTTGTTCGGCAGGTTTTACTTTGAATGTAAAACCTCAAATCCCAGGTTTAACCAAGTAACTGAAAAAATGACAACAAGTAGCAATTCAAAATTTTAATTCAATTAAAATTGTATGTCAGGTGTACAGTTCCGCGTGGACATTTAAAAGCGACATCACTTCAGAGTCTCTGGTGAAAGGACAGCGAATTTCACGTGCAAGTTATGATATCACGTCTTCAAGGAAGCGCCTCATTTATAGATGCTCGTTATAACATTTAATCAATTAAGACGATTTATAAGTATGAAAAAAACCTTTCCCTCGGTTTTGGTAGACAGAGCATGCCCTGGGGAGAGGGAAAAACCAAGGGGGCGAAGGGCATGCTCTGTCTACCAAAACCTCGTAAGCGTGTTTTCTCCAATACTTAGTATTTACCCATGAAAACAGCATGTTGAAATTGGCAAATACCTTTGTCCGAGACTGGCCACAACATGGAGGGTTTGCAGAATTAAAATGGGACGTGTTATATGTTGACTTTGAATTACCTCAGCTGCGTACAAGTGCATAGATTCTGCTGCTCGCAAGCAAGGACAAACACTGAAGAAATATGTTTGTTTTGCAACACAGTGGAAGAGATGCACCCTTCAACAGATCCCTTTATCGTGTTAACAGTCATTCTCCAATAACAGGTACCAATGCCATCATTTTGTGTCGTTATGTTGTTTGAACATTAAATTAGCGATTTAAACAACCAGTAATAGTTATTTGTCATGTAGCAGAGTGACATCTATTTGTAAATAGAAACAAAATTGCAATGTTTCCACAATTACAGTAAGCCAAATGTAACAAATTATGCTGTCGCTAGTGTACCCCTTGGTTTACTCGGCCTGTCTAAAATCTTATCGGGGGGCACGGGTGGCCCAGTCGTCTATACAATTCCAATGTTGTTCACTTGGATTCAACAGTCTGCATCCTTTGTGATCAGCCTCCCCTACTTTGGAACCGTTAGCCACAAAATCCAGAGACTCTTAAAGAAACAGGCCAACCTTGATGTAGTTTTCAAGAGAAGTCATACCATTCAGAACACAATTAGAGCCACAAGCTAGAACCATCAGGGGAAGTGTACCACATCCCATGCAATTGTGGACAAGCTTACATAGGAGAAGCATCTAGGCCCCTCAAAACCCGAATAAAAGAACATCAAAGCTCCCGACCCTCAAGGGGCTGAGGGGTGGGGCCAAATAGGGGTAATTTGGCTATATTGCTTTAACAGACTTCTTCTCTGGAACTAAGGGATAGATATCAACCATATTTGGTTGGAAGCATCCCTAGGTGGTGGGGATTCAAAATTGTACAAATTGAGGGGCGGGGCCAAATAGGGGTAATTTGGCTATATTGCTTTAAGCGACTTCTTCTCTGGAACTAAGAGATATATATCAACCATATTTGGTTGGAAGCATTCTCCAACGGTGGGGATTCCAACTGGAGAAATGGAGGGGCTGAACCCTACCCCCACCCCCGGGGACTAAGGGGCGGGGCTAAAAAGAGTTTAAAACTTGGACACAGTTAAAATCCCCACCGTATAACCATATGTTGGTTGGTTGGTTGGTTGGTTGGTTGTTTAACGCCGCACTCGGCAATATTCCAGCTATATGACGGCGGTCTGTAAATAATAGAGTCTGGACCAAACAAACCACTGATTGATACCATGAGCATCGATCCACGCAATTTGGATATGCTACATTTGTATGTAGAGGAATACACGTTCATGCTGTCAAAATTACGAACTATTTGCAGTATTATATTCATGTAGAATGTGTGTGTGTGTGTGTGTGTGTGTGTGTGTGTGTGTGTGTGTGTGTGTGTGTGTGTGTGTGTGTGTGTGTGTGTGTGTGTGTGTGTGTCCCTTTAGAACTGGAACTGGGGCGCTTTTCACACCCTAAACTCTTCTTTCTGAACGTATTTGTAAATTCTATGTGTGTGTGTGTGTGTGTGTGTGTGTGTGTGTGTGTGTGTGTGTGTGTCATTTTTAGTTGCCTGTGTTTTCTATTCTGATATAAGATCGGATTTATTTCATCAAGCCTCTTCAGTTAATCCTTTGTTTGTTGACATGGCTGCAGTTGATCATTTCGCCTTTTTAAATCAGCGTGACGAGTTGTCGTTAGTGCTTGCCGCTGTCAACACGATGTTAAGGCGGAGGAAGTGTCATCCCTCGCATTAGTTCTTACGTTATAAATACTCGTGGTTGAATTCAATTAATAAGGTTGATACGTTTGTAATGTTTGTATCTGCAAATATTTTTAACCACTATTTTTATATCTTTTTTTATTGGTTAGCACGTTGAGTGATCTTATTGTAGCATCAAGTTTATATTGTCTCATAGGCACATATAGGCTGACGGTATATAATATTTCTGTGATTATTGTCTCATTCTAACCCGGATCTTCTCGGATCAAACTGCTTCTAATAACCCAGCCAGTGTTCCCAGCCCTCGCATATCATAGAACACTTTAATGTTTCATCCTCGTGATCTCGTGAACATTTCAGGGCACAACCATCATCTAATATACAACAGATTATTTATATATTATATATACTTCGGTTCCATCGCCTAATACTGTCTTATACATGTTTCTAGAACAGGGACAAAAGTCGAGCCAGGTCGAGCTAGCGGATAATACTAAAAATGGATTGCAGAATATTAAACCGAAACGTGCATATGTGGGAAAATATCTTTCAACGGCCTATACTTGTATAGTTTTGCTCAAGAATTGAGTTTGAATCAAAATATATATTCAGCAATATGATAAAGTGATAACTACATACCGAGAGTCCTCGTAGAAGACCCAGTGCCATGTCTTGATTCTATGTGTTTTCTTTGAGATTTCTTTGACTTAGCATATGAGGTGTGACTTTGTGACAGTGTTTTGACGACTTTTCTTTAATTCATTAACGGGTTGGGGCTCCCTGTCACGGAGCTATGCTTCACTGATCGGATTGTACTAATAGATGACAATAATAGGATCAAATAAACCCAATCTGCGCTGACACATCATGGGAGCCGTGCCAATTTACACTTGTCAGAGGGGTACTCAAAGTATGTGATCTAGACTACCAGTTGTCGGACTTTCATTTTTGTGGAAGCCTCGCTGGCTGAGTGGGTTAGATCGCTGACTTTGAGTGCAGGCGATTAGGTGCCTCACTCTGGCAAGTGTGGGCTCGAATACCGGACGGGAATCAACCCAAAAAAAGTACGAGAACTTACTTACTTACTCATATTGGAGATTTTACGTGCGCTTTCCGACTGCAGCATATTTCGCACACGGGCCCGGCCAAGCCATTTAATATGTTTCCGAAAAGGGGAAAAAGTTGTTTGGCAATCCAGTAGGGGTGTTTTAGTGGTTGCTTATATAGAATTTTGGAAATTTTGAAATTTTGAAAAAATGCCAAGAATACGAGAACCTGTGTTATCCCAAATATAACATTTGTTATTCATCTAACTGATTAATTACATCAGAGTAAATACACAAGCGGCTTAGCTAAGCAACTGCATTACAGTAATAAAAATGATAGCAGCTAAAACAACACTTTGACGAGATACCAGAGAGCCAATTTATAGGCTGCGACCAATTAACACCTGAGTCAATTAACTCATCACTCTAATGAGTAAATAACCTTGACTGGAAATAAACAGAGGGCATATCCCTAAAATAAGTCGCTTAGACTACAAAATAGACGAGTAGGTCTAACTATTTAACTGCTCTGATAGACTAAAGATTCAG
Organism: Haliotis cracherodii; assembly: GCF_022045235.1. NCBI lineage: Eukaryota > Metazoa > Mollusca > Gastropoda > Lepetellida > Haliotidae > Haliotis > Haliotis cracherodii. The sequence continues at coordinate 138,497 of NW_027266306.1, read as the reverse complement.
TCACTTTGACTGAACGATGAAATACTAAAATTCCCAAAAAGTTAGACAATCACGGCAAGGATGGTTATCAGCGGATTACTCGAAAAACTGAGTATTGCAAACTCTAGTTACTAAGTTTAGTTCAGTACAACCACGCTAAGTCATAGGTTCGATCGAACAGTCTCTCGAAACCGCTTACGAACGAAACCTGAGTTTCGAACGAGACCACCCTGCAGCACACCGACCCACACGGTCTGACGAACCCTGGGGGGTAAAGACACGAGTTCTTACAAAGTTAATAGATATACAGCGCGCGGACGTCAGAGAGGACGTCTCCTGGAAAGCCAAGGACTGCAACAAACAAACTGTGTTTCTTAACATAGGGAAAACACGAATAGAAAATTAATCTAACTACTATATCTTTACTGAAGATGTAAGTATCAAAATACAGCGCTGGTCATCAACTGTCCAAGGCTTTCATTACAGATTTACAACAAGTTATATACAATTATTGAAGAGGCCAAAATGATCATAATTACATGTGAAATGTACATATAAATTACTCCTAATGTTTGAAAATCATAGTTACCAAAGATATAGTACCATTATTTCGCACACAAACCTTTACACTATGATACATATTGCACAACAACTTAAGAATGTTACTACTATGACCATGCGATTTGAAACGATACTATAATTTTTTTCTGTTAACAGAGTCAAAAGCCGACGAAAGTACATAGAATTTTCCACCTTTCTTTGTCAGATATCTTTGTATTATAGAGTGTAACATGAATAAATTATCAATTGTAGAGTATCCTCTTTCTAAAACCTGACTGAGCTTCATCAAAGTTTTGAAAAGTGAAAATATTTTACTAAAAATGCTTGATAAAACAATACCTCTATTATTGTTTGAGTCATTCAAAGAACCTCGTTCGTGAAGGGTTAATATTTGTTTGTTTTGTCTTTCCCTAATTGTCCTAAGAAAACACAGTTATTATTATTTATTTTCAAACACTGGACATACTGTTCAAGTAAACCTCAATTTAACCCTTTGTCACATGCGTTGCATTTAGTCCTAAGTGGTGTTTTACCTTACTTATAATTACTCAGTAGGTTTACATAGGCACACGTTCTACTTTGAACTGTCATGCATGTACAGACCTACTTTAATATAGCGTGGGCTGGGATAATGTGTCCTCACTGGGTAGCCCTTTGTGGACCCTTTCGTATTTGTCCATAGCTCTAAGTGGGTTGGTTGGTTGGTTGGTTGCTTAACGCCTCACTCAGCAATATTCCAGCTATATGACGGCGGTCTGTAAATAATCGATCCGGGACCAGACAATCCAGTGATTAATATCATGAGCACCGATCCACCGATCTACCCCGGAATCTTCACGGGTCTCTAAGTGGGTCCTGTGTGGGCATATATGTATATTCATGTGGGACATAGATGGATTATGTCTGTGAATGTGTGTTTCTCATGTATACATTTGCAAACTTTTCGTATATATTCACACATTGTGAGATTTATATTCCATATTTCATGTTTTACGTGTACTATTTTGTATAACACATTCTATAATTGATGCGCAGGTTTTAAATTATTTGTAATTTGTAACTCTTTTTTCGAGCAAATGAGTTCGAGTTAGGATTTAAATTCAATACTGAGTGATATGTCCTCTTGTCTAATTCAAACGGTCTAATAACAACGGCCTAATTTATACCATCTTTTTGATGAACAACATATTTTTATACAGGAACAAAATGAATACACTTTAACATATTTTACAAATGAGATCAATGACCATGAATACACCTGTGCAAATTAGTCAAAATAGTTTGTTATATATCAACAAAACACCCCGTTCTTTACTCTTATAACACAAACATACATGATAACATTTGTTTCAGTCAGTACAAAGAACCGATACGTGTTTTGGTCGTACTTTGTTACTTTACCAACATCACTGATGCATATTTCGACATTTCTGTACCTTTTTATAGGGTCGAGTGGTTAAAGCGTTCGCTCGTCACGCCGAAGACCCGGGTTCGATTCCCGACATGGGTACAATGTGTGAAGCCCATTTCTGGTGACCCCCGCCGTGATAGTGCTGCCATATTGCTTAAAGCGGCGTGAAACCATACTCACTCACTCACTCACTCACTGTCACATAAATATATGACAATCTGCCTGTCAAGAGCAATATTACAATAAAACGTATCAAGTTAGAGAGTGAATTTAACCTCAAGTCACGTTGTCAATATTTCAGTAACAGTGTGACTTGAACAGGTTATACAATATTTATATTTTTAAAATGCCGGCAAATGACAATATAATAACTTGAAAGATATCACAGACTGACTTAAAACTAGTTGTAGAACATTAAAAACCGATTAATTGGCAACAATACGATATAGGTCGCGATCAACAAAGGTAAGGTCACCATACTTGGGACCAAGGGGACTTACGGTACCTCTGCTACCTGCATGGTTCCCCAGCATGATTTACACCTTTCCCTTACTTACTGTCGATTTTTAGCTAAGCCAGAGATTAAGAGTGAACAAATATTCTGAAATCAAAATGGGGTAGATATCGGCGGTCGGAGGATGCCAAACATGGTTGCTAGGTCGGAGAATGCCAACCATGGTTCCTACGTCGGAGGATGACAAACATGGCGGACAAACAAATGAATATTCTTCATCACTGATGATGATGATGATTTGGAAGATTTTACGTGCGCTTTCCGGCATTAAGCATGTTTCGCACATGGACCAGTCAGGCCATTTAGTGTGGCCAAAAATGGGCGGAGGGCTTCGTCCGAGGGGGCGTTTGGGTTGCATATTTAGAGTTTGAAGAATTTGGAATTTGGAATTTTGGCGGAGGTGGAGGAAAATATCTCTGTCTTGTCATTTCTGGCTCACACGTCCTGTTGATCAAGCAAAAGCACGCTGGTTATTTCTCGCTGTTTTCACGCATTTAACACACTTCACAGGCATTACTACAGTAAACTACGGTTATAACGAACTCAAAGGAACCCCTAATTTTAGTTCGTTATAACCGTAGTTCGTTATATGCATATATACAGCATAACTACAGCAAATTTAAGGGACAGAAAAGAAGGTTCGTTATATCCGCCAGTTCGTTATAAGCGTGTTCGTTATAAACGTAGTTGACTGTACTCACGAATGGATTAGCTTTCCAATAAAAAACACTGAAAGGTTTACTCATTACGATAAACGTTTATTCAGATTGGTACATTGGTCTGTAGAGAGATCGTAAGTAAATTGCAATGGTTAAAACGACACGTGATCACTACTGCAAGATATTCATTGTAATAACAACATCTAACATGTATATTCTGTATATTCTAACATGTATATTCTGTATTCTCGCCAAGGCTCGCTAAATACAATGTTTATTCCTAATGTAGGATATTTACCATCCCCAAACACACTCGTGTGATAACCTCTTTTTCATATAATGTCATTCTTTAATTCTGTGCTTCAAAATCGCCCTCCCTCTCTCACAAACATTACCGAAACGTTGCGAGTTTTCCTGGAATGCGCGCATTAAATTTATTACGTCACAGGGTAAGTGATGTGTCAGTCGGACAGTGACAGAAACCAATATAGTTCCAACTGAAATCTATTTCTTATACAGTGGCGAAGCAACATATAAGCAAACCAACAATTGTTTTAATTGCCTTGCGCGGCAATCCATTGGTCTGTCTGCTAGAGTAACTGCCCTTTGTCAAAGGGAAGCTACTCTAAACCTAGTCTATGATTTGGTTGGTTTGTTGTTTAACGCCGCACTCAGCAATACTCCAGCTTTATGACGGCGGTCTGTAAATAATCGAGTCTGGACCAGACAATCCAGTGATTAATATTATGAGCATCAATCCACGCAATTGGGATCGATGCTACGCATCAACCAAGTCAGCGAGCCTGACCACCCGATCCCGTTAGTCGCCTTTTACGACAAGCAAAGCCACCTTTTACGGCAAGTATGGGTTGCTGAAGACCTATTCTATCCCGGCATCTTCACGGGCCCCTAGTCTATGTGACGTCACGGCCACGGTCAGACGTTGTTGACAGTCGGTCTGTCCCGTCATAACGTTAAGAAGTGTAGTCAGCGACAAAACGAAACAAGGTAACAATTCAAACATATTTCGGCCAAATCCAACTATTTTATTTTGTGGAGAAAGGTTCAAGCCGCAGAGGTCTACAAGCACAGATATGGTTACTGATCCCGCTTGACTGCCCTCGCAAAATTGTGTCGCAATTTATATCTCCAAAGTTTCCAAAACTTATAAAATGCCTTAGCTACATCACAGTTAGACACTGATTTTCAGTATATTAGACTGTTCTTTTGATAATGCGCGGAGCGTCTATGGGCTATTTGCATGCTGGAAACTGGCAGGAGTCAGCGTGCAGTGGCCACTTAACTGGGTTCAATGGTTCACATTGTGTGATTTGCAGACTATGGAACATGTACCAACAAGCCCAAAATGTTGACGATCGAACACGTTCAGCGCGTTCCAGATCAACGACAAGAGTTCAGGGTCGGTTGATCCAAAACCAGGCTCTTCGAAATATGTCTCAAACGGCCAATGAAGTTGCTGCAAATTTTCATCAGTCCACGTGAGTGGAATAGATATCGTCTACATACAGCTCATATGCGTGCTCGGTGCTACACGAACAGGTGCTTATGAATCACTATTAAAAAAAAGCTGAGCAAATACTGCCCTACCAGTGACACCCGTTGCAAACCAGTGTTCGCTCGCGAAATTGTCTGATCACTCTCTTTAAAAAAGTACTTTGCGGGTGTTGGCGTATCACTCCCCAAAATACGGTGGTCCAGACAGCGGTGACGTGACAGATGGGGCACTGATCGATTGTCTACGGTCCATTTTATCACATTACCAGTGGCAGTGGTTGGTTGGTTGGTTGGTTAACGCCGCTCTCAGCAATATTCCAGCTATATGACGACGGCCTGTAAATAATCGAGTCTCGACCAGACACTTCAGTGATTGACATCATGAGCATCGACCAACGCAATGGGAAAACGATGACATGTATCAACCAGGTCCTGACCACCCGATGCCGCTTGTCGCCTCTTACGACAAAAATAGTCGCATTTTACGGCAAGCATGGGTTGCTGTAGACCCCGGATCTTTTTCTTGTCTACTATACAGCCTTAACTTGGGAAAGCTAGTCTTTATATCGCCGAGATATTGACGAGCCCTGGCGGTGTGGGGTTTTTTTTCCCTCAAAGGCAGCTGTTGTCAGAAAGGTTGAGGAGGAGGAAATTAGGGCCCTCTTTGGCCCATTGACAATGTTAAAATTTACAGTTGCGGAAAACTTAGTAATAATGTTTAAAAATTATTGTTTCTGTCATACGCACGTACCTTCCTTTACTTCCGGCGTGATCAAGATCATTAGAATGGTTACAGTGACCATTAAAGTAGAAGTCCGTGAGACGAGATTTTTATACAAGGTGTTTGTTCTGTCTTTACATATTGTGAGAAAAATAGTGTGATTTTCTCATTTTCAAATATTCCCTTTGTTACCTTTCTATTCACGTGTATCGTCATCCACAGGACATTTAGCGAAATTAATGCATATTCATTGTCCAAAAAACCCTTTGAGACCAAAGGTCGAGAAGGAATGAAACAGCAAACGTGCAGGCTCGCTCGCCTGTTTTTTCCCGCTCGCAAACTTTTCTAAGAATCAGCTACGCGGATTCATACAGTTTGCACATCGGTTTTTAGATTTGTAACGTAACTGACGACGTTCAGCAGTAGTGACGTTCAATACTGACGACGTTCAGTTGTACTGACGTTCAATACTGACGACGTTCAGTTGTACTGACGTTCAATACTGACGACGTTCAGTAGTACTGACGTTCAATACTGACGACGTTCAGTAGTAGTGACGTTCAATACTGACGACGTTCAGTTGTAGTGGCGTTCAATACTGACGACGTTCAGTAGTAGTGGCGTTCAATACTGACGACGTTCAGTAGTAGTGGCGTTCAATACTGACGACGTTTAGTAGTAGTGACGTTCAATAGTTGTGACGTTCAATACTGACGACGTTCAGTAGTAGTGACTTTCAATACTGACGACGCTCTATAGTTATGACTTTCAGTACTGACGATGTTCAATAGAAGTGACGTTCAATACTGCCGACATTCAATAGTAGTGACGTTTAGTAGTAGTGACGTTCAATACTGCCGACGTTCAATAGAAGTGACGTTTAGTAGTAGTGACGTTCAATACTGACGACGTTCAGTAGTAGTGACGTTCAATACTGACGACGTTCAATAGTAGTGATGTTTGATAGTAGTGACTTTGAATACTGATGACGTTCTTTAGTTATGACGTTCAGTACTGACGACGTTTAGTAGTAGTGACGTTCAATACTGACGACGTTCAGTAGTGAGTTGGGTTTAACACCGCTTTTAACAGTATTCCAGTTATATCACGGCGTGTCAGCTTAATGTGGGAGGAAAGCCCGAAGCGATGCAAGTCTCAGACGTTTACCACTTCGGTGAAACCCACGAGCACGGGTATGGTGCTGACAAACCTAGAAACATAATCAATACTGACGACGTTCAGTAGTAGTGATGTTTGATAGTAGTGACTTTGAATACTGATGACGTTCTTTAGTTATGACGTTCAGTACTGACGACGTTAAGTAGTTAAGAAGTTCAATAGTAGTGACGTTCAGTGGTAGTGACGCTCAGTAGTAGTGACGTTCAATACTGACGACGTTCTTTAGTTATGACTTTCAATACTGACGACATTCAGTAGTAGTGATCTTCAATAGTAGTGACGTTCAATACTAGTGACTTTCATCAGTGATGACGTTCAGTAGTAGTGACGTTCAATAGTAGTGACGTTCAGTAGTAGTGACGTTCAATAAAGATGACGTTCAGTAGTAGTAACGTTCAATACTGATGACGTTCAGTAGTAGTAACATTCAATACTGATGACGTTCACTAGTAACGTTCAATACTGATGACGTTCACTAGTAACGTTCAATACTGATGACGTTCACTAGTAACGTCCAATACTGATGACGTTCACTAGTAACATTCAATACTGATGACGTTCACTAGTAACGTTCAATACTGATGACGTTCAGTAGTAGTAACATTCAATACTGATGACGTTCAGTGGTAGTAACGTTCAATACTGATGACGTTCAGTGGTAGTAACGTTCAATACTGATGACGTTCAGTGGTAGTAACGTTCAATACTGATGACGTTCAGTGGTAGTAACATTCAATACTGATGACGTTCAGTGGTAGTAACGTTCAATACTGATGACGTTCAGTAGTAGTAACATTCAATACTGATGACGTTCACTAGTAACGTTCAATACTGATGACGTTCACTAGTAACGTTCAATACTGATGACGTTCACTAGTAACGTTCAATACTGACGATGGTGGTGACGTTCAGTAGTGGTAACGTTCAATAGTGGTGTCATTCACAAGTGACGATGTTCGGTAGTGGTAACAGAGCAACAGAGCAAGACTAGCCCCTGCACGAGATCTGCTGTAAGGAATGAGATATATATTATTTCAAAGAGTCAGGGGGCGGTCGGGTAGCCTAGTGGTAAAAGCGTTCGCTAGTCACGCCGAAGATCCGGGTTCGATTCCTGAAATGGGTACAATGTGTGTAGCCCATTTCTGGTGTCCCCGGCCGTGATATTGCCGGAATATTGCTAAAAGCGGCATAAAACCACACTCACTCACTCACTCAAAGAGTCAAGTGTTTCCACCAGCGTCCAACGCTATTTAACAGTGGTGACGTTAAATACTGACGACGTTCATTAGTGGTGACGTTCAATACTGAGGACGTTCAATACTGACGATGTTCATTAGTGATGACATTCAATACTGACGACGTTCATTAGTGATGACGTTCAATACTGACGACGTTCATTAGTGATGACGTTCAATACCGACGACGTTAATTAGTGATGACGTTCAATACTGACGATGTTCATTAGTGATGACGTTCAATACTGATGACGTTCAATACTGACGACGTTCATTAGTGATGACGTTCAAAACTGATGACGTTCAATACTGACGACGTTCAATACTGATGACTTTCAATACTGACGACGTTCAATACTGACGACGTTCAATACTGATGACTTTCAATACTGACGACGTTCATTAGTGATGACGTTCAATACTGACGACGTTCATTAGTGATGACGTTCAATACTAACGATGTTCATTAGTGAAGACGTTCAATACTGACGACGTTCATTAGTGGTGACGTTTAATACTGACGATGTTCATTAGTGAAGACGTTCAATACTGACGACGTTCAACACTGACGACGTTCATTAGTGGTGAGGTTTAATACTAAAAGGGACACCGGTGGAAGAAACCTACGATGGTGGGTTCGAATTCTGATTTGTCCTGATTATGTTTCTTGGTTTGGCAGCACCATCTTTTCCCTAACATTATGCTGACAAGTCGTAATAAAAACGAAATTCTTTTCAAAGCGTCGTCCCTTTTAATAAAAACAAAGAAAAACTTCAGTTTTGTTTGGATTTTTAAACTCACGTATCAGGCCTATATACAAAGTTAAGATGAGGCATAGTTCGGTAAAATGTGTAATTGAACTCAAACATTCCTTTATATTCTAGGACAGTCCTGTTTCTCAACCATTCCTCCATGCAGTCGAATGTCTGTGGCTGATAGTTGACATAAAACTTGTTTGCAAATAATTCCCTCCTCGACGTCAACAAGGGGAGATCACTCATGCCAAACACGCAAACGTTATGGTTGCGTACACCGCCGCAGGGCCAATCAAAGGACTTCTCTCCCCATTGAGGCCCCCAATTTTTGAAGCGAGCTATATAGGGTTTCTTGTCATAATCCGTGTCCACCGGACCTGCAAGGAAAAAGTTAATGGGTGAATTATGTTGGTTAATGCCGCTTTGAAAGATATTTCTGTGTGTCGGTGTGTCAGCTTTATGTATGAGGAAAGCCTGAATTGATGCAGGACTTAGTCTCTTAACTATTTGGTGAGTCGGTGAGATGGGTCTGACGCCACTTTGGACAGTATTCCAGTTATATAACAGCGTATCTACTTTATATGTGAGGAAAATCTGAAGTAGTGACGTGAAGCAGTGAACTGTGAGTGAGTAAGTATGGTTTTATGCCGCTTTTAGCAATATTCCAGCAATATCAAGGCTGGGGACACCAGAAATGGGCTTCACACATTGTACCCATGTCGGGAATCGAACCCGGGTCTTCGGCGTGACGAACGCTTTAACCGCTAGGCTACCCGACTGCCTCAGTAGTGAACTGTGCGTGAGCGAGTGAGTAGGGCCTAACGCCGCGTTGAACAGTATTGCAGTGATATCACAGCCTGTCGGCTAAACCAATGTCCAAAACAAACGATACGAACTAAAAAAAATTTAATATTTTTGTTATAAGTGTTTTATTTTGTATGAAAACATACTTAAACATATCCCACGTACCAAGCCAAGTGTAATCGGCGGGGGAAAGCGGGAAAATATGAAAATTTGTGTAAGCATTGTGCGCTTTGCAAAAACTATGTCAGGTGCCGTAGCACGAAATGCACGTGCAGATCTACTTATAAAAACTGCAGAACCGACACCAAAAAGCACACCAAAGAAATAGCACGTTCAACTGCGTCTTTATTGGCCTGTCCGTCTCCATGGTAAGGTTTGATGTAATCAACTTTTGTGTACATGATGTTAAAAGATTGCTCTAATGAAATATACCAATGTAAATTTTATATATGGTTTTACTTTTCTTCCATAACCTTTCAAACAACACATGGTATCGTTTCGTTTGGACATTGCGTGTGTGTGTGTGTGTGTGTGTGTGTGTGTGTGTGTGTGTGTCTGTCTGTCTGTCTGTCTGTGTGTCTGTCTGTGTGTCTGTGTCTGTCTGTCTGTCTGTCTATGTGGGGAAACCCAGGAGCACGGGTGTAGAGCTTACCTGACAAGCCTATAAACATAATCAGTCAACGCTGGATTCGAACCCAAGATCATAGGGTTCTGGCAAGCATAAGGGATGCAACTCTTCATAGCAAATTGCGTCGCTTTAGACAACAGGACCCGCCATACCCCCTGATATATTTAGTATCAGCGTGAAAGTTAGTGGTTTGGTAGGTTAGTACCTTGAGGATTGGACAACTGTGAGGATTTGATAGGTTAGAGGTTGAATGAGTGAGGGAGTGTGCCGTACGAGTGATTGGTTGTGTCGGTTTATGTTTGAGTGAGTGAGTGGGTTTATGAATTAGTATGTGGTTGGTTGGATGTATGAATTGTGTGACTGAGTGGGTTTATGAATGAGAATATTAATGTGGTTGTTGAGTGTATACGTTGTGTGAGTGAATGGGTTTATGAATGAGAATGTGGTTGGTTGGGTGTATGAATTGTGTGAGTGAGTGGGTTTATGAATCATAATGTGGTTCATTGGGTGTATACATTGAATGAGTGAGTGGGATTATGAATGAGTATGTGGTTGGTTGGGTGTATGAATTGTGCGAGGAAGTGGGTTTATGAATCATAATGTGGTTCATTTGATGTATACATTGAATGAGTGAATGGGTTTATGAATGAGAATGTGGTTGGTTGGATGTATGAATTGTGTGAGTGAGTGGGTTTATGAATCATAATGTGGTTCATTGGGTGTATACATTGAATGAGTGAGTGGGTTTATGAATGAGAATGTGGTTGGTTGGATGTATGAATTGTGTGAGTGAATGGGTTTATGAATGAGAATATTAATGTGGTTGGTTGGGTGTATACATTGAATGAGTGAATGGGTTTATGAATGAGAATGTGGTTCATTGGGTGTATACATTGTGTGAGTGAATGGGTTTATGAATGAGAATGTGGTTCATTGGGTGTATACATTGTGTGAGTGAATGGGTTTATGAATGAGAATGTGGTTCATTGGGTGTATACATTGTGTGAGTGAATGGGTTTATGAATGAGAATGTGGTTGGTTGGGTGTATACATTGTGTGAGTGAGTGGGTTTATGAATGAGAATGTGGTTCATTGGGTGTATACATTGAATGAGAGAGTGGGTTTATGAATGAGAATGTGGTTGGTTGGGTGTATAAATTGTGTGAGTGAGTGGGTTTATGAATGAGAATATTAATGTGGTTGGTTGTGTGTATACATTGAATGAGTGAGTGGGTTTATGAATGGGAATGTGGTTGGTTGGGTTTATGAATCATAATGTGGTTCATTGGATGTATACATTGAAGGGTTAAAGGGATTAATGAGTGAGGACGTGAACTAGTTGCGTGTATGCATTGAGTGAGTAAGTGGGTTCATGAGTGAGGGTGTGGCTGGCGTGGTGTATTGACTCTAGGTGTGAATAGCTATGCGTGGGTGTCCTGCTCATGCCCGTTTATTGAAGTAGGACGTTAACACTCGCTGAGTTTAGAATGGTCAACCTGTATGGAAGCAGTGGACCCGCCAAGGAACTATGTACACGCTCTAACAATTGATGAGAGTTATTTTCATCAGTTTTTTATTCAAAATTCATAACCGATCTATTTTGAGAATTATTTTGCCCTGGTAAATCATATATTTATTGTGATATTCTTTGCGATTTTTGCGCTCCAAACTGTTTGTAAACAATCATCTTATTTCGGTTGTAATCCATTTCGGCATTTCGAAACCAACTTTACCTGTTGATGATCCGGGGATGTGGAGTTGCGGATTGTGATTCAAAGTGGCGAAAAACGTTTCATCGGGAACTTTAGTGTGTGTTAGCCATCTTGTAAAGTCCTTTGCAATGGGGTTGTTGATGGCGTAGTCGACGAAGTCCCTGTTCACAGCAACATGGACGTTGCCTTTGTAGAGCGAGATGTTGTGGGGCGGAGGACCCGCCATGTCCCAACGACGCCATCTCCATCGCCTGCAGTGAAGAGACAAGATGGCTCTTAGTCGGTTAATCCATTAGCTTGCCCTCATCTGGCCTACACCTTATATCGCCTACACCTCATCTGGCCTACACCTTATATCGCCTACACCTCATCTGGCCTACACCTTATTTCGCCTACACCTCATCTGGCCTACACCTTATATCGCCTACACCTCATCTGGCCTACACCTTATATCGCCTACACCTCATCTGGCCTACACCTTATATCGCCTACACCTCATCTGGCCTACACCTAATATCGCCTACACCTAATATCGCCTACACCTCATCTGGCCTACACCTTATATCGCCTACACCTCATCTGGCCTACACCTAATATCGCCTACACCTCATCTGGCCTATACTAAATACAAAATTTAATGGTTACTTCCACACCCCTGTTGTGTAGAATGGTACTGTCCATTAACCCATTCATTAGTATGAATCAATGACCTGAGTACATGTCCCTTTCAACTAATTTATGGTCTATATTCAGCTGTGTTATATAACGTCAATACATGACGGGTTTGTATTACGACGTTCCTCCATCAAGGCGAGTGTAGGCTCCTACAGTTGAGAGCGTGATGGGATTTAGTGTGGAATGGGGGTAATTTTATGATATAGGCTGAGGGGGTCTGGAATTAGAGAGAGTAATGAGCCTTTACGGCCCCATTTCATTAGTTTGCTGAAAACACACACGCGTCACCACTGCACTGCATAGCAACCGTATGTATTCACGAGAGATGGAAGAACGTAGTGTATAGGGACTTCACAGCAAAGTGGCCGTATGTATTCACGGGAGTCCAGGCTGACGACGTTTCTCTGTACCAAGGTTTGGTTTAACGCTGCTTTTAACAGTATTCTAGTTATATCGCGGCGTGTCAGCTTAATGTTGGAGCAAAGCCCGAAGTGATGCAGTTCTCAGAAGTTTACCACTTCGATCAGTGAAGCCTACGAGTATGGTGCTGACATAGAAACCTAAACGGGGCAAACCGGGATTCGAACCCACAATCATAGGTTTCTGGGGTGTCCAAGGGACGCAACTCTGCACAGCAAATCGTGGCCCCTTAGAGGACTAAAACAGTGCCCCTGGTATCTTGAGAAATGTGAGTGAGTGAGTGAGTTAGGATGTTTTTACGCCGCTTTTAGCAATATTCCAGCAATATCACGGCGGGGGACACCAGAAATGGGCTTCACACATTGTACCCATGTCGGGAATCGAACCCGGGTCTTCGGCGTGACGAGCGAACGCTTTAACCACTAGGCTACCCGACCTCCCCCTTGAGAAATGTGACAGAGCGTGTGACGTGATGTATACTTACAACTGACTATTTGCATCAACGATATTAGCTCCATTCATTATCTTCAAAATCCTGACAATTTCGAGATTGGTCTTGAGAGGATATTCCTGCCCGGTCAGATTGATAAAGTATCGCCACCCTGGATGTCCCAGCAGGTCTTCCATACACGACAGATCGGCCCCAAGGACTGAAAACTCCCCCCACACAACACCGAACACCTTTGTAGGAGTGAACACATTTGGCAAACAGTTCACAATGTGTTTTATATCATTTTTGACCAACTCAGATGCATTTTTGTCGACATGAATACAATAGAAGTTCGTTGGTCTATAAATGGTTCTCAGAAGTCTCTCCACCTGCTCCACATCCTTGTACATCACTATACTAAACGCAAGAGGGAACCCAGTCTCTTCGGCGCTTGCGTTTAGGATATATGGACACTCCTTTAAAAATGTTTCGCAGTTCTTCGCCATATTTACGCAATGAGTGTTCCGTGTGTAGTGATGGTGCTTGGCAAAACTAAAAGCTCTCCTTATCTGTTCCCCATCTCCTTCTATCAGAGCTTCGCAGGACGGCTTCTCATCAAATGTCACATTTAAACGAGTCATTGGACTTGATTTGACAAGCGATGATTTTGAGATCTTTGATTCAGGCAAACTCACATGTCTGATCAGCGTTCTTCGTTCTGCTCTCCTTTCAATAAGCACGGTCACATTTATTTGTTTCTTTACGTTTCCTAGCAACGCGTATAATCCTACACTGAGTGCTACTGAGGTTACTGTCAATGCAGCAAGGACATATTTGATCCTTTTGTGTACGACCATTGCAGCTTTCAGCACAGAACCCATGCGTTTGACCTGATGAGCTGACGCTTCGCCACCTTGGCTATGACCATTTTGGCTTTGTGAGTTTGTGCAGCTTCCAAAGGCAAGGGAGTTAATCAACCGTAAAAGTCCAGTTTCCACTCTTGCCGAACTAGGCAGGAATTTCTGAGTTCGATCCTAGTGCTACCAGTGGCTATTACGAATTACATCCTTCTTTTTCCCTCCTGTTTTGTACGACCATTGCAGCTTTCAGCACAGGAAGTCTACAAAATAAACACACATCATCATTTCATGGGAGCGAGGCAATGGAGGGCCCCTAACCAGAGGGGTACAGAAGGTTATGGGTTGAAGACATTGTACACAGGTGGGGAATCGAACCCAAGCGTTTGACCTGATGAGCTGACGCTTCACCGCCTTGGCTATGTCACCGTCGCTACAACTAGAGATAGAAATATGAGCATAATTATGAAAACCTCTAAGCCGCTGAATTATGTACCATTTCTGTTAGAAGGTCGCCACAACGAACCAAAGCTAAATGCATGAAATTGCTACTTGTGGGCGTTGAGTACCCTAGTGGTTTAAGCGTCCGCTCGTAACGCCAATGACCTCGGTTCGATTCCCCACTTGGTAACAATGAGCGAAGCCCATTACTGGTGTCCCCCGCCGTGATATTGCGGGAATATTGCTAAAAGCGGCGTAAAACCATATTCACTCATTCACGCTACACGGGCTTACCACTCAGTCTGGAGGCCCCCTCTGTTGTCTAATGGATAGTGCATCTGCCCGGAGAGCAGAAGGTCGGTGGTTCGAACCCCTAGCCAAAAGAACAAACTACATGTACTTCAAAAGATGGGACTTGGGGACATTAAGGGGACGAAAAAGGACTGGTCAACTCTGAGTCAGTTTACAGTATCTGAACAGGGCATTCATGTTATCTCAGAGGGCTAACACTATATAATCGGCGTTTGTCCAGACTAGTACACCCAGCAACCACCACAAAATGTACGTATTTATCAATGTAACTCCCCAAACACGAGTATCAATTTTCAAAGTATATATGATGTTAAGTATACATAGAGCTGAAACGACTGGCACCAGATGTGCTTTATGAGTTTGTACAGCTTCCCAAGGCTAGGGAGTTAACTAACTGTAAAAGTCCAGTTTCCTCTCTTGCCGAACTAGGCAGGAATTTCTGGGTTCGATCCTAGTGCCGCCAGTGGCTATTACGAATTATATCCTTCTATGTCTCTCCTATTGACTAATCAGATTCCGTGTCTCATCACTTGCTTCAAAGCGAAATGGCGGCGCCCAGTGAAGACGATCTGATTTGTATCAAGATCTGTATTGTAATAAAACGGGTGCAGTGCATCAAATCACTTGAGCACCTTGATTAAGAGCATGAAAAAAGATATCTGTTGAAGCTAAGCTGACGGTACACATGCTTTGCAAATCCTGCAATCGACCAAAATCTGCACGGCAGTGTATGAACCGGATGTTGATTTCGTTACATCATTTTGATTGGACTATGCAAAGGCTCGTTAGTCCAGCCAAAATATAACTCTGTAATTCCAGCCTATTTCGGCAAGGGTGACAACTGCACTTTTATAGTCAGTTAACTCCCTTGCCTCGGGAATATGGGTTTATGCAACTTGAAACCTTATTTCAGTGACCTTTTGTGTCTCTTGATAGGCCATAAGGGAGGAGAGCAGGTCATATACGATTTCTCCATTTGAGTGAAACCTAAGAACACAGTGCATTTCAAGTTAAAGATCATTAGATTCTGGTATGTCTCAGGGGACGTAACTCTGCACAAGGAATAACGGCGCCTTAGACGACTGGACCATCTGTGCCCCTCGTGAATAGAAGATAGAAATCTAGGACATCGAGAAATGTATGCTTTTTTTGTGAATTGTCATAATGACGTTAGAAAACAACAAAAACATTCCCAAAACTATTATCCTGGAGGTAATAGACTGAATCTGAATTGTTATAATACTAATTAACTGAAAACATTAATTGAACAGAAAACATTTGCGATATAATATGCTAGCTTACAATCATGTTGATGACTGGTTCATTGCTTAAAGCGGCGAAGAGACACACTGAGTCACCCACTCTCATGTCAATACAGACCGCCTCCGTGGTCTAGTGGTAGAGCGTCCGCCCGGAGAGCGGAAGGTCCGAGGTTCGATCCCCGACCGCGTCATACCAAAAGACGTTAAAAGATGGTACTTGTTGTTACCCTGTCTGGCGCTCGGCATTAAGGTGCTAAAACAAGGACTGGTCGGCTCGGAGTCAGTATACTGTGTGTGAGTGGGGTATTCATGTTAAACTGAGGCATGGTATCTCAGTGAGCTAGTTAGGACTAGTACAAGCAGCCACACACACACACACACACACACACACGTACATGCACGTCGCTATATAAGTGCAATAATCTTGGACGCGACGTTAAACCCCATTTCACCTCACCTCACCTCACCTCACCTCACCTCACCTCACCTTGTTGAATGTTGATGAACACGGCAGCAATATCCCAGCTATAGCAGAACGTAAATAATCAAGTGTGGACCAGGCAAACCAGTGAGTGATAACATGAGCAACTATCCACGCCATCGGAAACGCGCAATCAGCTACGTCATACATTAAAACCAACCTCGTTTCAATCGGCTCGTACAACCAGCAAAGCTTAAGGTACAAAGTTTGGGATATAGAGAAACCAATATAAGCATGAAGGAAGTCTAACCCCTTCTCCTTTTGAAATCCTACTAAACATTAATACAATGTTGGTTGTACATGCGTGATGGGTATATAGTTAAGAGTATCAAGACTCACTCATTTCGTCGTCCCGTGAAGATCCGGGGTAGAATAGGTATTCAGCAACCCATGCGTGCCGTAAAAGGCGACTGTGCTTGTCGTAAGAGGCGACTAAAGGGATCGGTTAATCAGGCTCGCTGACTTGGTTGATGCATTTCATCGTATCCCAATTGCGTGGATCGATGCTCATGATGTCAATTACTGGATTGTCTGGTCCAGACTCGATTATTTACAGACCGCCGTCATATAGGTGGAATATTGCTGAATGCGGCGTTAAACAACACACAAACAAACTATCATTTCAACACATGATGTCAACACAATTAACATGACTAACAAATGCAATATTATTCGAGGATTTCAGTCACAACCAGCCCGTCAAAAGACAGGCTTAATTTTCGAATGATATGTAACCACGCTTGTTGGGACAGAGCACGGGAGTGTTGTGGACCTGTACTCAACTGGGTACGTGATGGTTACAGTTATTATAAACTACTTACCCTCGTTATAAGCGTGTTCCCATCACATGTTCCGTCACCGCAGTCGCTGCATTAATAGCTGTACCCACCAGCTTCCACGTTAAATACTATGACGCCAACGACACACTGCAACAGCTGTGCCCCAATTTTTCTGTACCTAATCAATAAACAGGTGGATGTGCCGACTCTTTTACAACTGACCTGACAATTTCAGCTATTTGTTTGAGAACGGTTTTCTCATATATGTTCACGACCTCAGGGTTGTTATCAAAATTGGTGAAGATATATTTTGGCATTAATTTTACATATCGAATATATTGACATGTAGCTGTGATTTGTTATTCAATATTGTACCGAAATTAGTCGAATTCAAGACAAAGATAGTTATTGTCATGACGAGGATCTAACAATTGGCTTCTAGTAATTAACTGATATTTATTTAACGATATACCGTTATATTTGATCATTCTGATTTTCAGGACGAATCTTCATTCTACCATTAATTTCAGTAAGGAATTTATCTTATATAATTTCTTGACGGACACAAAGTGGTACATTAAAATAGTGAAATAGTTATTATGCATAACGAAGTTTGAACACGTTGTGAACAGTATATTGATTTCTAGAAGAACGTGTGAGTATCGACGGGCCACTTACTCCAGATGTTACACGTAGCTGGCCCCATTAACTCCCAACAACGGTTAGGTCACAATAGGAATATATCTCAGTGTGTTAGCAGTATAAATGGGCATCAGTTCGGACTAGTACAAGCACGCACGCACGCACGCACGCACGCACGCTCGCACGCTCTCTCTCTCTCTCTCTCTCTCTCTCACACACACACACAATTTTACTTCACTTCACGAGTAACAATGCGCATGGACCACCATGCTACCTCATAGCCTATAGGGGGGCACGGGTGGCCCAGTCGTCTAAGGCGCCGTGATTCGCTGTGCAGAGTTGCGTCCCTTAGGCACCTATGAAACCTATGATTGTGGGTTTGAATCCCGGTTCGACCCAATTATGTTTCTAGGTTTGTCAGCACCATACCCGTGCTCGTGGGTTTCACCAAAGTGGTAAACGTCTGAGACCCGCATCACTTCGGGCTCTCCTCCCACATTAAGCTGACACGCCGCGATATAACTGGAATACTGTTAAAAGCGGCGTTAAACCCAACTCACTCACTCATAGCCTATAGGCAATTTCATCAAGGATGTGTGTGGTAGATGGGCTGTGTTAAAGACAGCTCTGTGACCAGTCATCTTATATTAGGGAAGGGTGAGGGTGTGGGTGTGACTGTGGGTGTGTCTGTGGGTGTGTCTGTGGGTGTGTCTGTGGGTGTCTTTTTGTGTACGTCTGTGAAACAGTGAAATCTGGTTTTATGAACATTGCAGGTGGGTGAATGGTTCAAATTTCTAGGTGACTTCGTGAGTAAGACAAGTGATTGTTATTGCAGAAACATTAAACGGTTTATGAGATATGAAGTGACCCTCTTTTTCACCTTCCGTAAATGCTTGAATAAATTAAAGACCATTAAGTCAGTTGTTCAAAAACATCCATTAAATAATTTGTCAGTATCCCAAAAAAATAATTCGACGTACACGTTTCATCTTTTCAATTTTCACTCTTCATAAAAAATTGCCAAAGGCGTAAGGCAGGTGCAAACCGAATGGTCACATGTTGTACGAACGATATGCGGAAGGATCGGTCGGTATGAGGTTTACATTGAAAACATGCCATATCACTACGCCATACATTCGTCACCACTCGCCCCTTTCCGTAACCTGCAAGAAGACTCGTCCCCCCTATCGATGAATGTTATGTGCGAAAATACGACAAACCAATCAGAATGCGCGTATGATTTCGAGTTCTTTGTTAAATAATCCCTCAGAAATAATTTTTGATTTTACATACGTCTTGCACCTAAAAATATACCCAAGACACAGTTAAATGTGTTCAATCATACTGTATAATTTCGCACGTCCCGATGTGCTTTAAATTGCATCTGAAATATATATAATATGGGGAAATATATGTGAACCATTACGCAACGAGTTGACAATTGTTTTAGGTATGACCGTTTGCTCTAAGACGGAACCCAGTCGCAATAATGGCCATGAGAGGGGCACGAGTCGCTTATTCGGCTTGTCCCGGAATAACACGAGTTGGTCACGAATGATGTTGTACGAACTATATGCGGAAGGATCAGTCGGTATGAGGTTTACATTGAAAACATGCCATATCACTACGCCATACTGATAAGGTGACGGAAGAAGCCGAGTGGCTCCGAGTTTCACGTATGCATGGTCACCTGAGTAAGTGGGTAAGTGTGATTTTATGCCGCTTTTACCAATATTACAGACATCCCAGGACGGTGATAACAATAACTTTGAACCTTTGTGGGGATTACAACCGGGTTTGAGAAAAACGATAGGACGCTTTATCACTAGGCACCCCGACTGCCATTGATCACCTGATATATATAATATTGTTTGTTCATTGAATTTAAAGGCACGTAGCGGCCAATCTAAAACATGTTGCCGAATAGTTTGTTTGTTGTTTAACGCCGCACTCAGCAATAGTCCAGCTATATGACGGAGGTCTGTAAATAATCGAGTCTCGACCAGACAATCCAATGATTGACATCATGAGCATCGATCTACGCAATGCGGATCGATGACATGCATCAACCAAGTCAGCGAGTCTGACCACCCGATCCCGCTTATCGCTTTACGCTTAGCACAGTCGCCTTTCAAGGCAAGCATTGGTTTCTGAAGACCTATTCTACCCCGGATCTTTACGGGTCAAAATAGGTGCGGTCGGGTAGTCTTATGGTAAAAGCGCTGGCTCGTCACGCCGAATACCCGGGTTCGATTCCCAACATGGGTACAATGTGTGAAACCCATTTCTTGCCTTGATATTGCTTGAATGTTGCTGGGGGCACGGGTGGCCCAGTCGTCTAAGGCGCCGCGATTCGCTGTGCAGAGTTGCGTCCCTTGGGCACGCCAGAAACCTATGATTGTGGGTTCGAATCCTGGTTCGCCCCGATTATGTTTCTAGGTTTGTCAGCACCATACCCGTGCTCGTGGGTTTCACAGAAGTGGTAAACGTCTGAGACCTGCATCACTTGGGCTCTCCTCCCACATTAAGCTGACACGCCGTGATATAACTGGAATAATGTTAAAAGCGACGTTAAACCCAACTCACTCACTCACTCACTCACTCACTTGAATGGTGCTTAAAAGCTGCGTAAAACCATACTCACTGACTCACATACGGGTCGAATAGTTCATCTTACAAAGTGAGTGAGTGAGTATGGTTTTACGCCGCTTTTAGCAATATTCCAGCAATATCACGGCGGGGGACACCAGAAATGGGCTTCACATATTGTACCCATGTCGGGAATCGAACCCGGGTCTTCGGCGTGACGAGCGAACGCTTTAACCACTAGGCTACCCGACCGCCCCTCATCTTACAAAGACACACCTCATAATGATAGTTTTATGGTTTTAACTGTTTGAAAGGATTTTCTTCCACAACATTGTCAAATTGGAACAAAATGGTTAGGATATTTTGATGAGAATCAGCCAAAGTCCTAGAACTTTAACCTGGACCAAACATTCCAGTGATTGACATCATGAGCATCGAGCCACGCAATTGGGATCGATGACATGCATCAACCAAGTCAGCGAGCCTGACCACCCGATCCCGTTAGTCGCCTCTTACGACAAGAATAGTCACCTTTTACGACAAGCATGGGTTGCTGAAGACCTATTCTAACCCGAATCTTAACGGATCGCCCATAAAGGGAATTAACTTTGTGCATTAGTGTAGTGTGACCGTACAGACGGTGCGTTGTAGCTTGAACCTAAGTGTGAAGTGAAAATGGGTTTAACGTCGCGTGTACACATACAGTTACGTGCACGCACGTGTGTGTTTGCTTATACTAGTTCGGTCTTCTCGTTTAATGGGGGGGGGGGGGGGGGGGGGGGGGGGGGGGGGGGCGGCGGTCGGGTAGCCTAGTGGTTAAAGCGTTCGCTCGTCACGCCGAAGACCCGGGTTCGATTCCCGACATGGGTACATTGTGTGAAGCCCGTTTCTGGTGTCCCCCGCCGTGATATTGCTGAATATTGCTAAAAAGCGGCGTAAAACAATACTCACTCACTCACTCACTAGTTTAATGGGGACACCCAATTGAGATACCATGTCGCAGTTTAACGTGGATATCACACAAATACACACATAATACTTACTCCGAGACGACCAGTCCTTGTTTGCGCCCCTTGATGCCGCACGCCAGGCAGGGAACAACAAGTACCATCTTTTAACGTCTTTTGGTATGACGCGGCCTGATTACTGGACCACCGACCTTCCGGCACACGCTCTGTCCACTCGACCTCGGAGACGGTGATCGAAGTAGAGTTAAACTAGAATAATATCTATCATAATCCTAATTTCTGGAAGTGTAGGCGCTCTGGCAGGAATACAAAACAAAAACAGAACTATAGAAATTACAGTCACTCGTGTTATTTTAGTTTGATTACTTTATTGAGTTGAATATTGTGTGTTAACATGAGACATCAATCATGTCTTTCCCATGTTGATATTAAAAGGACATTGTAGAGAAACAACAACGCATCAACAAACAGCTGTAGCAGCGACAGATAACGGATGTCCTCAAATGTCCTCAGATGTCCAGAATTCCTCAGGCCAAACGGTCATCAAGCTCCATCACGACGCGGGACATGTATCGCTGTGATGAGCTTAGTGAACTAAAGTCAGGATTAAAAAGAGTCACAACATGACTGTCATTCTGAGACGTCCATTCCATCTTCTGTGGCGCCTACATTTACTTCTGAGAGATGACCACCGATAGGATTTGTGATGGGTAATGTAATGTCATATTTTCTTCACATTATGGAAGTCAACTGTGTTGTGACCTTGACCTTTCTTCGTGTGGGTAGCAACTGTCACCTCATTTCTGCAGCAAATCGGTAAGCACGAATTTTATCCGGACTCAAACCCGGGGTAATCCTTTTCGATACCTTTACAGCCTCGTACAATTTTGCCTACATACATTCTTTAGATTTGGCATTTGTTCATAAAAAGTTACATTGAACTGAAACGGGCCTTCCTGCTCCTCCATGGCCCTACCAGACAACCATTCTTCCATACAATCCAGTGTCTGGCTCTGATAGTTTATATAAAACTTATTTGCAAACAGTTCTCGGCGTGACGTGAGCAAGGGGAGATCACCCACGCCAAAAATGCAGATTTCACGCACGCGCTTACCATGACATGGCCACTCAAAGGATTTCTCAGGAGCGTTCGGGCCCCAGTTTTTAAATCGAGCAATATAAGGTTTATTGTCATAATCTGTGGCGTAGTCATCACCTGAAACAAAGAGGACAGGAAGTAAGCCGGCATTCATGCTGCGATACGGGTACCAGAGTGAGTGACTGTGGAGTGAGTGAGTTTGGTTTTACGCCGCTTTTAGCAATATTCCAACAATATCACGGCGTTGGACGCCAGGAATAGGCTTCACACATTGTACCAATGTGGAGAATAGAACCTGGGTTTTTGTGGCGTGACGAGCGAACGCTTTAACCACTAGGCTACCCCACCGCCCTTATATGGGTACCAGAACCAGGACAGGTGGTGTTCTATGAATGAGTTGGTTGGGTTTAACGCCGCATTGAATAGTAATCCAATTCACGTCATGTCAGCTTAATGTGGGAGGAAAACCCGAAGTGATGCTGGTCTCAGACATTTACCACTTTAGTGAAACTCACGAGCACGGTTATGGTGTTGACAAACCTGAAAACACAATCGGGGTGAACCAGGATTCGAAACCACACCAAAAGGTAGATTGGGGTGAAGGGGGGGGGGGGGGGGGGGCGGGGGGGGTGGGGGGGGGTTCTCGACAGTTTACAATCACAACAAAAATCGCGGAGCTGCGTTTGCTGTAGTTGAGAAAGCAGCCCAAATGGATTTTGTTTATCAGAGTAAATGAGCATTGGAATATGCCACGTGTTGCACTATTTCAGCAAAATCGCCACAGAGGACCCTACAAATGGCGCCCATGTGTAAAATTGAACTCGGTCCTTCGACGTGACTAGCGAATGCATTAACCACTTGGCTATCCCACAGCCTTTCAAAGTTTCTCAAAATATAAAAAGTGCCGATCATAGTAATGCAGGAAGAGCGTTTTTAATTATCTATGAATATGATGTTGTTTTACTTCCCATTATCTCTCCAAAGTGGTAAACGTCTGAGACATGCAAAAACACTCACTCACTCACTCACTCACTCACTCACTCACTCACTCGGGGCGTCCTTTACCCTACGCTGTTACTGGCGTGAAGGTCCTCAGGTATTTTCCTTTAACGTCAAATGGAATCTGTTTCGGCAGAAAATCTAGGTTGGTTTTTGACTATTCACAGTAAACTACGTTTGTAACGAACACGCTTATAACGAACTGACGGATATATCGAACTTATTTTATGGTCATGGCCATTTGTCTTTTATATGCTGTACATATGCCTAAAACGATGTACATATGTTAAAACGAACTAAACTTAGTAGCCCCTCTGAGTTCATTTTAACCGTAGTGTACTGTTTATTTACCTAGAGGGGGCACAGGTGGCGCAGTCGCCTAAGGCGCCGTGATTCGCTGTGCAGAGTTGCGTCCCTTGGGCACGCCAGAAACCTATGATTGTGGGTTCGAATCCTGGTTCGCCCCGATTATGTTTCTAGGTTTGTCAGCACCATACCCGTGCTCGTGGGTTTCACCTAAGTGGTAAACGTCTGAGACCTGCATCACATTGGGCTTTCCTCCCACAATAAGCAGACACGCCGTGATATAACTGGAATACTGTTAAAAGCGGCGTTAAACCCAACTCACTCACTCACTCACTATTTACCTAGAAATGAGCCAGGAACTCTCAATGACGGGCTGTGATTTAGCGAGGGAAAGAACGTTTCGTCCGGTATCCTTGTGTCTCTGAGCCATATGGTGAAGTTGTTGACTACAGGACTGTGCAGGACATAGCCTACAAACTCTCTGGAAACAAGAACGTGAGTATTTCCCTTGTGTAGGCTGATGCCTGCTGGAGGAGGTCCTGCTCCGGCCCATCGAATGCGCTTCCACTTTTCCCTGGCAAGAACATGAGAGAGAAAGCTATTACACTATATGTAGCTTGTTTGGTTGTTGTTTTACGCCGCACCCATTATTCCGGCTGTATCACGACGACCTGTAAACATTCGAATCTGGACGAGACAAGCGGATGTTCTCATGAGCAGCCACACGCGTCGTCGGCAGCAGTGACGCACAGAGAGTGTCGACCCGATCCCCTTATCGCCTCTTACGACTAGCAAGACTTGGGTCAAATTTAATTTGGTCCCGTATTCTGAATAAAAATATTGGTATCTTAAAATCTGTGGTGTCTTAAAATCTGTGCTGTGTTAAACAATTAACAAACAAACAAACAAACAAATTACAACCAGCAATAGAGTGAAGGAGGCCTGTTATAATCGGAACCCGGATTTTGACTAAAATACTCATCTTAGATATTTGGAATTGTTGGATAATATATGATCCTCTACTTCTGGAACTTTTTCTCCTTTGGGAGAATACCACAGCAGATTTTGGTCTGTTGACATTCACGTTTCATATTTTACCGGGTACCGTAAGCGAGCTATTTAGTCCAGCAAAAACAATCCTAATTCTTTTCCCGTCGATACAAGATCTTGTTTAACCGGTTGTGCTCACATTAATAACGTTCTGTGGAATCACTTCGTCACCTTAATTATGCGCCTTTTTGTTGAACGATTTGTAGCTGCCTCCCGTAGCTGTCAGAGTTGCCTCCCGTAGTTGTCAGAGTTGCCTCCCGAAGGCGTCCCAGACACCTATGATCGTGGGTTCGAATCCAAGATTCGCCTTAATGATGTTACTAGGTTTCTCAGCACCATACAGGGGCAGTCGGGTAGCCTAGGGGTTAAAGCGTTCGCTCGTCACGCCGAAGACCCGGGTTCGAATCCCGACATGGGTACAATGTGTGAAGCCCATTTCTGGTGTCCCACGCGGTGATATTTCTGGAATATTGCTAAAAGCGGAGTAAAACCATACCCACTCACTCACTCAGCACCATACCCATGCTCTTAATTTTCACAACCGTGACAAATCAGACCTGCATCACTAGCTTCCCCCTCCCCTCCCAGCCCCTTACAAGCTGACACGCCCAAGCTGTTCAAAACTGCGTTAAACCCAACTCACTCATTAACTCGAGTTCACTGAATATTTTAAACCATGAATACAAGCAGACTTACACTTCTTTCTCTGCATCAACAATATTGGCACCTTTGAGGGTCTTCAGAATCCTGACAATCTCACGGTTTGTCTTGAGAGGAAACTCAGTCCCAGTCAAATTGATAAAATACTTCCAGTATGGATACGCCCACAAGTCCTCCATGCACTTTAAATCCGCTTTCAGAACGGAAAGGGTGCCCCATCTCACATTGATCTGTGCTGATGCTAGAAACACATTGGGCAGACAGTCCACAATAGCTTTAGTATCAGTCATGTCCTTCTTATACATTTTCTTGTCCACGTGAACACAATAGAAGTTGGACGGTCTGTAAATGGCTCTGAGAAGCCTCTCCACCTGCTCCACATTCTTGTACATTACTATACTAAACGCGAGAGGGAACCCAGTTTCCTCAGCACTAACGTCCATGATGTAGCCCCTCTGCTTTAGGAATCTGGTACAGTTCTTGGTCATGTCAGTAAACGACAGTGTCGGCTTGTAAGGATGTGTCTCTCCATACACTATGGCTTCTTGTATCTGACTCACGTTTCCGTCTATAAGGTCTCTACACTGAGGTCTAACATGTCCTGTTAATGTCTTTGTCATGTGGTGACCATGCACACCAGTCTGATTCTTGTTCTTTGGGATGTTCTTGTTCATTTGAATCCCGTTCCTGTTCCTGTTCTTGTTTCCGTCCATGTTTTTGTATGGTTTAGATTTGAACGTTTCACTTCCAATTTTGCGGAACTGGGTTAAATGTGACAATTCCAAGTGTAATCCCTTTTTACCATTGACGCTGCTATTTACAGTCTTTGATGGCATATTTTGGTTACCATTTTCTTTTGGAACATTGGTGTGTATGTCTTTGGCATATCGTTTGGTAATAGATTTGTTTGATACAGTTGCTATGGTAACATTTCCACTGACCAATGGGGTGATCAAGTTGATTTGCGGTTGTGCATCTTCCCTCGATCGTAAGCCATGAGTCTTTCGTGTAGCATATATGTATATCACAACGTGGATTGCACTAAAAAATTAAGCTGATGAAGACAGACAGACAGACGAGCCTTCCTTTTTGAGGCGACGGGACCAGATGATACATCTGCAAAAAAATATATTCGTATTCACGAGTTAATGTCATATTGAATATGTTTGAGGGATGTCGAGGTCTTTTGTGAACGCTTAATGGCTATGGTGAGGTGAGGTGAAATTGGGTTTAAGGTCCAAGATGTGTGTGTGTGTATGCGTGCGTGCGTGCGTGCCTGCGTGCCTGCGTGCGTGTGTGTGTGTGTGTGTGTGTGTGTGTGGCTGCTTGTACTAGTCTGGACTGATGCCGATTTATAGTGCTAGCTCACTGAGATACCATTCCGCAGTTTAACATGAATACCCCACTCAGAAACGGAATACTGACTCCGAGCTGACCAGTCCTTATTTTAGCCCCTTAATGCCGAGCGCCAGACAGGGTAACAACAAGTACCATATTTTAACGTCTTTTTGGTATGAAGCGGACCTCGGACTGAACCTCGGACCTTCCGCTCTCGGGGCGGACGCCCTTCCACTAGACCACGGAGGCGGTCTAATGGCTTTGGTACTGACAAACCAATTATTCTATTAGCAGGACGAATGTGGGATTCGAAACTGTCATCAGTTGGTTGTCATTCGGGGAGGCAACTCGACACATCTAAATGCGACGCTTTTATCAAAATCCCGCCAGTTGCCACCTATTTAACGACTAAATTTAGCGCATAACAAGTTAACTACAATACTAACCTTTCACCTGCTGCCTCACTCACTCTGGGAAATCTAGGATGTCGGGATGAGACATGAGCGCAGCTACTTAACATTAAAAGTCAAGATTTAGCCCTTGTCAGGGCGTAACAAGTCGCCGACAGTGTAAACCCAGGTATGTAGTCACCGAGTGTGACAAAAGCGAATCTACAATAAGCATAGCAACAGATGTTCTCCAGTACAATACGGAGCCTGTTCAATCTTCCATAATACATGCACATTCAGAGAGGCTTTATCGACGACTTCTATGCACGGCCGTAACGTCAATAGTAAAGTCAATACCCACTCCTTCGGTTGCGTAAACGTCATAGTTACAAAACGTCATGTGATCGATTAAATTGGGTCAATACATTACTTTAAAAAGGTTCAAAAGGTTCTTTCATATTACTATAGTTAGTATGCCATGATAGATTAACAATAATCATATAAAAGAATCGGGTGTTCTTTAACTCTTTAAGTAGTATATAATTAACAAATTGAGACTTACAGGGAAATATAACTGTCGCAGTCTGCTTCTAACATGTTTATGTCCTCAGCGAGCGAGCGACCAGGCATACTATTCGTTCATCTGCCGGGGACATATGGAACCGTCCGTTCTCCATTAGAATATAGGTCTCTAGTGACCTTGTCGTCAGAGGCGGCTAAATTGATCATGTGGTCAAGCACGGTGAATTGGTTTAACGCATGTCTTCGTATCTCAATCACTGGAATGTCTGGTCCAGAAACGATTATTTCTAGTGCGGTGTTAAACAACAAAGTTACAACCAAAATATGAAACAACAAACATTAGATGTAGTTTACGGCATGCAGGAATACTGAGGACCTGGTCTGATATGCAGCTGTCACGAACTCTTTGTATGGATAGGCAATCAATTGTAAAAAGGGCAGGTGGAAAACCCGAAGCATTTGATACACATTTGTTTACTATACAGACGCTCATTAAATAGTGTCAGATTGAATCCTTGGTTTAATTACACATCAAGGATGAACGTGTTGCCATTATCTGTAGCCCATTATTTGTAGCCCACAACTACGATGGTGTTTATATGAACATTGACAAGAATACTCTGCTGGTTCAAAGGATACCATTATTATGATATACATGTATGTCCCAAGTCACAACAGGCAAGGTACTTGTCTAAAGATACAACAAGCAAGACGCTTGTCTCAAGATACAACAGACAATGTACTTGTCCCAAGTCACAACAGGCAAGGTACTTGTCTAAAGATACAACAAGCAAGACGCTTGTCCCAGGATACAACCGGCAAGACGCTTGTCTCAAGATACAACAGACAAGACGCTTGTCCCAAGATACAACAGACAAGGTACTTGTCCCAAGACACAACATGGATTATACTTGTCCCAAGATACACCAGGCAAGACGCTTGTCACAAGATACAAGAGGTACGACGCTTGTCCCAGGATACAATAGGCAAGGCGCTTGTCTTAAGATACAACGGTCAAGACACTTGTCCCAATATACAACGTGCAAGACGGTTGTCCTATGACACGACAGGCAAGACGCTTATGTCATGGTACAACAGGCCAGGTACTTGTCTATAGATACAACATGCAGGGCACAACGGTCAAGACACTTGTCTCAAGATACAACAGGCAAGACGGCTGTCCTATGACACGACAGGCAAGACGCTTATGTCATGGTACAACAGGCCAGGTACTTGCCCATAGATACAACAGGCAGGGCACAACGGGCAAGACACTTGTCTCAAAATACAACAGGCAAGACGGTTGTCCTATGACACGACAGGCAAGACGCTTATGTCATTGTACATCAGGCCAGGTACTTGTCTATAGATACAACAGGCAGGGCACAACGGGCAAGACACTTGTCTCAAGATACAATAGGCAAGACACTTGTCTCAAAATACAACAGGCAAGACAATTGTACCAAGATACAACAGGCAAGACACCTGTCCCAAGATACAACAGGCAAGACACTTGTCCCAAGATACAACAGGCAAGACACATGTCCCAAGATACAACAGGCAAGACACTTGTCCCAAAATACAACAGGCAAGACACTTGTCTCAAAATACAACAGGCAAGACACTTGTCTCAAAATACAACAGGCAAGACAATTGTACCAAGATACAACAGGCAAGACACTTGTCCCAAAATACAACAGGCAAGACACTTGTCCCAAGATACAACAGGCAAGACACATGTCCCAAGATACAACAGGCAAGACACTTGTCCCAAGATACAACAGGCAAGACACTTGTCCCAAGATACAACAGGCAAGACACATGTCCCAAGATACAACAGGCAAGACACTTGTCCCAAAATACAACAGGCAAGACACTTGTCCCAAGATACAATAGGCAAGACACTTGTCCCAAGATACAACAGGCAAGACACTTGTCCCAAGATACAATAGGCAAGACACTTGTCCCAAGATACAACAGGCAAGACACTTGTCCCAAGATACAACAGGCAAGACACTTGTCCCAAGATACAACAGGCAAGACACTTGTCCCAAGATACAATAGGCAAGACACTTGTCCCAAGATACAACAGGCAAGACACAACAGGCACCAATTTTGTCCTACAGATACAACAGGGCATACACGTCGAGAAATAGACACTCACTGACACACATTGACAGATGCCACCAACGTCTGACTGAGAATGTCACAGACTGTGGCTGTGATCGATGGTCGGTGATCGATTACCGATTCATTCGTGCCAAATGTTATCTGTGTCTGATGACCGCGATTCTCCGGATCGTGTTCTTTCATTTTTCAAAGTTACTTTTCGTTAAAACGAGGAAATAAACTGACGACCAAAAAAGACTTTGCAATGAAAAGTAAAATGCTAAACACATCGTCCAAACACAACAGTGCTCTATGCAGAAAGATATACGCGTCCACGGCACGTTTTCGTTTGTAGAACATGCGAAAAAGAGAAAAACACGTGTCGCTTGGGCAGCTGAAACTACACGTGCAATAATGGTATATAAATGATACGGACGGCGTGTCAGACACTCACACTGATAAAAAGAACATCACAGAAATGACACGACTGACACCCGAACAACGCGAGCGGGCCCTGGGTATGATACGGACAGGTGTCACCAATGTCCACATTGTTAGAACTCTTGTTTGGTCCCGTATTGCTGTAACTAGCCTTATGCAACGTTACAGACATCTTTCCGAAGCAAGAGCGTTCACTAGCCTTTTTATCAAAGTCCTGTTTCCACCCATGCCACATCAAGCCTACTTTCCTGTGCTAAATATGATTGGACTACCGCATATATTGATAGTCCAACCAGAGAACGTTTCACAAAATAAACATCCACGACTGGTACACCTTCGTATGAAATACGTCTTTATCATCTTTTCGTTTCTTGTTGCAGGGGTTGGTCATACACGTAATATTGTGACGTGTCACTGAACTTGAGCGATTTTAGATGTGAGTGACCTTGTCCATTTCGTTGACAGCCTGCTGCCCTACATCAATTGGGGAAACTGAGATGCTAACATCAGATGCTGTAGCTGTCATTTTAAATGCTCATTTCGTTGAGACTTTGATCTTTTCAATGCATTTTACTACATCCATGTTCCTTCTAACTTTGGTAAAGTTTCTGTTGGCCGTGTGTAGATGTTGTATTATTGACTATCGTTAGCTGCAAGCAAAAAGGGCTTTCGGCACAACATAAAGACGCCATGGACGTAAAAGGTGGTAAACTGTAAACGTGGCACTATTTTTTTCAAAGACGCCAAATGCCATCGAGACAACTTCTATTCACTAGCACGTATAAAATTGATAACATTCATTTATCATATAACAGGTAGGTTTCTCGGCAGGACAAAGCCAACGGAAAAAAACGTTATCCGTGGGGTCATATGGGTCATAGAGATGCAAATATCAAAGGTCAAGTAGGGACTACTTTCAGTGTTTATAAACAAACATGTCATTCGGCGATCGAGTCAGAATTAATCATCGGGAATCTGGAGAAACTACTGTGATAATTGTTATCATTATCAAAAGAATAGTCTTATATACTGAAAATCAGTGTCTAACTGTGACGTAGCTGAATCATTCTACAAATTTCAGCAACTTTGGAGATATAAATTGCAAAACAATTTTGCAAGGGCACTAGCTCAGCGGGATCAGTTTCCATCTGTGCTTGTAGACCTCTACAGCTTGGAACCTTTTCCACAAATTAAAATAGCTGGATTTGGCCGATATATGTTCGAATTGTTGCCTTGTTTCGTTTTGTCGCTGTGTGTACATCTGACTGCACTTCGTAACGTTGTGGTAGGACAGGCCGACTGTCAACAACGTCTGACTGTGGCCGTGACGTCTCATATACCAAGGTTAGGCTAGCTTCCCTTTGATAAAGGGCAATTACTCTATTCGACACACCGATGGATTGCCGCAAAAGGCAAGTAATAACAATGTGTGTAGGCAATTGTTGTGCATAATTATGTAGTTACGCCACTGTATAAGAAACGGCATTCGTCACCACTCGCCCCTATCCGTAACCTGCAAGAAGACTCGTCCCCCTATCGATGAATGTTATGTGCGAAAATACGACAAACCAATCAGAATCCGCGTATGATTTCAAGTTCTTTCTCCCTCAGAAATAATTTTTGATTTTACATATGTCCTGCGTCTAAAAATATACCCAAGACACAGTTAATTGTGTTCAATCACACTGTATAATTCCGCACGTCCCGGTGTGCTTTAAATTGCATCTGAAATATATATAATATATGGGGAAATATATGAGAACCATTACGCAACGAGTTGACAATGGTTTAAGGTATGCCCGTTTGCGCTAAGACGGAACCCGGTCGCACAAAATGGCCATAAAAGGGGCCATGTCCCGGAATAACACGAGTTGGTCACGAATGTAAGAAACGGGTTTCGGTTGGATCTATACTGGCTACTGTCACTGTCCAACTGACACATCACTTACCCTCTCACGTAATATATATTAATGTGCACATTCCAGGAAAACTTGCAATATTTACGTACTGTTTGTGAGAGATTGAAAGAGATTTTCGAGCACAGCCCTGAAGATTGACACTATGCGATAAAGAGGTCATCAAGCTTGTGTGTTTGGGAATGGTAAATACAATGTTTATTCCTAATACAGGGTAATTACCATCCTGTATCACGCGATAACCTCTATATATTATTGCGGTTGGGCTTCAAGAGTGAAACGATCGATCGCGATACAGATTTATTGCCACTGTATATGGTCCGTTACCAAAAATCCTGATGTCCTCAGAATAAATCGATTGCTTGTGTGTTGGATGTCAGATTCCGTGACTTGGTTGATCGTGCTTGTCATCGTATTCTGGCGGTATCGGATATGATAATCCCAACCAGTTGTTCAGACTCAATTGTTTCGTTTCAAGTTTTACATTTTAGAAAATAATTCTCGTTTAATGACAAAATACAGAATGCTAGCAAATGTAAAGAAAAATCTTATCCCTTTCTTTTGTTGTTAAAAGTGAGTGAGTGCGTATGGTTTTAAGCCGCTTTTACCAATATTCTAGCAACATCACGGCGGGGGACACTAGAAATGGCCTTCACACAATGTACCAATGTGGGGAATCGAACCCGAGTCTTTGGCGTGACGAGCGAACTCTTAAACAACTAGGCTACCCCACCGACCCTTATTGTTGATAAGTAAGGACTCCATCGGGCATTGGCAGACATCGGCACTCAAGCAAATGCTAACGCTCTGAAAATGGGGAATACTCTATTGTGTGCTTGCTGGATATAAATGTATATTTTACATGAACTTCAGACACTAACAACATGCTTGGTTGACAGAGAATCAATCACATTCTCGATGAAAGTTTCCATCACACGCAGGGACTGGAGACTTTGGAAGCCATTGAGGAATACCGCGTTATCCTGTATATATGTTTTCTATGGTGTACATGCTGATATAAGTTCACGGATGATCACCAACTGCAACATAATAATTTAGTTAATTTATAATCAAAACAAATTTTGCTTTCATCATAACGCTTGTTTACTGTTAAAGTACCTGTATCGCTGTGTGACTCAAAGGGATGTTTTATCATGTACTGAAAACGTAATGAAACAAATGTACATAAGTATGCATTTTTTTATTTATCAATATTACATTTTTCTGACACATTCCTTGTTTACAAAGGAAACTAACAAATAAAGCATTCTTCCTGTTTAATATTCACTCTCTTGATAAATATATTATGTAATATCAATACCTTAATACATGTGGCATGTATTGATAGAACGCTGCTAAGGGCCTGTTTAAACGTTTGTTGCAGTTGTCTCCCTTAGAACACAATTAAAATTCAAACTCGAAGTATAACAGTGCATGTATCTATACTCTTCACCTTAACCACATGTATAGAAACCTGATATATTACCATGGGGCGATATTGAAGGACATTTATTTCAAACTGTGAGACGTACAAGTTTCCTTCATGATGACTGACTAATTTAAACACATTACCCCATATTCACTGTTTTCGATACTACTCATAAAAAAACATATCAACGCATTATTGAAAATAAATTCAACTGACGTCATCCAGGTTTTTGGTCAAGGCGTCCTAAGTTGCATCATTCACAGGTAAAACGTTACGCTTCTGCACAAAACGTCACATTCAGCCGCTACACCATCCTCGAGTATCCAGTGTTGTTTATTTGTTGTATAACGCCGCATCCAGCCATATCCCAGCTAATTGACGGCGGTCTGTAAATACTGGAGTCTGGACCAGACAATCCAGTGATTGACATGAGCATCGATCCACGCAACTGGGATGCGATAATATGCTTCAACCAAGTCAGCGAGCCTGACCACCCGATCCCGTTAGTCGCCTCTTACGACAAGCATAGTCGCCTATTACGGCAAACATGGGTTGCTGAAGACCTATTGTAACCCGGATCTTCACCGGTCGATTATCCAGTGTATAAGGCTGCATAAAAATATATATATTTCTCGGGCACAAACGTGAAGATGAGGATGGGACTTCTTCCCTTTCTTTATTGAAAAAAGTAATGTGAAATCAATGGAACAAAGAAATTTTTTTTTTTGTCTCACACATTGATGCTCGGCTTTTTAACAGTACTGTTGTTCAAGCATTGATTACAGTGTCTGCATCATATGACGCGGAAAATTTTAAAATAAATATTTTATTGGCAATAAATATAACGATAACCGAGAAAAATGTTCTCTCTTAGCCTTATATCTGGACCCAAAGCCGTCCAATCGAATCGCTCTCCTTAGCGAGAGAAATTGTGTAGTAGGTTATAGAGAGTGGGATTGAGGTGGTGACGCCGCTCTCAGTCATGCTTGCCGAATGAGGCGACTTACGGGATCGGGTGGTCAGGCTCGCTGACTTGGTTGATGCATGTCATCGATCCCAATTACGTAGATCGATGCTCATGATATCAATCACTGGATTGTCTGGCCCAGACTCGATTATTTACCGACCGCCGTCATATAGCTGGAATATTGCTGAGTGCGACGTTAAACAACAAACAAAACAAGCAAAAGATAACACGCCTGATATGTAAGGGTTACTTTTAGAAGTTACACCAGTTCCCAAATACCAAAACTGCATACATATAAACCGTAAACGCTAGAAAATAATCAGCCTCGATTATCCGCCGAAACAGATTCCATTGGGCGTAAAAGACAACATAGTGGTAAGACTACATGAACGGATGAATGAAATATTTAGGATGACTTTCATGTTAAAACTGTGGGTACAAGACAAGAACACCAAACACGCTGGAATGTTAAACTCGTATTATTTTTATGTCATTTTTTATTAATTATTTGCGTCTGATGGTTGTATTGTCATTAAACAGACTGAGTGAAAAAATATTTACTCTTCACTGCATTAATCTATATTGGTGGGTAGGTTGTTATATTTGATTGTTTATATAATTTAGCGGTTGACTTCGGTTTAACGTTATAAAAAAATCATTTTTTATCGTGAAATGAATCATATCTTTACACTTTCTGTATTTATTCCTTTAAACAAAACTTTAAACATATCACAATGCACGTGCACTCAAGTTGCATCTTAAACCAATATATAAACACTACTTCAACAGAAAAGATACATTTCCAGTATCAGGCACGTTATAAACAGATGCACTTTCCACAATAAACATCTCCCCCACAAGGAGTGGGTTCAGGTAGCAGAATAGCTCTTGGCAATCAGGGGGGTCAGATCAAATGACAGAACAGCCAGAGGGCGTCAGCCAGGTTGTGTTCGGGTGTCAAACTGAGACTCGATGTAGATCAACATTCCTACCTAATGTCCGTGAGAGATGAGTTACGGGTAATACAATTCACAGACTCGATGTGTGTTTTGTATGGGAGGCTGTAGGGAACATAATAACACTAAAAACACGAGAATGCGACAACGCGAATATAATGCCAAAATCTCGCGTTTTCGCATTCTCTCATATTTGCCAGCTTGTTTCCAAAGCGCGAGATCACGAGAACGAGAGAATGCGAGAATGTCCCGTACACTATTCCGTAGTATTGTCTTTTACATTAAGGTTGTTACCGAGGTGTGCCAAGTTCTTCCACGGGGGCGTGTGGCTGGGCGCAGGTATCGGATGGTTGGACGTCTGGGGATGCGGTTACTGCTATTGTTTACTGAAGTACCGCACCTTGGAAGTTTGTTTATAATAAACACGCAGTTTCAGCTCAGTATGATTATCTTTTGGATCTCTGGTCTGGTCACAAAGAATGTTTGACTGTGGGATACCGATCAGAAATGATGATTATTGCATTTCAATTTTATTGAAACATTTTCCCGTGAAATAGTGGTTCCATTTCTATCAAACAGTTCTTTGTGAAAAAAGAGCACCTGTTTCCTCACATCACCTCGCTCTTATTTCACTGACTGACTGACTGACTGAGTGAGTATGGTTTTACGCCGCTTTTAGCAATATTCCAGCAATATAACGGCGAGGGACACCAGAAATGAGCTTCACACATTGTACCCATGTCGGGAATCGAACCCGGGTCTTCGGCGTGACGAGCGAACGCTTTAACCACTAGGCTACCCGACCTCCCCGCGCTCTTATTTCATGATGATCTGGCGTGTTAAAATATATTTCTTGTTTCTCATGACTTCTCAAATTAACGGAATCCCATCAGGACCATTACAGTTTTTGTAAGCTTATTTTAAAATTCAAGAAACAATTTCAAGAGACTAATTTGAATAAAATTCAAGTTTTTATCTTGATAATTCAAATAATTAAAGTTGAAAATTCAAGATAAGTTGAATTCAGCAAATGAATTTCCCAAGGCTTCACTTCCTGGTATTACCTGACACTTTTCGAGATGAGAATTTGAATTTTCAAGATAGTAGCTTGAATTTTCGGGATAAAAAAATAATTTTGTGTCCCTGATGGTTTCCGTAAAAATTACTCCCGCCTGATGGCGTTTTTTTAGTACTTTTAAACAATGTTAGAAAACAACCTCACATCAAACTATATTTTTCTCCGGATTCTAACATTTTGTCCAGCCATTCCACTGTAAGGTAGGACATGCTTACCCTTTTTGCGAACACCTGGGGTCTCGACATTTTCATGATCCATTCATATTATTTCGTCTCTATTTTGCCTTTACGCCCAGTGGAGTCTGTTTCGGTGGTTAATTAGAATCGACACTGATTATTCTCTGGCGGTGATGTTACATATTCATAGTGTGTAAGCCTCGCAGGGAGCCCAACCGTGGTCACCATGGCCTCGTGTCCGGCATACTTCGACGGAGCCTCTGTGGGCGTGGTCAAAAGAGATCTTGGTACGTTGTGATAAAGAAATATACAAAAGAAGACCACCACTACCATCACCACCCCCTCCCTCCTCCCTCCTCCTTCCTCCCTCCCTACCCATACAAGCTTGAAGAAAGTATTGAGAAACAAAAATATTTGTTTAACGAATAGAAAAGAAGCTACTGCACGTACAACGTTACCTGGCTGCGCATCTCATTTTTTTTCTCACGAAAACGTACTTTTCAGTCGTCGTCTATAGGCTTTCTCCAGCTAGGCCACACCTATTTTCTAGATTGGTTTACGGATGTTTTAGAGGAAACAATAATAATAAGGTATTTATTTATTTTTCTTGTTCGTCATCAATCTACCTGAATATGTTGCTGTGTGCAGTGTTCGTTGACATTGTCCCGCTGGCCATGCTCTGTAAACTACATGTATTTATGGACAGCCATTTTGGGATAGAAACATAAGTTCAAGACCACCTGTGGCCTAGTGGGCAGAGTGTCAGCTCGGTGAGCGAAAGGTCGGTGGTTTTATCCGGGCCGCGACGTTAAAAGATGGTACTTGTTGTTATCCCGCCTGGGGCTCGGCATTAAGGGGCTAAAACAAGAACTGGTCGTCGCGGACCAGTATATTGTATCTGAGAGAGGTATTCATGTTAAACTGAAAGAAGATATCTCAGTGGGATAGTACTATAAAACGACACACACATTAGGCGATACCAAAACAAACATGTTTGGGGGTTTCAGTTTATACTGGTGCTATCTTCCAATGGAAATAAAAGTATCGCATTGCGTAATTAATTCAACACTTATTGTTAGAACAGTCCATATCATTGCCAGGTGTGCGTGGCTGTCCACGTTCTTTGAAAATGATAACGAAAAGAACAATGTAATGAAGTTACTAGTACCATCTGCATCCCGATAACGTTGTCTATCTATCACATCCAGATATATTTGTTTCGTTCGCAGGATGACGCACATGGACAGGCTACCATGGCCCGTGAAAACCCGGGTTAGAATAGGTCTTCAGCAACCCATGCTTGCCGTAATAGGGGA
Source organism: Haliotis cracherodii (assembly GCF_022045235.1). Lineage (NCBI taxonomy): Eukaryota > Metazoa > Mollusca > Gastropoda > Lepetellida > Haliotidae > Haliotis > Haliotis cracherodii. Next base: position 100,217 of record NW_027266306.1, on the reverse strand, counting down.
CTATGCTTGTCGTAAGAGGCGACCAACACGATGGCGTGTTCAGGCTCACTGACTTCATTGATGCATGAAATGGTTTCCCAATTGCTTGGATCGATGTTCATGATCTCAATCACTGGATTGTCTTGTTCAAAGTCGATTATTTACAGACCTCCGTCATATAGCTGATATATTGCCCAGGGCGGCGTTAAACTACAAACAAACAAAAAAGCTACATGGCCTCCTATACGACCAACTACATGGTCGTGTTTCTGTTCCCATCAACTTGGGACGGGGGTACGGATGGCCAGAGTGAGTGAATATAGGTTTACGCCGCTTTAGCAATATTTCATCAAAAATGGGGGACATCAAAAATGAGCTTCACACATTGTAACCATGTAGGGAATCGAACCCGAGTCTTCGGCGTCTTCGGCGAACGCTTTAACAACAAGGCTACCCCTCTGCCCACAGGTGGCCAGATGGTCTTACTCGCCCCAAATAGCTATGAAGAATTGCGCCCCTTGGTCGTTCACGGTACAGTTATAAACGATGATTTTGTTATATTTACAAAGGAATATATTGAAGCTCATGCAACACAACTTGCAGGCTGTGGAGTCCTCTGCAGCTGGTTTAAACTCCTGGTTGTGCCAAAAGACATCCTCAACGATGTTATATTATACTGAAGATTCTGCAGCAGCTGGTTTAAACTCCTGGTTGTGCCAAAAGACATCCTAAACGATGTTATATCATATTGAAAAATGGACACCTTGTTGGTCGGAAATGTCAATGTCAGTTGTGCACAACTTGTGATAACAATTCTATTGGAGCTATTCACCTGCTATTTAAATGTCCAGTCTGTTATGACTTGCGCCAGAAATATTTTAAAACATTACCTTTATACATCGATATATATTATTTAATAATACACTGCATTGGAAAAATATGACAAAAGAAATGCCAAGGTATGTTAGAGATGCACTGGCATTACGTTGTTTGTATACGAAATATCGCGTATTAATGTCTTTCTGCCTCAAACTGTATTATATATACATTTTATAAGGCCCTTGCCTTATACGAAATATGAGTGGTTGAATGACTGAACATAACCATAATATAGTCCCTTTGATATTAGATCAGATTTTGTGATTCTTAATTAGGTTCATATGCGATTTTGTAGTTTATTTAATATCAATGCGGGTGTCCTTTCTAAATCAGATATGCACATTTTTCACATCCAGTCTCAGCTGTAGTATATTTTAAACACATTGGATACTCAGGGGCTTATCATGATGAATCTCTTTTTTTCACGAACGTGCGCGAAAGGCGTATAAAACTAAAGTTGATTCCAATTTGTCTTCAGAGATTACATTCTTCTTTTGTGCACACCCATAAGTTAACATCATTTGTCAATTTTGGAGCAAATCAACAGTTTTTAGCTCACCTGACATTATGTGATGGGCCGCTTCTCAGGCTCCCGGCGTCGGAGTATGTGAACGTTTTCTCCTCAGACCACTAGGCCAATGGGTGAGTGAGTGAATTGGATTATATGCGTGTTTTGCAATATCCGTCAATAACACGACAGGCGACACCAGAAATAGGCTTTACACATTTTAGGGAATCGGACCACGATTTAACCACAAGGCCTCCCCTTACCACTTGACAAGTGAAGCCAAGACCGAAGCTAAAGCATGAGTGAGTGAGTTGGGTTTAACGCCGCTATTAACAGTATTCCAGTTACATCACGGCGTGTCAGCTTAATGTGGGAGAAAAGCCGGAAGTGATGCAGGTCTCAGACGTTTACAACTTTGGTGAAAAGCTAAAGCATGAATTTATCCAATTGGATGGAATCCGATTTAAAAATCGTATATTCAAAATGATCGGAATTCAACATCGGTGCTGCATACTAGGTTAAAAAATAGTTTTTTTTGTTTTTAAACTTTACATAGCTGTAAAGTGTTATAAAGTCTTCAAAATTAAAATCCATCCTTTGTGAAAGAATCTGTTTTATTGCAACAGAGTAATGTCAAATTCATTCTTGCATATTAACATTGTTGAAATTGGAGGACGTATTCAATATATTTCACTTATTCCTCAATATCTATGCCGAAAATATTATCATAAATTGTAACTTTGCTGAACGCCGTTGACATTATGACGGTTGACTTTATCACTAGGTGAGCTACAGTGCCGAGCACTATTTCTAGTTTGTCTGGTATGTTGATAGACGTCAAATGTAATTGAGTCTCCCTGAAACAAACCAGCCCCTGCTATCTGTTTCCTTGGAATCAAATGCAACCTTAGACTCCACAAGATGATGAACGTTGGAGATGTCAGACAGCTTCGCCATCAGCACACTAGAAATCATATCCATCATGTAGTGTTTACGTTATATCATATTTCAGTCAATTTACATCTACGGTTCAAGGTGTTTTATCATGTTTTATCTTGTTCCAATATTTTTACAAGCGTCTTTTATCGACCAAGTATTTTCAGAACAAATTTAATGTTGTGAAGTCGAAAACAAACTGGATTACATTCTAAATCAACTATCTCATCTCCAGGTTATCTCACGGCAAATATATTTTACTTCTGCCAACGACATGCTTCAAAATAGTTTACAGCCAATTCTTATAAAACGAATTGCATTAAAATCGGGTCGTTGTTTCCCAAATTCGTGTTTCCTGTGACCAAATACATTTACGACCTTCAGAAATTAGAAACCTGTTCGGTTTTAGCCGAGTATTCGATATTAGCTTCGGATGTGACGGATTTAAAATAACTTTACCCGTTATGTATATCCAAAGATATTTAAATAATATACAAACTTTAACACCAGAGAATAACAATTTCGTGTATCAGTCGAAAGAGATTTCATTGGGTGTAAAAGGCAGAATAGTGGGGAAAGTTATATGAATTGATCACTGAAAATCGGTAATGACAGGTGTTCGTGAAAACACTAAAAGATATTATAGGCGCGTTTCGGCAAGACGTGATTACAAATAAATATAATCTAACTGATCATCTTAGTTGTCCAGCGTAAATATCTTAACGAAATTGAGATATAATAATACCCTTGATAATCGAGGATGACTCCTGATATATCAAATTCCAAAGGTGTAGTTCGTTAAATCCGATGATCAATTATTTGTGATCAATTACATCAACGATTCGATGGAATTAAGAAAAAATACATTATCAGGGACTCGAACCTAGATCATAGGTTTCTGACACGCCCAAGGGATGCAACTCGCCCAGAAAAAAGCGCCTCAGACACCCTGGGTGGACCTCTGTGTCGAAACCACAAGCATTGCGAAAACGGTAATAAAATGATCGAGCCACTCCATCATGTACCTCAAGATACTGTGTTTGTGCCAAAGTTGGGCATCCACTGACAATGTGTTGGACAGTCTCATTAAATTCATTACATAATTACATTTCGTATTTACATTTTGATGCAAAATCACACATTGACGGTTTCGAGTCATTGATTCTGAGCAGCAAACAGAAAGCCTTCTGTTTCACTTTTCAGGCCAGTCGACTTCATCCAAGCGAAGAACCCTGCGGGGTTGCTGCACTTAAACTCGATGCATTGGTCGTTCAGACAGCCTCTCCTTGAAAAAATGAATCTGGACCGACTTGACATGCACTTCGCTTGATTGACACTCATTTCTGTACCGTCCAGCAGTACAGAACCATCAACAAAATCAACTCTGACATTGTCCCACATCCTTAGCTCGTTTACGTAAAATGTCAAATGCCTTGTTTTCATCATGAGTCTTAATATGCAAGAGAATCATCAGACAAATAAGTGTATGCAAAAGTGCACAAAACAATTCCATCACGAAGAGCCCCAACGTTTCTCAAACCACGCCCTCCCATTATGAGTGGTAAATATAAGCGATTGAGGGAAGAGGGTTATTATTATTATTATTATTATTATTATTTATTATTATTATTATTTATTATTTATTATTATCATTATTATTATTATTATTATTATTATTATTATTATTATTATTATTATTATTATTATTATTATCGTTGTTGTTGTTGTTGTTAGTACCACTGCCTTCCATGAGCAGTGCATTCAGTTGTTTGAAACAACGTGCCTAAATGCGAATAATGTGGCAAACCTTTTCAGATATATTTTCAGAGCGGCGAAAGAAAGTCACATCAGTGTCTAGATATACCTTAGTACTCCCATCATTCATTTCTTTACGTCGACGAAGCCTGTTAAAACATAAGGGCGTTGTCGTTTTACAGTTACAACATTGGTAGCAAGCTAGAAAATGGCTCTTTCCTACAAAGTGTAGCCGGGCTACAAATGTCATCCCGAGAATAAAGTCAAGTCGATGAATATTTGGGCAGGGCGGGAAGCAACACGGCTGTTTTCTAGACCGTCGGAGAAGCCAAATTAACCCATGTTATTTCCTAATGTTCTCAGCTTCTGAGACTATTTTCTTCCTGTGCCGCGCATACAACGCAACCAACCCAAGATGCTCCATGTTTTAGGATGAATCTTTGCGAGTAGTGTTCCCTCGACGTGGGTTGAAGAGTATTTTCTTCTAGGTGGCAGCCAGGGTGATGGTCTTGGGAGGGCGGTGTTAGAGATTGGAAATCTGGAGGAATTTTCTCAACTTGATCCGCAACTGACTCGAGATGAGAAATCTACACGTGTTGTCTCTTTTCATAACATTGGGCGTTTTATTAATCATTGTGGAGAGTGTGTTGAGGGGTTGAGCTATTCTCATGTGCCAGGCACAATTGATAATACCGCAGCTCTATATAAGGTTAATTGTCGGCATGTTCTTTCGAGATCTAACATGGGGTATTCAGATTCTAGGGTCTCTTTTATCCCATATCCAATGGACTGCCTCCGTGGTTTAATGGTAGAGCGTCCGCCCGGAGAGCGGAAGGTCCGGGGTTCGATCCCCAGCCGCGTCATACCAAAAGACGTTAAAAGATGGTTACCCTGTCTGGCGCTCGGCATTAAGGGGCTAAACAAGGACTGATGGGCTCAGAGTCAGTATACTGTGTCTGAGTGGGGTATTCATGTTAACATGCGGCATGGTATCTCAGTGTGCTAGCACTATAAATCGGCATCAGTCCGGACTAGTACAGGCAGCCACACACACACACACACACACACACACGTACATGCACGTCGCTATATAAGTGCAATCATCTTGGACGCGACGTTAAACCCCATTTCACCTCACCACATATCCAATGTCTCTTTATAGGAGCAGCCGCCTTCGTGATCTAGTGGAAAGGACATCTGTCAGGAGAGTGGAAAGTCGGTGGTTCGATTCCCGGTCGCGTCATACCAAAAGACGTTAAAAGCTGAGGTGAGGTGAAATGGGGTTTAACGTCGCATCCAAGATTATTGCACTTCTATAGCGACGTGCATGTAAGTGCATGTGTGTGTGTGGCTGTTTGTACCAATCTTGATAATGCTAGCACACTGAGATACCATGTCGCAGTTTGACATGAATACTCCACTCAGACACAGTATACCGACTCCGAGCCGACCAGTCTTTGTTTTAGCTCCTTTAATGCTGAGCGCCAGACAGGTTTTTTTAATTCTCTACGATGCCCTCTTCCTAAACTGCTGGGCAAAAGAAAGTACACTCCGGTGTTTGATGGTGTCTAAATCTGAAACAAGTACCTTCTTTTAACGTATTTTGTTATGACGCGGCCTGGGATCCAACTCCTGACCTTCCGCTCTGAAACACAGTGTTTCTAAATATCAGACAATGACACAGAGATCTAAACACTTGAAAATATCACATGAGTTTGGTACGTCAAAGCGTATCGTTGCTGACATATTTTTTTTCAGTTAAGACACAAGTAAAAACTTAAAATCAGTATGACAGACCTTAATAAACACGTTTTTTTAATTCTCTACAATGCCCTCTACCTACACTGCTGGGCAAAAGAAAGTACACTCCGGTGTTTGATGGTTTCTAAATCTGAAACAAATAAGAAATGGCTATTTGATGATGATGTATATGATACGGGAATCATAGTTGTGTTTTGGACTAAAGTATGCATTGTTTGGACGACTTTTTTCAGCCTAGAAACGTTTTGACAACGTTTTGTGATTATTTGGTCCAGTTTAGATTTACGGTTGTGCACAAGAACCCATCTGTTGCCGTTCACCTGGCAAGCCCATAGTCCACCTGTCGGGGGTCCTGTTAGCGGAGTGTCAAACACTTCTGACATTCAACATCAGGCGATTCCTCGGGAATGGCAGGCAAATACAATCCATAGATGAAGACCAATATTTTTCTCAGGCAATGTCTGGTTTATTTATTTAAAAGTGTACAAGTTGTTTCGTTTACGCTCTTGTTTGTTGAAGGTTTAGAAGTAAAACTTTCATTCGTGTTGAGTGAGTGAGTGAGTGAGTTTGGATTCAATACTGTTCAATCATATTATTTTACAAAGCCCGTCATCTTAACTCGGGAGATTGCAAACTCGGGAGATTGTTGCTACGAGACTAATGACCCTGACTGGAAAAAACTACTTCGACGTACTGACGGACCCTGGGTTTTCTTTTCTGAAGGCGCCGGTTCGTTAAAGTGAACAATTTCATCATCATGATTGACAAACATTTTCAGCTGTAGGTCCGGGGAAATAACAACAGCAGTTGTAGGACCAGCTTAGCAACATCAGCTGTAGGACAGGAGTAGCAACAACAGCAGCTGTAGGTCCAGATTAGCAACAACAGCAGCTGTAGGACCGGAATAGCCACAAAAGCAGCTTTAGAGCCGGAGCAGCAACAACATCAGCTGCAGTTCCGGGGTAGTAACAACAGCAGCTTTAGGACCGGAGTAGCGACAACAGCAGCTGTAGGGCAGGAGTAGCGACAACAGCAGCTGTAGGACAGGAGTAGCGACAACAGCAGCTGAAGGACAGGAGTAGCCACAACAGCAGCTGTAGGTCCGGAGTAGCAACAACAGCAGCTGTAGGACCAGATTAGCAACAACATTAGCTGTAGGACGGGAGTAGCAACAACAGGAGCTGAAGGGCCGGAGTAGCAACAACAGCAGCTGTAGGTCCGGAGTAGCAACAACAGCAGCTGTAGGTCCGCAGTAGCAACAACAGCAGCTGTAGGACCAAATTAGCAACAACAGCAGCTGTAGGGCCGGAGTAGCAACAGAAGACAAACAACTTATCTTGTTAACATGATTTGAGATTATTTATTATTGGATAAATCATAAAGAATGTTCCTCAGATTTCGGTGGCTTAAAGCCATTATCTGCGATGACTTGAGCCATGAATTTAGCAGAGTCTTTAGGTATGCGTGGTCTCGCGGGGTCCGAGAAGTTGACGTAATGAAGGCCGAACTTCTCCGAGTATCCCCGAGCCCACTCGAAGTTGTCCATCAAAGACCAGGATGTGTAGCCTCTCAGATTACACCCGTCAAGACGAACGGCTGGAAATAGAAGCAACTCTATATTGTTTGTAGGTTTCAGGACTACTTCCACCTTCCCGAGTTGTGTCCCTTTCATGTCCCTCCTATTGACCAATCAGATTCCACCTCGCATGTCACTTGCATTTGCTTCAAACAGAATAGCGGCGCCCTGTCAAGACAATCTGCTCGATAATCAAAATCTATATTGTAATAAAACGGGCATTACCCCGCCATGTGCATCAAATCACTTGACCACCTTCATTAAAAACATAAAACGATTTGCATAATATCTGTCGACGCCATTTTGGTGGTACACGTGATTTGCAAATCCTTCAATCGACCGAAATCGGCACGCTGAAACCCATGTTGTTTACGAACCGGATGTCTAGTTCGTTTCGCGATTTTGATTGGACTATGCATAGACTCGTTTGTCCAGCCAAAATGTACCTCCGGAATTGCAGTCTAGTTCGGGAAAGGTGGAAACTGGACTTTAATAGTCAGTTAACTCCCTTGCCACGGGAAGATGGAATACTTCTCACCGTCCGCCTCCGTGGTCTAGTGGGTAGAGCGTTTGCCCGGAGAGCGGAAGGTCGGTGGTTTGATCTAAGGTCGCGTCATACCAAAATAGCATTAAGTGGATAGAACCAGCACTGGTCGGCTCGGGGTCCGAATACTATGAGTCGGGTATTCGTGTTCAACTGCGGCATGGTATCTCTGTTGGCTGGCACCATAAAACCGGCATTAGTTCGGACAAGTACAAGCAGAAACACAAACATACCACACGTGCATGCTCGTCGGTATATGCAACGCGACGTTTAATCTCACCTCACCTCACCTCACCTCACCTCACCTCACCTCACCTCACCCCACCCCACCCCACCTCACCCCAACCCTAGCCCAACCCAACCCATCCCATTCCACCTCACCTCACATCACATCACATCACATCACCTCAAACCCACCCCAGTTGAAGTACTGAATTTTTTATGTCGATGTTGGAGATTTTTACGAAAGCTTCCGGTAGAACGGATTTCGCACATGAACTAATACATGTTGAGTCATATATAGTCAGTTTATGCTAACACAGGATAAGACTAAAGTACAAAAATAACAAAACTACATGGTAGAGAAGGCAATGAAGGCCCATGTTGATTAAGCTAGGTGGGGTGACAATGTAACACATGGAGCGTCTATGTTGTGAGTCGTGAGTATTGCCGACAGCTGTATTGGTTAATGCTGGGGAGGTGGATACAGAATTAGCCCTGCAACATCCTGAAGAACAAAACATAAATTGTTCATTGCTGGGGTGGTTGGGTAGCCAAGTTGTTAGGCGTTCGCTCGACACGCCGAAGACCCGGGTTCGATTCCCAAAATGGGTATATTGGTGAAGCCCATTCCTGGTGTCCCCCGTTGTGAAATTGCTGGAATATTGCTAAAAGCGGCATAAAACCATACTCACTCATTACTTCCATAATAATGTCAATCAAATAGTGTGTGTGTGTGTGTGTGTTGTGGGGGAGGGGTGGGGTGGGGGTGGGGGGTGGGGGGGGGGTCTGTTTGAACTAGTCTGGACTAAAGCCGATACTATTGTGCTAGACCCCACTGATATACATGTACCATGCCGCAGTTTAAGATAAATACCCCACTCACACAAGGTATATTTACTCCAAGCAGGCCAGACTTCTTTTATCGCATCAGTGTCGAACGTCTGGCACGGTAACAACAAGTACCATCATTTAACGTCTCTTGGTTTGACCCGGTCATGCGCTTTCTTCTCGCCGGGCAGACACACTTTCCGCTTGCCCACCTACGCGATCACGGTTACTGGAAAACCGGGGTCCAGGGTTTTCAGAGACGTTTCAAATAATAATCATCCGGATTAACATATTATCCGGTTTAAGGATTCACGGATTTGGGGACAAACACCCGGAAGTCGGGGGTTCCGGAAACAAAGGTCTTCCCTGTATAACCATGGAAACCGTTTGTTGATGTATTCACCTTTCAACATCTCGTCCAGATAATCTCTGTAGTAGTTCACTCTGTAGAAGTCGTGCAAGCTGCCGTTGTTGTCGGAGACGCCGTTTTCCGTTACGTAGATGGGCATGTTCTTGTACGTGACCTTCAGCCAGTTCAACACGGCACGTGCTCCTTTCGGCGTGTACCGTAACCACGAAGATCCGGATCTAGGAAAAAGGAAATAACGTCATAACCGCTAAACTGCTTAATCAGATTCTGAGTGTCTCGCTTTTCCGGGCAAGTACCGTATTTGTGTAATATGTGTGAATATATTCTGTTGATAATAAGATAACTGGCCACTCGCTACATTAGACATACTGAACTTTCACGTTATAAAGGACACGTTATATACTAAGGTGCATGCATTGTTATAAGTGTGAATCCAAATTAAGTCATAAACATACTTATTTATTAAATTTTAATTATATATATATTTGTCATTTAAGTGAAAAAAGGAATGAAAATACATTTTCTTGTTTCCCGGTCATTCGTTACCTCTCGTGTCAATCCGGAATAAGCCGAATAACGATTCGTGCAAATTCGGTTCCGTCTTTGGCCAACATGTTGTACTCATCCGCCATTGTTTTGTGTGTTTTATTGATATTTTCCTAAATATTGTATAATTACATTTGATTCTATTTGTTATTCAGTATGGTGAAACAATTGTGACTTTCACTTTTTATATTTTTACATACTAGAAAATATCTGAAGACGAAAAATATTCAAAGCGGATTCCTTGGCCTAAGTATTCGCCCCTTTCCGTCACCTGCTACAAATATCGCCAATCGACTTGTGCCGGAATGACACGAGGTGGTGGGAACGGTGACTTAGATGACTGATGTGACGTAATGGTCGTACTTGGGCCACTTGGGGTCCTGCTCAAGGAGCACGTCCTGGTCGGAGTGGTAGCTCGGGGGGTTGAAGGGACTGGCCTGGGGGGACGCAAGGTTCGACGTGTAGTAATTCAGGCCCAAGAAGTCGGCAGTGCCTGGGAAGAAGAACATGTGAGTGAGTGAGTGAGTGAGTGAGTGAGTTGGGTTGGTGTTGGGTGAGTGAGTGAGTGAGTGAGTGAATGGTTAGCTGTTTGAGTGAGTGAGTGAGTGAGTGAGTGAGTGAGTGAGTGAGTGAGTGACTGAGTGAGTGAGTGAGTGGGTTGGTGTTGGGTGAGTGAGTGAGTGAGTGAATGGTTAGCTGTTTGAGTGAGTGAGTGAGTGAGTGAGTGAATGAGTGAGTGAGTGGTTAGCTGTTTGAGTGAGTGAGTAAGTGATTTGGTTAGCGGATGAGTCGTAAGAGCAGATCGGGCAGTTACAATTAACTTGCCTTAACAAGCAGTTACATCAATATGATTTTACCCCAGTAGAGATTCAAGATTAGAGTTAGTTCACAGCAACCTATGCTTATCGCAAGAGCCTGTTAAAAAGGGAATCGGTTGGCCGGGCTCTGAGATTTGGATAATTACGTGTAACAGTATCCCGATTGCGTTGATCGTTTCTCATATCAATAATCGCTTTGTCTGGTCCAGACTCAATTAATTACGGCCTGCTGTCCTATCCTGGGAATATTGTGGCAATAAACAAACAAAATGATTTCCCTCACCGTTTATCCGCCTCTTCTCGTTATCCGTGAAGTACGGGAGTCTGGAGGTGGTGAGACCCTCCTCTTTACTCTTCATGCCCACCTGTGACCTCATCACATCCGGGTACTCGCCGTTCACAGTGATTGGATGAGCGAACCAGCCATGTTCAAACTGATTGGCCCGTTCAGCTGCATCCCTGTCAGCTGCACTTTTGGAGTCTTTGGGCTGGTTGTACACCATATTCAGAGTAATGCCGACCTGGCCTGCATACAGGTAATGATAAAAAACCTATATATGTCTGTCAGATCATACAAGTTCAAACGCCCACAGGATTAACAAAAACGAAACTTTTAATCTCCTGATACGGACAATGGATCCCCGATCACGTTATCTCATGAATAGTAATCAGAGTGAGATAACCTTTCTGAAGTGCCCTGAACTCCTCGTCGTACAGTCTGTAGGCACTGGCGTGACTCTTTATTATGTTGTGGGCGACGATGTAGGGGTATGTGCCGGGCTGGTGGAGTCCCGGGGCTTTTCCCCCGTCGCCGTACCCATCCACAGCCACAATCATAGGTTCGTTGAACGTAATCCAGAACTTCACCTGTTCAACAGATACCAAAGAGGGGTATGTTCTACAAACTGGTACCCATCTTCAGTGTAGATGTAAACGTTGTGATTAGTTGAGTTGAACTTGGAGTAACGTGGACGACTGATTAGATTGATACCAAAAACATGAATTTGAGTTAGAAAAAAAAGAATGGTGATTGAAACATTTGCCGGGACTGCCATTTTACTTGAGCCAAGAGCCCCTTCAGGTTAATTGAACATAATAAAATTTATAATGTGCATGTATATAATGCTCTATATCCACACCCTAAAGCGTGCTCAAAGCGCTCCATTAATCCCCCCCCCCCCTCCCCCCCCCCATCAATGCACTCGATTTTCATTCTCAGCTCCCAGAAGAGTATACAAGCCAAGCTGCCTATTAAGGCGCTAGAGGTTGACAGTCACCTTACCAGCTGATTCTACCGGGTACCCATAAAGTAAACAGAGGCATATTTCGAACATACAGTAAACTACGTTTATAACGAACACGCTTATAACGAACTGACAGATATAACGGACATTTGTTGCAGATATGCTCTATATATGCTTATAACGAACTACGGTTATTACGAACTTAAATTAGTGGTCCCTTTGAGTAAGTTATAACCGTAGTTTACTGTAGTTGCTTTCCTGTGGAGTTGACCGATGTAACATGTGTTTCAGTGAGCGGCAAGATTCTCTCACTCAAATCGACTTTGTAGTATTTCATACTTTCACTCACTCACTCGTCCGTTTTTCCCTAATTCGCATATTCATGCGTTGTATGTCGTTGATTTTGTTTTAAGTATATCTTACTCGATCACCGAACGTTTTGAAGCACAGCTTGGCGTAGCCGGTGAAGAGATCGACAATGTCTCCGTTCAGCCATCCCCCTCCTTCCTCGATAGCCTCAGGGAGGTCCCAGTGATACATCGTTACCATTGGCTGGATCCCATTTGCAAGGAGCTCGTTGATTAGTCGGTTATAGTAGTCCAGTCCTGATTGGTTGATGACAGTACCGTTCCCATAAGGCATCACTCGTGGCCAGGATATTGAGAACCGATAGTGGGACACCTTTTGAAAAGAAACTGTCGCCATTTGTGACTGAAACTCATTCAGGTTTACAGAGGTTGGACAAAATTCATTCCAAGAACATGTGTTATAACGGCGGAATGTTCTACACATGGACTGATATCTGAACTGAAATATGAAGATTGTTCACTCACCCACAGACGCACGCACGCACACTCAAGGCGTATCGTTCCAAGTTCAAGGGGAACCAAAAGAAGAACATTGCCAAACATTTCACTCTACTGTAGTTGGAAAAGAGTTTCATTATCTCTTTAGATTTGAAGCTCTCCTCCAACAAAGAATTGACTTAATTCCTGAAATATTTATCATCTGGCCAAACCTGTTCAAAATCTGTAAATGTGTAAATTATGTAACGTTAAAGATTTAAGACATTTGGCCAGATTTATCATGCAACTGTTAAATATAATTAAAAAATCAAATTGAAGATTTTGCATACATCTGTTATGAATACTGTATTATGTATATATGTAAATACTTATGTACTGCCATTAGTGATTTGGGGAAAGCTTGATTGATTGTTCGTCAACGTACCCCCAGGGTCTTGAGTAGTTGTACATCCTCTCGGTAGTTGTGGTAGCTGTCGCAGGAGACGTCCCCCGTGGCACCGCCCACAATCTTCCCCGGCTCCCTCACGTACACATCCCAAATGCTCGGACCTTTCCCTAATCAGGCGAGATAATACACGTCTCCCAGATTCTGTCATGTCATGCTTTGGTATCTCTCCGTTTTAATGTTTTAAATATACTACTCAAAAGAAGTTCAGCACCACCCGATTCCTTCATATTACTATAGTTAATCTTTCATGGCGCGGCATGGCAGATTAACTATAGTAATGTGAAAATACCAGGTGGTCCTTAACTTCTTTTAAGTAGTATATGTTGATAAAGGGTGTCGGTTACAATAACTTTATATTAATATAGAGTGTGCTGAAAGAAAACTTGACCTGACATCCATGCTCATTCTGTGGACACTCATGGAAAATAAGGGCTCTCGCTGTATCCAAGTCATACTTGTATGTCGGGTATCATCTAGCTTATAACTGAGTCATATTTGTATGTAGATATTATCTAGCTTATAGCCGAGTCACATTTGTATGTTGGCCATTATCTAGCTTATATATGTATTTTTATCAGTATTTTGCGGAAGAGGGCTTTTGTAGAGACAAAAATCTGACAACACATAGTGAAGCGTGTTGTCTTGTTTAAACGATTGCTACGCTTTTGGAAACTTCAATTAGGTAAATTTTAAATTTAAAGGGAAACCACAAGGTCAATTTTTACTTCTATGAACATTTGGACAATTCAAGGATTGTAGTGGTAGAGTCATACATGTTGTATCATTCGTCACCACTCACACCTTTCCGTAACCTGCAAGAAGACTCGTCCCCCTACATTCGTCACCACTCGCCCCTTTCCGTAACCTGCAAGAAGACTCGTCCCCCTACATTTGTCACCACTCGCCCCTTTCCGTAACCTGCAAGAAGACTCGTCCCCCTACATTCGTCACCACTCGCCCCTTTCCGTAACCTGCAAGAAGTCTCGTCCCCCGATCGATGATTGTTATGTGCGAAAATACGACAAACCAAACAGAATGCGCGTATGATTTCATGTTCTTCGTCAAAGAATCCCTCAGAAATGATTTTGGATTTTATATATGTCTTGCATCTAAAAATATACCCAAGACACAGTTAAATGTGCTAAATCATACTGTATAATTCCGCATGTCCCGATGTGCTTTAACTTCCATCTGAAATATATATAATATATGGGGAAATATGTGTGAAACATTACGCAAAGAGTTGACAATTGTTTTAGGTATGCCCGTTTGCGCTAAGACAGAACCCGGTCGCAAAAATGGCCATGAGGGGGGCACGAGTCGCTATTCGGCTTGTCCCGGAATAACACGAGTTGGTCACGAATGATGTTGTATGTAATCTTAAGCAGGAGTAACTTCAGTCTGCCTGAGATGAAGTGTTCACGAGTTGTCTTCATTGTTGTCAGCTTGGATCAAGAAACAGCTCCCTGGTATCCAAACCATGTCGACAGAATCCGTTAAGTAAGGATCGAGGATGTACACTGTATGACTTATTTTACTGCATGTTAATCCTTACTCGTGCTATTAATCACTAGTTTGTGTGACACAGGCTCGAATATTTACAGGCAGCAATGATATAACAGGAATAGTGCCAACAGCGGTGTTCACTCACTCACTCACTCACTCACTCACTCACTCACTCACACCTAACTAGTGTACCGTCTTCGTTCCACGCCCCTTCTACTTGGTAGGCCGCTGTCGCAGTGCTCCAAAGAAACCCGTCAGGGAAGGTACCGTAATAAAAGTCATCCTCGTACCTCCTGGAAGCTTCGTGTCCTGACAACAGCAGGAGCAACGACACTAAACACACACACGTCGACATCACGAACACAACAGTGAGGTCGCCGTCGAGAGACTACAATCTCATGCTGGCCTTGATTCGACACGTGGTTGCCTCCCACGAACAGCCGCGTTTTTACAATGGGGTCAAAGGTTACATTACCTTCATGCAGGTCGCTATAATCTTGGACGCGATGTTAAACCACATACACCTCACCTCACCTCACCTCACCTCACCTCACCTCACCTCACCTCACCTCACCTCACCTCACCTCACCAATAGCGTGAGTAAAAAACACGGGGATAAAAAAACACACACTTTATTGATCGTTTTTTTCATATGTTGATCGAACATAAAGAACTAACGCTCTTCCATTTCGAGCAAAATCTACCCGTTAAATTTAAAATGCTTACGTTATTTATAGTCAGAATTATATTGCATTCACCCCGAGACCTTTCCATAGATTGTTGTTTTGTTTAACGCCGAACTTAGCAATATTACAGCCAGACCATCCAGTGATTGATATTATGAACAACGATCCACACTATTGGGATACGAGCCTGATCATCAGACCCATTTGTCGCCTCTTACGACCAGCATGGGTTGCAGGGGACAAATTCGAACCCGGAATCCCCACGGGGGATTAAAAGCTTCTTTTTTTTGTCTTGTGAGCCTTTGAACTAAGTAAATTATATATATACTACCGACAGAAACTAAGGGAACGATTGGTCTGAATGCAGCTATTGCTGAAGTGTACATTAACAATACCCTGGCGTTGCATTCTAATCACAATGAAATTTCACAAAATCAATGAACGTCACGTGCACACAGACGCTAAAGTGTGTGCGCCAAAAGGGGGCTTAAGGTCGTCCCATCAGTAAATGTCCCAATGTGCACTACAGAATATACAACTCACTTCCAAAAATGTGCACTGGGTTCAAGACATGTATTTAAATTTTACATAGGAGATTCATTGATAAATACCGAACCTCACAAACAAAGGAAGTGCGTAACAGTGAAATGTTTGGTTTTGTTTGTTTTATTCTTTCGCTGTGGTTTAACGCCGCACTCAGCAGTATTCCAGCTATATGACGGCGATCTGTAAATAATCGAGTCTGGTCCAGCCAATCCAGTGATTGACATTCTGAGCATCGATCCACGCAATTGGGATACAATGACATGCATCAGCCAAGTCAGCGAGTCTGACCATCCGATCCCGTTAGTCGCCTCTCACGACAAGCTCTGTCGCCTTTTCCTGCAAGCATGGGTTGCTGGAGATCTATTCTACCTATTCTCGTTTGGATATTACATAATTTCATAGAGGTATATCCACAAAAACTTATGTCATCTGAGCAAATTGTTATGCTGCGAAGAGTTAGTGACGTAGGCCCTAGGTTTATGCCCTTTGCTAAATGGACAAACTTGAGGAACGTGCAGTGATCAAGTACTTACAGAATGCATGAAGATATGAGAGAGTATGGTTTTACAACGCTTTTAGCAATATTCCAGCACGGTGCACCATAAATCAATTGTACCCATTTGGGGAATCGACGTGGAGAGGGAACGCTTTATCCACTAGGCTAACCCACCGCCCCTTAAGATATGAGTACAACACGAGGGAGGTACTGACTGTCAAGAGGTGGTCAGCAGAGTTTAAGCATGGCAGGGAGAGCCTTAAAGAAGATATCCCGTCCTGAAAGGCCTGTGACGTCAGCAACACCGAAAGATCCAGAGAAGCCACTTTCTGGTGATGACTGACCGGCGAATGACTGAGCGTCATATTACTGAACTGAGGGGAGAAAAACGTATACCGTGTTTTTTTTATGAAATTGAAACTTGAAAGAGCTGTTGTTAAATTTGATCATGTCTATCAAACCATCACTCATTCCTGCAACAGTTTGTAAAAAGTTATCCTTGGCTGGGAAATTTTGTGTAAAATTAAATTGGTTCCATTTTAGCTGAAAACAGATCTACTCGCCGTACAAAATCCCAAGTCTTCCCACCAAAATATTGAATGGTTGGTCCCCGAGGTAGCAGCATTATGATCTCTCTGTGACACGGGTCCTGTGTTCTATAATGTAAGGTCGCCACCACTGTGATCGCTCCGTGACACGGGTCCAAATGTTCTATAATGTAAGGTCTCCACCACTGTGATCGCTCTGTGACACGGGTTCTGTGTTTTGTAATGTAAGATCGCCACCACCGTGATCGCTCTCTGACAATGTCCTGTGTTCTATAATGTAAGATCTCCACCACCGTGATCTCTCTCTGACAATGTCCTGTGTTCTATAATGTAAGGTCGCCACCACTGTGATCGCTCTGTGACACGGGTCCTGTGTTCTATAATTTTTATGTCGCCGCCACTGTGATCGCTCTGTGACACGGGTCCTGTGTTCTATAATTTAAGGTCGCCACCACCGTGATCGCTCTCTGACAATGTCCTGTGTTCTATAATGTAAGATCGCTTCCGCCGTGATCGTTCTCTGACAATGTCCTGTGTTCTATAATGTAAGGTCGCCACCACTGTGATCGCTCTCTGACAATGTCCTGTGTTCTATAATGTAAGGTCGCCGCCACTGTGATCGCTCTGTGACACGGGTTCTGTGTTTTGTAATGCAAGGTCGCCACCACCGTGATCGCTCTCTGACAATGTCCTGTGTTCTATAATGTAAGATCGGCAGCACTGTGATCGCTCTGTGACACGGGTCCCATGTTCTATAATGTAAGGTCGCCACCACTGTGATCGCTCCGTGACACGGGTCCAAATGTTCTATAATGTAAGGTCGCCAGCACTGTGATCGCGCTGTGATATGGCCCCATGTTCTATAATGTAAGGTACGCGGTCTCATGAGCATCGATCCACACAATTGGGACACGATGACATGCATCAACCAAGTCAGCGAGCCTGACCACCCGATCCCGTTAGTCGCCTCTTACGACAAACATAGTCGCCTGCTACGGCAAGCACGGGCTGCTGAAGACCTATTCTAACCCGGATCTTCACGAGGTAGTCGCTTTTACAAATACTACAGTTATATCACGGCGTGTCAGCTTATTGTGCGAGGAAAGCCCGAAATCAAACTCCGAAGACAGGGATGGTGCTGACAAACCTAGAATATAATCAAAGCGATCTGGGATTCGAACCCATGATCGCGACAGACAAAACTTACTAAGGTAAGAACACAAACAAAGGATACGTTAATGTTTCATATTTTATTTCAAATTCAGTCGAGCATACTATGTACACAATCAATAAATAAGCCAGTTTGCCAGTCACCTCTGTTGACGATAAGGCCCACAAAGACGGCTCTTCGTATTCTAAGACACCAAGGTAAAATGGAGGCACATTTTTTTTCATTTGGAACGTTTCTGTCGACTTGTATAAAATATCAAATGTGCGACGTGATTCCGGATTACCTTAACATATATCACTCAAAAAATGTTAAGGACCCCCCGATTCTGTTATATTACTAAAGTTAACCTGTCAAGGCATGGCAGATTAACTATGGTATCGGGAATCGGGAGTCCTTAACTCTTTTTGAGTAGTTCATCTACTGGAATCACTCCTCGCATTCAAGATTCAATAGGACCTATTCCGACAGAAAGGTTCTGAATTCAATAGTGAACACGTGAAGTGTTCTATAAATAGAAATGACGCCAGCACTCACGATGTGCCTAGAGCACGTGACAGGTATGGAAACGGATCATCCATGTGCAAAGGGACACAACTCCTGTTAGCATACATCTTCCATTCACTGTGACTTTCAAGCCATACAAATCACTGACGATTCGTACAACAAAATAAAATCAAAATTTGCTTTACATATACTCATTTGGGGCCTAACTGATAAGTGGTTAAGAGCCCTTATTGAGATTTACATCATCCAGTTCTGGTTTCATGTCTATTATGACGAGATAAAAGGAGAATGCGATTAAGAAACTGACACACAAAGATTTCCGAGGCAACATTACTACAAAGAATGACAAAGTTTTCACCCACTTTGTCAAAAAATAAATGATTCCTGCAAAGCATAATGTGCAACGAAATTGAAATATAACCATAAGTCTCTCTCGGTTATAAGACTCATTTGCAGTTATCTCTAAAAAATATTTTACAATGTTTATCAGTGCGAGAGAAGCAGAATGATTCGTTATGCCATTTACAAAACAATGAGCAAACAGGTAAGAATGATTCAAATTGGGTATTCCCACTTAGGCAATGAATAGTATGAAACAAGTTTATCATGTGAAGGGTTCTTCTGAACGAGCAATAAAATTCGGTTTTGCCCGGTAAACAACGGTTTCATGAATAAGAAGGTTGTCCGGACTTTAAAAGTAAGAGTTATCTTCCTTACTAAATTGATTCGCGGCCACTCGGCTTAGTGTGAGATGTATACGAGTCGGGTGTGCCTCCACGGCGGCCCGAGTAGTTTCTCCCTACTGAGTAAAAGGGAAAAGCGTGGTTCTTTTTGAAAATAACTCGGGTGAGAAACAATATTTTCATGGTACGACATCAGCTTGATGAATATGACGTCTTATTCCTACATGTACGACTTATCTGTCCATGAGCAAAAAAAGTTATTTTTCCCGTCTTTGGTCTCAGATATTGCACATGATACCAATTATGTAAATACGTCTCAATATTATGGCTATGGATCCCTCCCTGAAGACACTGAGTCACATTTACCACCACTTCCTAACTTGCATCGTCATGTTGGCGATTCCAAAAGAAGAATTATGTAAAATTAATTTCTCTATAAAGTAAATATTTCCAGTTAATGAGATACAAATATGCATCTACAATAAGTGACCAGTATCCTGATAGCTTCACTGTATTGATATTGCGAGACTGAGAAGCAGGACCAAGGTATAAAACGATACATGATTTTGATGTTGAGATGAAACTATGAAGAAAATAAATGCTGAAATGGCTGTGATAATAACAATTATATGGCATATGACGATGTACAAAAATTGGATGCCGATGGGATCTTCAGAATGATAAACACCTGTATTAAGTTACTAAATATTCTGAATTTGATGTTTTCTGGAATAGAAGTAACAGCTGAGATACTAACCATAGAAATATCATATTGTTGCTGTGAAAAAACAAAATCTGTAACAATTCTAAACCTTGAAATCTAAAAGTGTCTAAACATCACTTTAGGTCTGTTTCTTAATGTTACAGTAATATGATACATTGAGGAGTACAAACTTAAGGAATCGATCTATGTACATTTGTCTTTGGGAATATAATGAGGTATATCACGGGATACCAGCAATACAATCTTGTTGCAGACAAAGGACCATAGCCGGTAACTGCTTGTTACTGCCTGTAACCGCTTGTAACTGCCTGTAACCGCTTGTAACTGCCTGTAACTGCCTGTAACTGCTTGTACTTGTAACTGCCTGTAAATGTCTTAAGGGAAGTGGAATTTGTTGGATTGGCAAAACGTAGCCAAACCAAACGTTTCATGCATTTTCGTGAACACCTGGCGTTATCAATGATTTTCAGTGACTCTTCATAAACTTTTCACCGCAATTTGCTCTAACGCCAAATGGAATCTGTTTCGGCAGCTAGTCCAGACAGATTTCTCTGGCGTTGACGAGTTATATACAGTGGTTGATTTAACCACTTGGGCACTTCAGTTACATTTGATAGTTTATGACGTAGCTAACTATAATATATTATGAATCCAACTGTCCTATGAACATAATGGTACATGTAATTCACAAATATTGATCATTACATACAGAAATCGTGTTTCTACAGGTGCAGATGATTATTTTCGTACATAATTCCCTTACTATAGCACATATTCTTGGGAGTTCCATAGTACCAACTGTGAACATGTTTGCTTAAAGAGTGAAGTCTATGCTCCAGGATTATATAAACCACAACTAAATTGACCAATGTGCAAATATTATATCTCAGACTTAGTTGAAGAAACATTCAGGTAACCAACGACACAAAAAGATGCCCATATGACTTATGAACATGTTTATAACACACAGTTAACTTTCGTTTTCGTTTTCACTTTTCGAAAACACCCGATCTCGTCACTGATTTTCTGCGATCCATTCACATAATTTTCACTGCTATTTCATCTATAATGCCCAATGGAATCTGTTTCGGTGGATAATCGAGACTGGTTATTCTCTGTCATTTGCGTTTATATCAACGTCCTCCCTGTGTCATCTCTGCAGAAAGTCCTTCTGTTTGTGATTCCTGTGGGTCCGCAACGTACGTGCCATATTACTGATTTATTGCAAGATAATTGTATGCCATGGGGCCTTACAAAGCATACACGCACACAAGGAGTTTCCACACTATGCTGACAATGCACACCACATTATCATTCTACACAAACAATTACACAATTATTTTACACCAGTTCTCCATTCACAAAGTTGTGTTTCCTTCAGGTCAAGGTCAGTGAATGAATATTAAAACGGGAAAGACGAATGAGAGCATACGGTGACCAAGGTCATGGCACAGCCTTGACCTCAGTCAGCACCGGTCACGTGCAGCCTTCACGTGAGTTTGATCCAATCACACTGCAATATCTAAGAAAGCACTGGTTGCATTATGACTAGAAAATCGTACTCTTATATACAGGAAAGTTGAGAAATTCACATATGTACAGCCTTTGTTTTCAATCCTTTGTTTATGATACACTCATTCATTGTTGTCTGTCCTTTCATCACACTGGATGCACTGTCAGTGTCTGTTTGCAACGTGTTCAGCACGTGTTCAGTGTCCACACTTATGCTGCCAAGGTCACGCTTGGGGTCACTAGGTGCACGTGGGTGACGGTAACGAAGCCTCTACTGTCCGACTAGAAATATTCTTCATATATTGTAGGATCAACATAGGTCGGTCGCGGGATCTTGAAGGAGCCACTGTCGGCTAACTTGTGCAAACTGAAAATAAATTCACAGAGACGCTTAAATTGTGCGAAAGAAAATGTTACAGTGAGTGAGTTGGGTTTAACGCCGCTTTTAACAGTATTCCAGTTATATCACGGCGTGTCAGCTTAATGTGGGAGGAAAGCCCGAAGTGATGCAGGTCTCAGACGTTTACCACTTCGATGAAACCCACGAGCACGGGTATGGTGCTGACAAACCTAGAAATATAATCGGGGCGAACCGGGATTCGAACCCACAATCATAGGTTTCTGGCGTGCCCAAGGGACGCAACTCTGCCCAGCGAATCGCGGCGCCTTAGACGACTGGGCCACCCGTGCCCCGAACTTGTAAAGGATTTCACACATGCAGTAAGCATAAGATTTGTTTGTTTGTCATGTGTTCAACGCCCCACTCAGCAATATGACGGCGGTCTGTAAATCATCGAATCTGGACCAGACAATCCAGTGATTGAAATCATGAGCACCGATCCTGGCAATTGGGATATAGCTAGAATACTGCTGAGTGCGGCGTCAAACAATTAAACACAAAACTCTACCTACTTGTGCAAACTGAACAGGAATACACAGATACACTTAAATTGTGCAAAGGTAAAATTTGTAAAGGATTTCCTTGTGTGTTTGATTAATGCTGCACTCAGCAATATTCCAGCTATACGACGGCGGTCTATAAATAATCTACTGGACTGTAATATTAAGATCACACCGGTCTGTGAATGAACTAGCCTGGAAATCTGTGCCAACTCAACTTGGCAGCCATGTAAATGTACTGACACATAATTAAATCAAGAAGTACCAACCTTTGCAAAAAGTATTCATTTGCAAAAACTGTTGTTGGAATGTGAGGTGAGGGAGGGAAAATATGGGGAAGTTCTACATCTTCTTTTGCCGATCTGAAAAAATGAAAACAAGACATTAATTTTCAGGATGAAAAAAGTTAAGAAGCATTTCACTAACTGTGACTAACAACCACACCCTGCCTGTACACACCAGCAAATATATTATTACATTTTGGCTACAGCTGGAATCGAACCACCACTTGCCATACCAGAGGGTTTGATGTTCGTCCCCTGAACGATAATATTGCCTGCTCTCTTTTAGTTATGTGTGGGGCGGTCGGGTAGCCTAGTGGTTAAAGCCTTCGCTCGTCACGCCAAAGACCCGGGTTCGATTCCGACATGGGTACAATGTGTGAAGCCCATTTCTGGTGACCCCCGCCGTGATATTGCTGGAATATTGCTTAAAGCGGCGTAAAACCATACTCACTCACTAATTATGTGTGTCGGGCAAACGCAATTACCACTGAGCTAACCCATATGTCTTGATGCAAGAAACCTGACGGTTATGGCCAGGTTTATTGATAGTGAGTCAGTCAGTTTGGTTTTACGCTGCTTTTAGTAATATTCCAGCGGCGTGGAGATTCGAACCCGGCCTTCGTCGTGACGACCGCTTTAACAACCCAGCTACCAACCGCTAATGAATAAGGACTAATAACTGTTGATGGTAGATAATGTAATGAACACTACATGGGAAACTTAAGTCGGACTCAGTGGAAGTGTTTAACAACATCATCAGTTTATCCCTGTTGCGGTTGCTGGTGGCATTTCCACAGCAGACACACGTTAACTCGCTGATTGGTGCGGTAATTGCAGTGCAAACGCACACGCTACGACAGGCATGGCGTAAGGGCAACAGTTTATATTGCACAAGTGGACCTCCTGCTACGGATGTCAATAGCATAATTTGGGTATCAAGATTTTTTACATGTTGTTTAAGTGTCATGGGAGATTAGTAAAAAAAATGCAGGGCTGATTGTGATAGGTAAATTATTCAGCTTGTTATTTTCTTAACTGTTATATTTATGTCAGCTAAGTAGAATAGCAACATTTATTCCACATCCACATCCACATCCACAACCATATCCACATCCACACCCACGTACACACACATCCAAATACTACACATTCATATCACACACATCCACATCCACATCCACATCCACATCCACACCCACACCCACATCGTAATCCCCACCCACATCCACATCCGCACACACACCCACATCCTAATCCCCACCAACATCCACACACATATCCACATCCACATCCACAATCACATCCACAACCATATCCATGTACACATACACATCCAAATCTAGATCAACAATCATATCCCACACACCAACAACCACATCCACACCTAAACCCACAATAACATCAACAACCATTTCTCGTATACACCCACAACCACATCTAAACCCACAACAACATCCACACCAAAACCCACAATCACATCCACATCCATATCCAACAATCACATCCACATCTAAACCCACAATCACATCCACATCTATACCCCACACACCCACACCCACAACCACATCTAAACCCACAATCACATCCATATCCAAGTACACATACACATCCAAATCTAGATCAACAACCATATCCCACACACCAACAACCACATCCACACCTAAACCCACAATAACATCCACATCCATATCCCACACACCCACACCCACACCCACAACCACATTTAAACCCACAATCACATCCACATCCATATCCCACACACCCACAACCACATTCAGATTTAAACCCACAATCACATCCACATCCATATCCCACACACCCACAACCACATCCACATCCATATCCCACACACCCACAACCACAACCACATCTAAACCCACAATCACATCCACATCTATATCCCACACACCCACAACCACATTCACAACCACACCCACATCTAAACCCACAATCACATCCACATCCATATCCACACACACCATATGCACATCACCCTTTCTCGACATTGTCAGTTCACATTCAAATCTCTACCATCACAATCTACAATAACTACGTCCCATCTAGTGAACCCGAAAACAATATCGGGCGGGAACCTACAACACTGTTACTAATGAACCATCAAGAATAAAGTACTGTAGCAGCACGGCACGCTGGTAGATAAAACAAAGCAGTTGTACGCGCGCCTCCAGGTCGTATGGGTGGATGGAAAGATCGTGGGAAAGAAAGAAGGTCGGTACGATAATGAATGAATGCTTACGGTAAGGTCAGGCGCCATACTGGGTGTGGCCGGAATTAGTGGTAGACGATTCAGTGATATTTACCCTACTAATTTGTTTAACATTTACACAGCGAACCAGAGACGACAACGGTGCTGATGATAAGGAATCATTAGAATCAGTTTATGAAATATGTGAGGGGAAATATCTGCGCCCTTACCTTTTTTTTTAGAAAATGTCCGAAATGAACGGTGAGACTATGTTGGCTATGATGGAAGGATGGAATTACATAATAAGTGTTGTTCAAGGTTGGAATATTTAAGTTCAGTTGTATTTCTTCTTGGTTTCGGCAGATTATGTTTTCATAACACATCACGTTTTATCAGTGGGTCAACGAATGCTTACATTTATCCATTCACTCATCCATCCATCCATCCATCCATCCATCAATCCACCATCCATTTCAAATTCCCCTGTCTAGACTTCCACTCATCCACCAATCAATTCCGCAATCAATTAGGTAAGCAGTCAATCAATATACGAAACAATAAATCTGCTCGTTAATCCAACCATCATTTAATTCATTCATCAGTCTATCCATCTATTCGTCCTTAATCGACTCAGCAGTTAATCAATCATTCAAATCTACCCATCCACTCACTCAAAATTGCTGCTTCGAGTCTTTCATGTAAAGTCAGCTGAACTGGGCCTTGTTCCACAAAGCGGTCTTAGCGCTAAGACTGTCGTAAGCCTATGTTAAAGTATGGGATTAACGATCACCTAAGACAACTTTGTGAAACGGGGGCCCAGACATGTTACACGTGTTTCACCATATGCCTGACATTTTGTTTGTTTGTTGTTTTGTTTATTTGTTAGTTGTTTAACGACGCACTCAGCAATATTCCTGCTATATGACGGCGGTCTGTAAATAATCGAGTCTGTACCAGACAATCCAGCGATTGACATCATGAGCATCATGACTTGGGATACGATGACATGCATCAACCAAGTCAGCAAGCCTGACCACCCGATCCCACTAGTCGCCTCTTATGACAAGCATAGTCGCCTCTTACGGCAAGTATGGGTCGCTGAAGCCTATTCGACAAGCATAGTCACGACGGGCAAGCTCGATTCCTTAACGGTAAATGATGAAGGTCCAGCACATGGATCCTTACCCCTCCTCAGAGGACCTCTTCTTCCTTGTGGACCGACATGTACACACACACACAACTACAACTAGGATAATGACGACGACACCGCCAGCGGTCCCTGCACCAATGTAGATCAGCGTGGTTGGCGACACCGTGCTGGGGACCTTCACTGTAACAAAGAGCCATTGCTTACCAAACAGTCTCCAAAAAACGCCACTAAGTATGGCTGGTGCTAGCATAAATAAATCAGGATGATCAGTTAAAAAACGAAGAAGTCACGTTTCAATTTCTTAATTTTCCTGATTTTATGTATGTAAATAACTACCCTATGTAGAGACACTGTTTAAACTCGAAGTCGGGACAATGTCATTAATAGATCGAATTATCCGAAATTCGAGACAAGCGGACAGTCGATTTTAGAATAGTTTGATGATAAAGGACTCTGTTTGCACCATGTTACATTGCCTTATACGATGTGACCCGTTCATGAAGTTCGAGTTAAAGGGAGTTCGAGTTACCAATGTTTCACTGTAGTGATTTCCGTTAATTGTACTTGTAAGTTTTGACCTATTCCCTTACCAAGATGTTTCAGTTTATAGTGTTAACGTGTTTATGTACTTTTGTATTTCAGTGTTGACACAAATTGGTTAAACTGACCTTCCTCAACACAAGCCGGCGCTGTCCCACTCCATTTGCTGTTTGCCTGGCATACCAGTTGTGCGTCACCAAACTTCAGTTGGTACCCTGAATCACACACAAAGTCGGCCGTCGAGCCTTCCGTGTAGCCAGACACGGTCCTGTTGCCGTTGGCGACCGTATCCAGGTAACTGCATCTCACCACTGGAACAGAGGACATAGTTAATGCATTTGACGTATGTAGCACAGATGACACAGATGACATCCTTACCTTGTCAGCTTGCTGACGGGGTTAACCTCTTTGGTCATGTGGACAAGGCGTCCGACCTCTGATCAGAAGGTCCGTGGTTCGAATCCCATCACGGGACTCAGAAATTTTATGGCCGCTACATTGGCGCCCAACGTGGGGCTGTGCACGTTCATATTAAATTTGAGCTAAATAAAACTCAGTACCCTGCTATGCGGCCCGGGACGTGGCTTCTGTTAACGGGGGAGTATGTAGCAGGGCGTGGAGTCATCCCACAGATGACATCCTTACATTGTCAGCTTGCTGACGGGGGTAACCTCTTTGGTCATTTCGACAAGTCGTCCGACCTCTGATCAGAAGGTCCGTGGTTCGAATTCCATCACGGGACTCGGAAATTTTATGGCCGCTACACGTATACACACTGATGGGTAGGGAAAGCGAGTTAACAGACTGTAAAACTAGGCTGGAATTTCTGGGCTCGATTGTAGCACCACCATTTACGAGTAATGTCCTATGTCCCTCCCATCAGCTTCCATCTCTCATATCACATGCATTTGCTTCAAACTAAATAGTGGCGCCCAGTCAAGACGATCTGATCGATAATCAAGATCTATATTGTAACAAAACGGATCTTACCCCGTGGTGCACCTTCATTAAAAACATGGGTCGGTCGGGGAACCTAGTGGTTAAAGCGTTCGATCGTCACGCCGAAGACCCGGGTTCGATTCCCGACATGGGTACAATGTGGGAAGCCCATTTCTGGTGTCCCCCGCCGTGATATTGCTGGAATATTGCTAAAAGCGGCGTAAAACCATACTCACTCACTCACTCCTTGCTTCGGGGAGAGGTGACATATCTTGAGGATGCAGACAACTGGCAGTTGACATCATAAATCGTGGCCTTGATCGGCCTTGTTGATGCAGGCACATAGCCCATACACAGCTGGAATATTGCTGAATTTCACACCAACAACACACCAAGAAATACATCATATAAAATGAAATCCCAGGAAGTTATGACAGAGACAAAAGCCATGTACGGAAATTCAAACATGTTATCATGTATACAATGTCAGTGTCGCTCCTTAGCCAATGGACCCCTGAAGATCCGGGGTGGAATAGGTCTTCACCAATCCATGCTTGCCGTAAAAGGCGACTATGCTTGTCGTAAAAGGCGACTAACGGGATCGGGTGGTCAGGCTTGCTGACTTGGTTTATACATGTCATCGATCCCAATTGCGTGGATCAATGCTCATGATATTAATCACTGGATTGTCTGGTCCAGACTCGATTATTAACAGAGCGCCGCCATATAGCTGGAATATTGCTGAGTGCGGCGTTAAACAACAAACCAACCAACCAACCTTAGCCAATGATTGAGACAAGTGCCAGTAAAGTTTAGATGACACCCGTACGACTTCGTGTCAAAGAGAACTACGTACCTGGTTTGATGCTATTCCTTCTATCCTCGAATCTTTGACTAAACGCTTTCGTGCTCATGGCAATCTCGGCGTCCCCTGTCACCTGATAGTCAAATCTGCATTGTTCATTGCTACCACACACTTCCTCCGTCCCATTGCGCAAGTTCTCTTTGTCTATGCTGTCTATAAACACAGGCTTCAGCGATTCGCCAGGGTCATCTTGCCGCAGCACTGGCGTTAAAATATTTTCATTATCCATAACAGACCCTGCAAAAGAAATAAGAAATGATTCAAAACAGTGAGCAATGAGTTGGGTTTAACGCTGCTTTAAACAGTGTTCTAGATATATTCAGGTCGTGTCAACTTAAAATGCGAGCAAAGCCTGAAGTGATGCAGATTTTTGGTGAAATCCACGAGCACGGGTATGGTGCTAACAAACTTAGAAACATAATCGTAGGGAATGCGGAAATCAAGCCTATGATCAGCGGTAGCATCATACGAATTCCGGGCTTGAACATTTGCAAAATGCTGGGAAATTATTCTGCAAGTCCTGTTTTAGAATGAAGTCACTATAATTGTTTTGCGAAACATAATACTACAATCTGTCACACGATGAACCAAGAACAGTGAAAACCACGTCTACATGCTTTTGAATGTATTGGACTATTACAGTTTTAAAATTTGAAAATATATCCAAAATATTTATTTTATAGAAAACCATAACACAAACTGATCATAATGTAATTTCGTTACAATCCTTCAAGTTTGTATTCATTTCAAGCATGACTGTAGAGTAAAGCTGTGTTACAAGATTATGATTCTCCCGTGGATCATTATTTAACTTATCATTTAATACGCACAAAAACTTTCTTTAATGTAATGGACACCCATAATGAGACATTTACCCGTACGCAAAGAGGATTTTAGCCACTGTTTCAGGGAACCAGAAATCGTCAGACAGATCGGTGAGTGAGTATGGTTTTACGCCGCTCTTAGAAATATTTCAGCAACATCACGGCGGGGGACACAAGAAATGGGCTTCACATATTGTACTAACGTTGGGAATCGAACCCGGGCCTTCGGTGGGGCGAGCGAACGCTTAATCTACAGGGTAACCCCACAGCCACATCAGGTATGTCAATTAGAGCACTACACAGTGTTATAACACAAGCATGCCATGCACTTACACGTCAACCCGAAGTCGTAGTGGATCTCCCCCATTGAGGCATTTTGCGGCAGTACTGTTCCGTTGCGGGACACAAAATCATCACTCTGGTTACCATTGTAGTTGCCTAGCAACCCCCGTAATCTTCCTGTAAGGACATATATGATCATGGTTAATAACAAACCCTGAACACTGTCAAGCAAATTAATGTCACTGTAAACGAATAACGCTGAAAGCATTTCTTTGCATCCCGCATCCAACTGCTTGCGTAATAGGCGACCGAATTGGGCAGACCCGGGTTAGAACTGGTCTTCAGCAACCCATGCTTGTTATAAGAAGCGACTAACGGGATTGAGTGGTCAGACTCCCTGACTTAATTAACGCATGTCAACTTAGATTTTAACATTTAACTGAACAGATCATAGCTATTTTAATCAGGTGATTTGTTTATATCTTAACACCGCTCTCGCAATCAATATTCCAGCTTTAAAACAAGGGCCCATAAATACTAGAAATCACACGAACAAGTGATCGATATCATGAGCAACAACCCACGCCTGCAGGGCAAGACGACGCGCAATCAACCAAATCAACGAGCCAGACCACCCGATCCACTAAGTCGCCTCGTATGACATGCATAGGGGATCGATACTAACCCGGAATCCCAACTGGGATGATCTGAACAAAGTAATGAATCAGTCTAAAAGTTCTTCTCCAAAGAACCAACAAAGAGAGTTCAGAAGAGTTATTAATATACCAAGTGTCATGCCATGAGATCAGGTTTTGTCAGGTGACCCCTGTCCGTGGTAGTGACACATATATCTCAAAAGTCGTTCACTTAAAACAAGGTACGCAACATCGGTTTGTTTTGTCCGGTAGTAGAAAATCCGGTTTGGATATCAGTTCCTGTTATGTCAAAATTGACCGGCATTTAATACAAGAGTTATCTTTCCCTTGACGCCATGTTTACCTGCGAGTCATTCGTCTCCTTTCTGTAACATGTAAGTCATTCGGTTTGTCCCGGAATGACACGAGTGGTCACGAATGCAATGGCGTTTGAAATGAGTGTTCGCTCACTGAGAGGAACAAGTGAATGCAAAGTAAAGTTACTTTGAGGTGAGGTGAGGTGAAATGGGGTTTAACGTCGTGTCTAAGATAATTGCACTAATGCAGCGAAGTGGCTGCACACGTGTGTGCCTATCTGTCTGTCTGTCTGTCTTTCTCTGTGTGAGTGTGTGTGTGTGCGTGTGCGTGTGCGTGTGTGTGTGTGTGTGTGTGTGTCTGCTTGAACTAGTCCGTACTAATGCCGACTTTATAGTGCTAGCTCACTGATATACCATTCCGCAGTTTAACACGAATACCCTACTCAGACACAGTATGCTGACTCCGAGCCGACCAGTCCATGTTTGACCGATGTCATATAGCTGGAATATTGCTGAGTACGGCGTTAAACAACAAACCAAACAGTCCTTGTTTTAGCCCCTAAATGACGAGCGCCAGGCAGGGTAACAACAAGTACCATCTTTCAACATCTTTTGGTATGACGCGGCCAGGGATCGACCCCCGGACCTTCCGCTCTCCGGGATCTCTCTACCAAAAGACCATGGCGGCGGTCATATACTTTGAAAAAAATTGCTTCTGATGAAAAAATATATTAATGGCTTAAGAAACCAGTAAATGAATGATGACAGACTACCTTTAAGTTGCAGTGATCCCACCATCACCATAATGTTTAAGAGTTTGTCTGTCGCCTGCATCAGTACCGACACCCCGGCGGGGTTGATGACCACCGTCACCTCCGCCGTGATGTTGCTTGTTTTGTTACGATACACTGTAAGTCCTGAAAAATGTACATACAGAAATTAATACTCTGTCTTACAGACCCTGATACAAATATATATCAAATACAGCCCACGCAAGTCTATAATGTTTGGCAAGTCTAAAATGAAGAGAGTCTCTGAGCTCCCTTATATTATATTTTTATTAAGATAATTGAACTGTTGTTTTTTTCTGTACGATATGTTCATTTCAGAGACTGTATGTTAGTCTAAAATATTAAGTCCACTCTTCATATGCCAAACAAATAAAACAATTGCATGTTACAAATTACATTAGATATTCTTTTCTTATGACACATAACGAGGGTTAATGGAACGTGGCATCGGCAATGATTCGTCCATTCTGAAGGTGAAAGACTTTAAAACTGAAACATACACGCGTGAAACGTCAGTACGTCATGGGTGGGCATATCCTGCGTTCCTACGTGACTCCATCACCCGTGAATACACACAGTAGATGGTATACGGATAACAGCGAGGTGTGTCTATTTTAAGCCTAGCAATGAAATATGGCCGTGAATAAATCTACCATTGCCGGATATTGAGGCAGCGTGGCGCACGGCGTTGCGCAAGTCGGCGCACATGTTGCACAAGAAACATTGCCGTTTGTGTGATATGTGTTTGTTTGTTTGTTTGTTGTTTAACGCCGCACTCAGCAATATTCCAGCTATATGGCGGCTGTCTGTAAATAATCGATTATTGACCAGACAATCCAGTGATTGATATCAAGTGCATCGATCTACGCAATTGGGATACGATGAGCTCGTGTGATGTAAAACGAGCGCTCATTGGTCAGAGCAGTCAATACACTGTAAATGCCCGTATGTATTCATGCGTGATGGAGGAACGTGGCGTGTGCAAAAACCCTGACCTCAACACATTGCATCAATATTTCAGTTTGCTCAAAATTCGTGCACGGAACGGGATATGAAGTATTGACGATGACGTGAATGGTGTAGATTGTTTGTGGTTTGGAAGAGAAACAAACACGATTCGAACCCAGCTTTCTTTTGTATCCATAGTCCAATGCACTGCAATATGTTGGGTCTAGAATAGCATATTTGACATCTAAAACTGACCGTTAAATTCTGAGGTAGATGAAGTGAGGTCACGTTCTTTTCCATTGACCAGGAACTGGACAATGTCATCCTTGTCGAGACGAACCTCCAATATGTCAGTGACGTTCCGTATCGCCACTGCCGCTGCCGTGAACATCGTCGCGTTCTGCAGTTCGTCTAGAAACCAGAACGCAAATTGGCATCGAAATGGTTTCAGAAGAGACGTACATACAGGTACACGCTGCCTTACAAGATAGGTCTTAATGTATTGAGAATGAAAACCACACACACACAAATGTTTTGTGCCTTCAGGGACTGATAATTCAGTATTCTGGTGGGCTTTTTATCGACCAATCTTTTAACAACATTTTGTTATCAGGACATTCAAGTAACTTTTTTTGTCATTCTGAAGCACATCGTTTTTTCCACTACTGTCTAGGTCAGATTCCTTTTCTAATAATATGTCACATTGTCCATCCCATAGATTTCTTTATTTTAATTATTCAAATTCACAGGCACAATTGACTCGCTCACCATTAGTGTCCCTGGCTTGGGCTGTCCTGACTTGAACCACCACGCTGCTGTTGTCGTCTTCCAACAACACAAACTCCCCCTCCCCATTGAATGTATACCCCTTCCCGTCCAGCGTTACTAAATGGGGATCCCCAGCTGCCTGGGCTGAAACGAGAAGATAAATATATATACCTCTGAAATATTTCATAATTATTAATATTACTACACACATTATTATTATTAGTAGTAGAAGAAGTAGTAGTAGTATTAATAATAATAATAATAATTATCAGCATCACAACCCCCACCACCATCACTATCATCAAGGTCATCATAATGTGCTTTACAAGTGGCATATACAAACTTGCATCATAAGTCTGCTCTCACGATTCTAATAAGTCGGTTATCTCTGTTGTCAAAAGTATTATTACTGGGATTACTGGGGCCTTTTCACTCCCGGATCTCCGCACAAAGGAAACTAGCGTTTCAACAATTCGGACTGAATTATTAATGTTGATCTTTTTGATCATATCATTATTGCAATAAAACCCCGAAACTCTTACCTGCTGCGGGTGGTGAATAGCCCACACAGGTAACCGGTGGTCGATGGTAAGCTAGAAACTCCCGGCAGTGCGTCTGTGAATATTGGCAACAGTGGGTGTATGGAAGCACATCTTGGTCAAAATACGAGAAAAAAGCGACGGCGTCGTCGCTCTGAGATCTGTAATGATATCGCCCTAGTGTGCCACCGCCCTCCATCCCCTGAGCATTCAACAACTCGCCATCGGCACTGTAACAACATACTTGGCTGCCTTCCGAAGACCTGTGAAAATACAATGCATGGTTTAGATTCAGTGAGAGTGAATTTGGATTTTACTCCGCTTTGACAATATTCCAACGATATCAACATCAATGGGCTTCACACTTTGTAAATAAATGTATAATTGAAAGCACGCCCATGGCATGACAAGCAAACTGCTTGATAAGCCCGACAAGTTCGCTAAAAGATGTTTCGAAATGCACTACAAAATTAAGATGAAAACAAAGCGTCTTTTCGCAAAACTCCTTAATCATCATCTCATTATCATCATCATTATCATTTTGCTTGTTTATTTATTTGTTGTTTAACGCCTCACTCAGAAATA
This sequence comes from Haliotis cracherodii, assembly GCF_022045235.1. Lineage (NCBI taxonomy): Eukaryota > Metazoa > Mollusca > Gastropoda > Lepetellida > Haliotidae > Haliotis > Haliotis cracherodii. The sequence continues at coordinate 66,048 of NW_027266306.1, read as the reverse complement.
TTTCAGGTATGTGACGGTTCATCATCATTAGTAGTAGTAGTAGTAGTAGTAGTAGTAGTAGTAGTAGTAGTAGAAGCAGCAGTAGTAGTAGCAACAGTTGTAGTAGTAGTAGCAGTAGTAGTAGTAGAGGTAGTAGTAGAGGTAGTATCAACATTATTATTATCATTATTATTATCATTATCATTACTTACCCCTGATAATTTAAAATGATACAATCCGTCGTCCCTCCTCTGTACAAACAACTACGTTCTATAGGGTCCTTTGAGCGCTGGTTGCAGAAGGGGTCGGGCTGGTACCTCCCTGTGTCCCCGTCGGCCTGATTCCTGGTGCACGGACAGGGCTCCGTCTGGGTCAGGTTCAGTCCCCTCCCCTCCTTGTCCATCCACGCCCGGCACCACCCCGCAGAATTTGAAGGACTTGGCCATCTCGCTGGGAACACGTCTGACCATATGGCCATTGCAGACCTGGGGAAGAGGTTCGGTTAACATAAACAGGTTCGATCAGTACGTTAGGACATTAGGGATTCAAACTCACACAAATCACTGTGCCCTTGACGCCACGAGTTCAAATGTTTGCATGACGTCATTGTTACATTTCCATCTATTTTTTTACAATAATAACACGTGATACGATCTGTGGCACCAATCAAATATTCTATAAACCGTTTTGCCCGGAGCACTTCCGGTACAAAGGAATTTCCGGTATGGATGTAAAATATTTTATCAATGACAATATTATTTCTTGCACGATAATCAGTGTAGGTAGAGGTTTCTTGGTGTGTATCAGTTGTTTAATAAACAAGACACTCTTGCTCGTGTAATTAACTAAACCAAAGCTACACGTGGAGCACATATTTTATTCATGTCGATGTATATACTCTCCTGACATATCTAAATATAGTTGCCAAATCACTTCCAAAATGAAATGTCAAATGATTGTAGGCCGACTCGGTTCATTAGGTATTATTCCTCTTTTAACTTGCTCCTAATTAACTTGGAGACGTCCCCCACGATGGTTCTTATCGAGGTTCATGTTTGTCGGCTCGAATTTTACTGCAGATCAAATTCAACAAATTACACTTTGTTTGCCTACTTGATATAATTTATACCGTCCTCTCGAGTAGTAGAATATGTTGATAGCAGTGAGTCACGCTGTGGGTCACACAGTTCACTATCAACAGGTTGTTGCAGTGAATATTCAGTCGGTAACATTGAGAGCGGTTCTGTTGGGAGTTTTACGCTATAACCTGAACATGTTAAAATATTCCTGATCATTGAGTTCAGTGGAGAGAGGTTTATTTTCTCCGACTAATTCCTTTTGCATATTTAAATGTGTTATATACTGCCGGGCCAAAGAAAGCAGTTTCGGTTTTTTATTTGACAAAAAAACTTACAGGCGTTGTCAAAACGTTACCAGGCTGAAAACAGTCCCTATATAAAAAAAACACAGCCAAGGTATCGTATCAAATAAATATATATACGTCGTCTGTCTCGCATTGCTATGACAGTTGCACATGTAGTTGTATCCATCTATTTTATTGACCTACCTATATCTATCCAATCATTTACTTAATGCGGGATACATCTCGCGCACCCGTGCCTCTTACACGTTTTACATCGTTTATTTTAAATGTGGGTTTTTTTGTGGGTTTTTAGCACACTATGTGCTTTTATTTGTATGGATGATATACAATAATTGTTTTTAACTGTTTGACCTTATGTATGTATATCATGCGACACCTTAATAAAATATTTTCTTCTTCTTCTTCTTCTATATATTTTGGACAATCAAACATGGGTGTATACTATCTTTTGCCCGGCAGTTTATATCAACGAACCATCCGTGTATATTCAAACTACACGTCCATGTGAATCCGCATGTGCATGCCCAGAGTACGCAATCACAGACGCTTCCTTACTCCTTACACATTCCACCAGCCATTGAGTCTCCCACCCTTTAATGAGTTACCTACCCGTCAATGAATCTCACACCCAACATTTAGTCAACTTTCCGTTATGTGTCCCCTACGTGTTAAAGTGAGAGAGTGAGTTGGGCTTAACGACGTTTTGAACAGTATTTTAGCATAGTGTCAGCGAGGCAGGTATTAGACGTTTACCACTTTGGTGAAAACCAGGGACGCCTACCCGTATAATAAATCTCCTTTTGTTTTGTTTTGCTTGTTGTTTAACGCCGCACCCAGCAATATTCTAGCTATATGACGGCGGTCAGTGATTGTCATCATGAACGTCGATCTACGCATGTCAGAGAACCTGACCACCCAATCACTTCAGTCACCTCTTACGATAAGAAGAAGATCAGTTCTAACCAGGATCTTCAGGGGTCAAACAAATCTCCTACCCGTTAAACTCGTTATCTTCGCCGCTGACTTTCAATATGGCTGCGGTGGATATATTTTGGAGCTTGAAGTGAAACAAGGACCTCGATGAATAGTTGATGTCGATGAAGTTCACCACCCTTCTCAAGGAGGGAGTCCCGTTGACTTCCTGAAACATTCAGTCATAAATGCACACAGTGAATAATAACACGATGATATTCCGGATATAACGAACTCAAGGACAACCTGCGACATCATTTCGATATATCCGAAGTTTTGGTTTGCTTTGTTCATTGTTCAACGCCGCGGGATTTTGCAGGTAGACGAGATACACTAAAACTGAGTACCAAATTTCAAAAAGACGTCTAGCAACAATGTATATTTTGTGATTGACAGTCAGAAGCGTGATTATTATATTTTCATTTTCTGGAACAATATATTTTTTTCGAGACACAATTCGAACTTAAGGCGGAGTATGGAACTTACACTGGGACGTCGAGGAAGTATATTCTAACACATTTACATTAATTTTATCGCTTTGAGGGGTGAGGGGCACTGCATCTTCCCGAGGCAAGGGAGTTAACTGACTAAAAAAGTCCAGTTTCCACCCTTGCCGAACTTGGCTGGTATTATGGAGTTACAGTTTGGCTGGACTTACGAGCCTATGCACAGTCCAATCAAAATCACGCAACGAAATCGAAATCCGGTTCGTAAACTGTCGTGCAGATTTCGATCGGTTGCAGGATTTGCAAAACATGTGCACCACCAACTTGTCAACAGATATTTTCCAAATCTTTTCATGTTTTTAATCAAGGTGCTCACGTGATTTGAAGCATTTCGTGATGTAAGACTATATCGATCTTTATTATCGATCAATCTCATTAAAATCAGATCTTAGTTCTCGCTACCGCTAAACACATATCTGAGGACATCCCATTGCGTGTCATGTCAGAACGAACTTTCATCTGACCAATCAGAGCATCGCTTATCAGATCATGAAAGTGACGGTTGGAATGTGATTTTTGATCGTGGAACCTCGAAAAACCACACAGGGTATTCCCACACGACAGTTATGGGCTTTATGTCTGTATTCATACAATCAAGACCATCCATTAGCCATTCCAGAATGTTCTATTGTTCAGTTTTTAATTTACATCGAGCGCATGTCAAAATATGAATAAGCTGCCTTCTGATTGGCTATTGTCGTAGCCTAGTGGTAAAAGAGTTCGGTGGTCACACGGAAGGTCCAGGTTCTATTCCAAACATGCGTGAAGCCCGTTTCTGGTGTCCCCACCGTGATAATAGTGGAATAGTACTAAAAGCCCCATTAATTCCTTTGAGAGGTACAGAAGCAGACAATCTTACCTTATATTCTAGCACTTCAACAGTGATGTTGGTGATGTTTCTGGACGGAAAACTGGAAGTATCCCAGGAGATATTCACGGACTGATTGACGAACCACTTCTTGGGGTCCACACGTTTAACTTTGGGTTCAACCTGAGCTATGTTCACTGTGGCAAGAAAATGAATAATAGCATCTTAGATTGTTGGACATTCATTCGTCAAAAGACTTCATTGTCAGCATCAACAGATCGATGAGGAGTACATTAGGTCTTCAACAATTTCTGTTGGTTTCAATGTGCTTTTCATTGCCACTGTGTTTTTTTTATTTCTGTTATCAATGTCAGTTATCTTTCAATTAGTTGTTGAGCCTTCCCACGTACGGTACTTTTACCTGAATTATCGACAAAACACATACTACATTCATTCCGACTACCTCCAACACTAATATTACTTTCTCTTCGACTACCTCCAACACTTATAAAACCTTTTCGTCGACTACCTCCAACGCTAATATTTCTTTCTCGTCGACTACCTCCAACACTTATATTACTTTCTCGTCGACTACCTCCAACACTTATATTACTTTCTCGTACTCTTTCGACTTCTTCCAAAATAAATACTACATTCTTTCCGACTGCCTCTTAAACATATACTACAGTCCCGCCGACTACTTACTTGTAGTATATGTGCCGGTGTAGTTCCAGCCACCATTATCTACATTGAGTGACAGAGTAAGGGGGCCTGTCCGAAAGACGGTTGGTGTGATGCACTGTGCGCGTGCTGATGAATAGTAACGGCATGGGAATGTGATGTTGACGTCATCAAAACGAGCCAATAGCTCGTAGCCTTCATTAAAACACGGACCAGACAGGTAGATTATCTGGCCTCCAAGGACAAGACCAGAACTGGGCCAAACAAGCACGTCTCCACTGCCTACAAAGAAAATTGTAAAAATTGAATTAATAAGGGCATATCCGTTATAGTGGTCTGAAATTAATTGTTGAGCTTCCCACTTGCGGTATTTTCACTTAAATTATCGAAAACAAAAATATTACTTTCCTTCCGACTACCTCCAACACAGGTAGTACTTTAGTGTTTGGACCAGACAAACCAGTGACTGATTAATTGCCAGGTTACCGCTTCTTACACCCACCCACACCACCCTCACCACCTTCACCCCTTCCCCATCCCGTAGACTCACTCTTACGAAGGCACAAAAGGCCATGAGTGCTAGATTCGTCCAAGTGATCCCAATGTGGTTTAAATCTGAATACGTGATACGTATACCATCCTCTGATATTTCTGGTATCACATCTCCTTTTTAATAATGCAATGACAAATACTCTGAAACCATTCGTTCCGGAAATGACGTCAGCACCTCCTTCGCACCATATCTCTAAACGAGCACAGAATTCCTCTCGCTCGTGTGAGTAATTTGATTGGACGTCGATTTTTAGCGTCCTGCTATTCGAATCGGGCTCCAAACAAAACCATGGTAGCGAGTGGCTATAGGGTATTTATCTTAATACAGTGGAGATATGATCCACCACATAATCAAGCATGTAGATTTGCACAGATAGGCGAAACTATTCTTCACATATTTATCCAAAAATGGAGCTCTTTCGGTTGATTATGCTGAACATGTTCATTTCATCATTGCTTGTTGTTGCACGACTTCATCTTAGTATTGATGAAATTGGAATAAATCGATATTTTCGAAAGGTGTGCTTTTACAAGAGCTAAAAACCCCGGTACCAAATGCTAGAAGTGGTCTTACCTTTATCAGAACAGCTTCCTAGAATAGTAGCAGAGTCCACACGAAATACCCATTTACCAGGGATGTTAACGTTGCTTGTCAGAGTGAGGTTTAAGACGGCATTTTTCCGCGCCCCCGGAATTTCCATATATGTCTTCTGGTCCCCGGCGTTAAATCCAGCCTGTGGGGGAAAATGGGGTCAGCATCTCGCAAAATCTCGTTCTGACGAGATTTATCATTCCTACGGGGGTAAACTGAGCAAGCTATGTCCGGAATATGTATCTTTCCAAAATACCATTTGAAATTTGAAGGCTTCCCAATAGGAACAATCAAATTCCGTTGTCATGTGTACCGAAATACCAAAGGAACACTTTTAAAAAAATTAACTTTTTCTCGACTTTCACGAACGTGAATCAGTGATAACGGTTTGTTTGTTTGTTGTTTAACGCCGCACTCAACAATATTCAAGCTTTATGACGGCGGTCTGTAAACAATCGAGTCTGGACCAGACAGACCAGTGATTGAGATCATGAGCATCGATCCATGCAATTGGGATACGATGACATGCATCCACCAAGTCAGCGAGCCTGACCACCCGATTCCTTTAGTCGCCTCTTACAACAAGGATAGTCGCCATTTTCGGCAAGCATGGGTTGCCGACCTATTCTACCCCGGATCTTCACGTAAAATATGTCAACCGGTTTGTTTGAAAAACACACACTGAAAAGGATAACAGTATTTAAGAACTTGCGCATCGGTGTATTTGAAACAGATCCAAGCATGTAAACAACAAGCGAAGTTATTGAATTTTTACACTTTAGTTAATACACCGGACTCGGTTGATCTAACAGAGATCCGAAAATTAATACCCTTTGGGTTTGGCGTGTATTGTTCGGTTGTTTGATTTTTCAGTACATCTACCACTGTTATGTACCACAGTTCTGAAGAACTGCTTTGTAAAACTAGCGAGAATGATTAAGCATCTGAAAACCGACATGCGTACCCTACGCCTGTTTTTTACGACAATCGACTTCCGTGCTCTCGGTATAATGTTCACGACAACCGAAACGCGTGCGCTAGGTATGATGTTTACAACAGTCGACAAGCATGCCGTAGGTGTGATGTTTACGACGACCGTCAAGTGTGTCATTCGACTGTTGTTCAACGACAACCAACAACCGTATCCTAGGTATTATGTTTACGACAATCGACAAGTGTGCCCAACATCTGTTTTTTACGACAACCGAAACGCGTGCGCTAGGTATGATGTTTACGACAACCGACAAGCATGCCGTAGGTGTGATGTTTACGACGACCGTCAAGTGTGTCATTCGTCTGTTGTTCAACGACAACCAACAACCGTGTCCTAGGTATTATGTATACGACAATCGACAAGTGTGCCCAACGTCTGTTTTTTTACGACAACCGAAACGCGTGCGCTAGGTATGATGTTTACGACAACCGACAAGCATGCCGTAGGTGTGATGTTTACGACGACCGTCAAGTGTGTCATTCGACTGTTGTTCAGCGACAACCAACAACCGTATCCTAGGTATTATGTTTACGACAATCGACAAGTGTGCCCAACGTCTGTTTTTTTACGACAACCGAAACGCGTGCGCTAGGTATGATGTTTACGACAACCGACAAGCATGCCGTAGCTGTGATGTTTACGACGACCGTCAAGTGTGTCATTCGTCTGTTGTTCAACGACAACCAACAACCGTGTCCTAGGTATTATGTTTACGACAATCGGCAAGTGTGACCAACGCCTGTTGTTATGACATCCGACAACCGTGCCCTAGGTACGTTGTTTACGACAACCGACAAGCGTGCCCTACTCAGACATATCTTGCACAGCTAACGGGTGTCTCCAGATCTTGACACTTAATCCATGACGTCAAGAATGCGTCGAACGAGTGACGATGGATACGGTGTCAATATTCAACCTTGTTCTCTGCCAATGCGATTTGCCCCAAAATACACTCTCTACCACAAGTTCCAAGAAGAACCTTCCGGAAGCGGAAATCAACATTATCAAGGGGATCTAGTACTTGCGCATAAACCATTGACCAATTCTGTTTGACGGGTTTGATCAAATAAGTCAAACTGTGATTGTTCCAAATATTGACCAATATTCTGCACATAATCTCAACTGTAAAATTCAAATTTGATGCGGGAATCAAAGATTCACATAAAACGGCTTTTATACAACAATTAAAAAATTCAAAACATTATGTAAGTTATATAAAATGTAAGCTCTCTCAGTGACCAAAACAGACGGGATAAAACATTTTATAATCTTTTCTGGAGATATGTTTTCGTGTTGAAATTTTACTTTTCCCCCTTGTTTTATATATTTTCATTTCTTGTCATTTTTGTAATTTTTTGGGGGAAAAAGATTGATAAATGTTTTGTTTGTTATTGTTGCTACTGTTTATGTTTCTTGGTTTGTTTGAGATCGTTTGGTTTTTTTCTTTCGGTTTCCTTTCTTCTATTTTTTAAGAATGGCGGATCGCTTTGGTCATGCGTCGATTATCATCAATTTCATTTTGAAGTCTTATCTCAGCGGGAATATATTCAGTAAACAAACCGTCACTGTAGAGAACAGAGCCCCGAGACTGGGCGTGTACACATGTAGCTGAAGCACGTACAGGTGTGTTGCAGGGTGTCATACATGGGGAGGATATGTCGTATATACACTAGGATATAACATGAAATACTACATCACAGCACTACCATACAGCTACTTCAACCCTACACATCAGAAATAACCAAAGACACAGACACCGTAAACAACATTTTCCAGAATTTCCTCATACAGACCTTGAAACAAAAATATCCATACTTTAGCAAATCTAGATTTCTTCAGTTCTGATGGAAATGAAGAGATTTTAATTTTCCTTTCTTTTATTTACATTCGGACATTTTTCAGCAAAAGGGGTTTGTTTGATTTATTTCAGAAAGTAAATGTCATTCTCATTTGGATGACATGGGTCTCACGTCACTTTAAGCAATATTGCAGCATAGGCACATGGCACCAAGAATGGGCTGTACATAAATGCCAGGCAAAAAAGACTACAAATGTCTACAAATGAAACAAACAAGAAATATATATTCGATGGTCGCGTATCATAATTGTGGTTTGGACCTAAACGTTTACAGTGCTTGATAGCTGTTGTCAGGCTAGTAACGTTTGTAATAGCTTTTGTATTCTGGGGGTCAAATCGAATTTTCAAGTGTATACTTTCTTTTGCCGGCAGTTTATTATACCAATGCTGTGTATCGAGCCTTGTCTTAGGCATGAACCAGTTTTGTAAAGGTCGAAATCAAAATGTTAAGTAAAATTATTGATAAGCGTATGTGAGTGAGTATGGATTTACGCCACTTTTAACAATATTCCAGCCATATCACGGCGGGGGATATGGGAAAATGGGATAAGCATCAGTGTCTTTGGTTCAAACATAAATATTTAAAGACGTAATTCATAGTTTGATGTTAGTACCGTTAAACAAATAGAACCAATAAGGTAACAGTGACAGCTTAAAAACTCGATTAGGTTACACGATAATAATTAATGTAATTAGTAACAATATAAATAAGAAGACATATGGAAAATAATGCTTCTGACTAAAACTGGATATTCTTGTAGGCTTCTTAAACCATACACACTCCACGTAATCGGAACATTTCCATAATAGATCTTACACGATGTGTTTTACAAATTTTAACAGCAAAAATCGTAGAAACAATACACTTTGTTTAAAATCAAAGTTTAAAATTTATCACCTTTACATGCCGTTTTGACATGAAGAATAGAAAATCAACCACAATGCAACAGAAATTTCAAAATCGACTGAAATTGGAGCATGCTGGGTAATATGTTCCACTTCCGGTAAAAACGTTTCCGGAAGCGGCGCGCTGGACTACGGGAAGCAACTACTAGAATATAACCGTAATGACAAGACACCTCCTGCACGCATTCGTCTGCGCATGACGGGAACTAGTATCTAACACATCCTGCTCTGTCCAAACCAGCCCCATGAAAACAAGACCTTTCATTGACCCCTCCTTCTACATACAATGCTGGACACATTTTTTTGGTCTGATACATACATTGTCTTACCAAATTTCTGATTCTCTCATCCCACCCAAAAAATATTTCAAGTCAAAGTTAAAAATTATAAAAAGAATATCTGCCTTCACTATGCTTGGTTGTTTGTTTGTTGTTTAACGCCCTACTATATGACGGCGGTCTGTAAATAATCGAGTCTGGACCAAACTCCAGTGATTGACACCATGAGCATCGTTCTACGCAATTGGGATACGATGACTTGCATATCAAGTCAGCGAGACTGACCACCCGATCCCGTTAGCCGCCTCAAATGACACCTTCTCTAGGACAGATGGATGATGTATTATTGATCTGAGGCTAATAAATTCTAGACTTAATTAATACTAATATATACTAATACACAGTAAACACCATGCTACTTATTATCAGGATTTACCTAGTAGGTTCTGTTACTCGAACACTACCACTAGGAAGACGTTCAGCTATATCCAATCTGAGACATGACCTACATCAGGCAAGGACAGAGCATGCTGTCCATGCAGGGATGAAAGAACGGGTAAGGTCATGGAAGGTCAAATCAAAACAAGGTCAAGGTTCTTTAAAAAGTTCAAGGTCATATCCTTTATTTAAATTTTATTTAATTTAACACCCTAATTTTGTTCTCCATTATGAGAAATACATATTCGGGTGACATTATGACTTTGTATAGTATTATTGTTTATATATGTAACATAAGTACATAAAACATTTTATATATATATATCTGTATACTTGAAATTCATCACATATATTGGTGACCTACGTACATAAGTGACTTTCATTTAAATTATTACATGAGTATGTCTTCCCTTAATAATAGAATTTACCTATTGTGCCCATTCGCGTGTAGCATGTAAGAATGGATGCATTGTGCATGAAAAATTCCGCTCAGGCAAAGATCGACTTATGAGGCTAGTGGTATCAGCACTGTACTCATGTTATTTAGGTCACCCTTTAATTTAAGTGATTTAAAATTTAAGATCGCTTTCAGCAATATTTCAGCAATAAAATTCATCTGTCGGACTACTCGGGAATATAATATTTTATCTATTAGAGGTGCACAGTCATTCCTATGAGTATAACAGGTGTCAGAAAAGGGTATGCTCTCTTTCTAAGAAATTGGAATTAATCAAAGACTATTTTATGTGCTTGATAAGTTTTTATTACAAAAGGTTAAAGATCACTTTCTGTTAAGTGTTGTCAGTCGCAAGTATGGCTGTGATAATGTCGATGAAACGTAAAGCTACTCAACACTAATACGATTGTTGTGGTAGTATGGTTTTATAATTATTATTCACCAAAAATACGTACGAGGACGCAAAATTTTGTGTATTTGTTTCATTAAACTTGGTAAGAGAAGTGATGGTATCTCGTATTTAACATGTGCCTCAAGTCGCTGAATTATTACTTCGTTTATATTGACTTCAGGAAAGTAGTATCTGATCATAACCTTGACCTTGTTGGCTGCCCGTGACCTACATCACGTGACGGACAGAGCAGATGTACATAGAGAGAGAACTAGTGCAGCACGCATGCTAATCTTGAGTACAAATGGATGGAGGAGGAGTTGTGTAGTCAAAGCAGTGACAGCGTGTAAGACGTCACAGATGACGTCATTATGCAAATGAACCATCTGAACTTCAAAAACAAATTTCAAACAAAAACGTCATCATAACTTCACCACTCAAACAATGTCACTTTGCACGTCTGCTTGAGCTGATGGCGTAATGATGACGTAATAATGACGTCACTGTGATGCACAGCCACTACTATGACATCTATGCAGAAGCGTAATTTACCACCGTATGTCTTCTACCTTCCATACCTGGGCAGGATTCCCTCCGAGACCCGTCGTGGTCACCCCACCGCTGTTGGAGCCGGTCGTCCACTCGATCTTGTTGTAGTTGAAGATGACGAAAGATTGCAGGCTATCAGTGATCAGCACTGCTTGGAATGTATTTCTCTGAAACAGCCATCATCAAATATGAAACGTCATCGCCAGAGAATACCCAGTGTCGAACATCCGTCGTAACATATTCAATAGGGCGTAAGGCGAAATAGCGGTGAAAATTATATGAATGGACACTTATGAATTTATGTGTCTGAGACAGAGGTAAGTACTTCCGGTAGTCGTTTATGCTACAAAGAGCTTGGTTTGACTGCTGAAACGTTGGTTACGTTGATCCTAATCCTTTCAATAGAGTTATATAAAACGGATATTGTGGCTTCTAACGGTTAAAGTGAAAGTATCTAAAATTGTCGTTCTCACTGATAAGAGAAAAGCCAGGTCACTTTCACTGAGTTACCAACCAGAACTGGAGGTAAAATAGACCGGTGAGATCGGCTCAACAATGTCCTATTTAGATCCATGCGTAAACTTTCTGAGTGACAAAACACAAGACTGTGTGACAAGATGAATGACTTCAACTTTCCATTAGTCAACTTCCCCCCTTTTAATGCCTATATTCCAGCAGCTCAAGTCCTCGGTGTCTACGTTTCACAACTTTTGAGGTTCAAGCATGCTCTTCTTACGAAGATTTCAAAGGATGTAATATGACTGTTGCTCAAACGTTGTTCGATCAGGTTTACAACATTCAAGGTCTCAGCAAAGCTTTCAGAACGTTTTAAGGTGGACAGTGTGGTGGGCATTTAACGCATCTGTGACCAAAATGATGTCCGATGCAATTCTCCTTATGGCCTGAATCATGTGTTCCCGTATATTTTCAGGTGAACACTTGACTGGCCTTTGCATGTGTTTTGCGTATGTTTTGACCCAAAGGATATCCTTTCTCGTACAAAATGCACAATTGCAATAACACCGGCAACTATCTGAAATGCATTTTTCCTTCCTTAAGAATCTTACCTTTTGCTTGCCTTCTTGAGAAGCACCGTAAAAGCCAACATTGTCCCAAGTTGCGATAAACATCCAGTTAGCTCGGAACCTTCTCAGGGCAGGGAAGTATGTCTTTATTTCAACCGTCGCTTTATCAAGAAGTTGGAAATCACTAGACTCACGATACCACACTTTACCTCCAACTTGCACATCCACGTCAGCCCAGAATGGAGCAATAATTGGTGTTTCGGAATCCAAGGGGAAATTTTCAGGTCTATACGTTTTAAGCTGATCCAGAAATGATATTATTCCATTGTTATTTACCTGAAAAACAAAAAAAGTCCCACATTAGATTGGCTTGAAGATTTCAACATAAAAATGAAATGAATGTTGATGCACCTCCTGTAACTGATGGCATAAGACCTTGAGGCATCTTCTTGCACGCAATAACCTAACCAAAACCTTTGTTATACGGTGTATGTCAGGGATAAAACACCTCCTACACCCGATGATATTTGACCTTGAGGCATCTTCTTGTTGAACTCAAATACATACATTAACGTAACCAGAACCTTTGTTATACGGTTTATGTCAGAGATAAAGCACCTCCTGCACCCGATGATATTGACCTTGAGGCATCTTCTTGTTGAACTCAAATACATACATTAACGTAACCAGAACCTCTGTTATACGGTTTATGTCAGAGATAAAGCACCTCCTACACCCGATGATATTGACCTTGAGGCATCTTCTTGTTGAACTCAAATACATACATTAAGGTAACAAAAACCTTTGTTCTACGGTTTATGTCAGGGTTAAAGCACCTCCTGCACCCGTTGATATTGACCTTGAGGCATCTTCTTGTTGAACTCAAATACATACATTAACGTAACCAGAACCTTTGTTATACGGTTTATGTCAGTGTTAAAGCACCTTCCGCATCGATGATGTACGACCTTGGCATATCTTTCTGCATAACTCATTTGAAACATATGCATCAAAATAACCAAACGTTAACGCCTTCTCGAATCACTGTATCAAGCCTTCTCCATTTAAATTTGATTTACACTAAATCTTGAATTCGCTTCTTTAGGGTAACACCGTCTGATATGAAGGTTCACATTTCAGTGTATGATGTTGCAGCTAGCTACGTTTGAAACCACCAGCGTGAGAGCCTTCTAATGCCATATGGTACGTATCGCTGTTAAGAGGTAGGTTTCAGTTAAGACAAATATTTCTTCAACACTTTATCTACAGAGCATTGCTAGCCAAGAGAGGTGTAGCGTTACAAAACACACAGGTAAAAAACACTGTAGATGAATGACGGTACACACCTGTGCTAAGGCATTTGGATGCTGTGCCCATAGCTCATTTGTACAAGGAGGAACTGTGGTTTTGGTATACCGTGGATACTGGGGTATCTATAGAGCATGTCTACTGTGTTTTCGGTGTGTCATACTATTGTTGTGAGTTGAAACTGTACACATAAAGCCCGTGATGTATAGCACAGCCAGTAGCCATCAACAATTTCGTTTCCCGGACACTGGAGACAAGGCATATTAAACAATATCACATGTGCTACTGTTGGAAGATTTTTGTCATTTTCTCTTTTGGAACGGATACCGTTCGTGAGTATTTGTTGAAACATAGCATTGTTGTTCGGGCTTGATTGGTTCTTGAATGAAACTTTAATCATTTGTTATTTATTATTCCAAGCATACACCATAAGTGATCCGAATCAGTGTTCGCACACTCAGTATGCGAATGAACAAAAGAGTTCTAGGTTGTGTTTGGGATGCTGTGGGTGGTGTTGTGGATGCTGTGGGTGGTGTTTGGGATGCTGTGGGTGGTGTTTGGGATGTTGTGAGTGGTGGTGTGTATGTTGGGATGATGTTTGGGATGCTGTGGGTGGTTTTTAGGAACCCGTGGGTGGTGTTTGGGATGGGGTGGGTGGTGTTCAGGATGCTTTGAGTGGTGTTTGGGATCCCGTGGGTGGTGTTTGGGATGCGGTGGGTGGTGTTTAGGATGCTGTGAGTGGTGTTTGGGATGTTGTGGATGGTTTTGGTGATGCCGTGGGTGGTGTTTGGGATATTTCCGATGGTTCTGGTAATATCGTGAAGGTGTCAGTGGTTGTGATGCTGGCGTTGGTTGCAGATCAAGGGATACCTCTTTGAGGATATTTGGGCTGTGGCGGTGTCAATGGTGTTGGTGATGGTGGCGTTGTCAATGGTGTTGGTGATGGTGGCGGTGTCAATGGTGATGGTGTCGGTGTCGATGGTGTTAGTGATGGTGTCGATGGTGTTAATGGTGTCAATGGTGTAAGTGATGGTGTCAATGGTGTTGGTGATGGTGTCAATGGTGTTGGTGATGGTGTCGATGGCAATGATGGGGTGTCGATAGTGATTTGTAGATAAATGTGGACATGTTTTCTATTTTGACTATTATTATAATACGCTTTTAACATTATTACAAAAATCACGATAAGAAACACATATAACATGCTGTACTGCCGTGGGATCTCAATTGCCGGCTTTATGATTTTGTTTATAGATTTGTACATAATTAAGTATACAAAATTGTAATGTTCATATAGCAACGAAGGTAAACCTTCTCAAAGGGGTGATATTAAAGTTTGTACCATGGGACAAAAGCTCTATACCTAACTTTTCTATTTACGACTGCGGCAGATACTGTACGATGTGTTAATGGCGCATATACAATGTCAGACCTTGGTGCACATGCACTGCAAAACAAATATAAGCCATGCTGACGTAACGGATGTTTGTTGGCGAGGAAATGTGGCAGTTCAAGAATATCAAGTTGACATCCTTTGTTCCCAGTAATACTCTTTATATGCACTTTGTTGGGTTTTTTTGCGGCAAATGGGTTCAGTTTTTGCCATACATCGAGTTGCTTGGTTTTTAATGGTGTTGTTTTCTGCTCTTCGGAATAGGATAAACATTTGTTTTAGCAATCAAATGTGCACGAACACAGAAAAATCGGTTATCTTATCTGCTATTGTGTTCAACCTCTCTGGCCACGGGCTAGCCTGGAAATCAACCTTGTCCGGGACCCGCCATTGGTTCTAACGGCGTTACGGGAGTCCAACGGCTTTTGCATTTGTCCATAATTGCCAGTGAGTTTGTTTTTACGCCGCTTTTAGCAATATTCCAGCAATATCACGGCGGGGGACACAAGAAATAGGCTTCATAAACTGTACCCATGTGGGGAATCGAACCCGGGTCTTCGGCGTGAAAAGCGAACGCTTTAACCACTACCCGCCATCCTATGTCCATAACTACAGACTACGATTTCTAATACGGGAACGATATGTGGAGCCTCTGTGTCCCCTCTGGGAACCCTGCACACATACTCGGGCAGGGGGGATTCCGGATATAAATGGTTTCCAGTATCCCATGTAAACTGATTAAAGATTGTACGATGGTCCTGCTTGGTGGTCCTGCTCGGTGGTCCTGCTCGGTGGTCCTGCTCAGTGGTCCTGCTCAGTGGTCCTGCTCGGGGATTCAACTGACAGCGTGTCAACGTATCTCGATGCTCACAGGACTGTCTGTCCAGACTTGATTATTCACAGGTAATCGCGATGTACCTGGAATATAGCTGTTTGCGGCGTAAGGCAACATTCAATCACTCGGTGTATCTGGAACGGCGATTCTATCCGGTTTGGAAAATGAGGGCATGACATTCGAGGTCAAACCACATGACGAACATCACGTCGTTTCCATGGTAGCTGGCAAACGTTGACACAATTCTCATCATAAAAAATATTATCGGTTCCGCGTTGAATAAAAACTGTGCCTTTTCAAACTTAATTCCCCAATCTAAACGTCATTCTTCTGTTCGCATGACGAACGGGAAATTCGGCACCCTTCAATTATGGTTTCAAGATTTCGGGAAAAAATCGTATTAAGATTTCAAACTTTGGTAAATAAAGTACTGATTGTTTGAGAGTTTGGGTCTTGCTACTAGGCCCGGAGTGTTATTTATACTAGCTGTATAATACCCCGAGATGAAAACACATTTAATCACAGCCACACGTGTAGTTGGCAAATGTCATCTACCGCACACTCGCAACGCATTGTTGCACGTTCATCGCACGTGGTCTGCACGTGCGCAACAGATCTGACACCGCTCCGAACGTAAGGGTCGACATTTTGGACGAACATTCCAACATAACCATGACCTGCGTTACACGTTCCCGTCGGGTAAGCGATTCCAAATGCGTACAGATCTACGTTCAAAGGGAGGTAACTGCTAATATGCGAAGAACCAAGATGGCGGCTTGGGCGGGGATGTCCTAGGTAATCAGCATTTATCACAGTAGACAGGTCTTCACACATGCCGGGGAACAAAAAGATCTGTGGTGTATTTTTAGATTCTTGTGTTTATCCCGTTATGCATACAAGTAATTCCGTCCCGTGTCGATACAGTTTATCCTGGCACAACTAACATCAGTGCGTTCGCTATGAAGAAGGAACATTATCATTTAAGGTGCAGGTGCTTCTGACGTAGGGTGACATATCAATAGCTGATCCGGGGTGTGGGGGTGGGTGGGGGTGGGTGGGAGGTGTGGGGTGGGGGGTGGGGAGTTTGTTGACTTCGTGACTTGTGTATAGTTTGCACCCCACCTTTTGCAAAATCCTGGATCCGCCTCTGAATATGGTGTCAATATAATACTAATAACAGGCTATTTATATTCCGCATATTTCACTGGATCGAGTGCACTCAACAATCATTCTCAGCTCCCTGGGGAGTATGCAACCCAACGCTGCCTGTCTGGCGCTCGAAGATTAACAACCTGATTGCCATCACATCCTACCGGGTACCCACTCACTGCTGGCTGAACAGGAGCACAATTCGAACAAAGTCCCTAATCCAAGAAGACACCACCTGTTAGTTGGTTGGTTTTGTTTTGTTGTTTAACGCCGCACTCAGCAATATTCCAGCAATATGACGGCGCTCTGTATATAATCGAGTCTGGACCAAACAATCCAGTGATTAATATCTTGAGCATCGATCCACGCAATTGGGATCGATGACATGCATCAACCAAGTCAGCGAGCGAGACCACCCGATCCCGTTAGTCGCCTCATACGACAAGCATAGTCGCCTTTTGCGGCAAGCATGGGTTGCTGAAGACCTATTCTACCCCGGATCTTCACGGGTCAGACACCACATGTGTTACATGTGCTTCAGACTATGTCTCACACTGCAAGATCCCAGGTATATGGGATTGTTGTTAAAATGTTCTTATTGTAAAAACAAATCCAGTGAGAAATACTCATGAGAAATTTCATGAGAAATATTCAAGTAGCTTCAATTTCACTACTGTGTCATCTCATCGGTTGCCCAATTGGCACCGTGAACGGGGAGGGATTGCCTGTCTTTTGACAGAGTACAGTATTGAGTCACTACATCAACTTGCTTGTCTATTCTACAATGAATGACAAACGGGTCTACTCCACCACGTTTCATTAAATCATCCACACCGAGTCACGACAACGGAAAATCGTGATCACGCAGTCAGGAACAAAGAACGGGTTTTCCTTCATATTCCAGCCAGGGGGCACGGGTGGCCCAGTCGTCTAAGGCGCCGCGAT
Source organism: Haliotis cracherodii (assembly GCF_022045235.1). Classification (NCBI taxonomy): domain Eukaryota; kingdom Metazoa; phylum Mollusca; class Gastropoda; order Lepetellida; family Haliotidae; genus Haliotis; species Haliotis cracherodii. Next base: position 48,048 of record NW_027266306.1, on the reverse strand, counting down.
TCGCTGTGCAGAGTTGCGTCCCTTGGGCACGCCAGAAACCTATGATTGTGGGTTCGAATCCCGGTTCGCCCGAATTATGTTTCTAGGTTTGTCAGCACCATACCCGTGCTCGTGGGTTTCACCGAAGTGGTAAACGTCTGAGACCTGCATCACTTCGGGCTTTCCTCCCACATTAAGCTGACATGCCGTGATATAACTGGGATACTGTTAAAAGCGGCGTTAAACCCAACTCACTCACTCACTCATATTCCAGCCTCGTTTATCCGGAGAACTGTGACTGTATCATTAGCACGTCGTAAGGGGTGAATGATTCACAAAACAGGAAACGCATAGATAGGGAAGTGTAGGGACAAAACGAGATCCGCACTCAATTGGCGTGTTTCCGGTATAAAATAAACTGAAATTGAACAAATATTTGTAAACTTTGTGATTTTCGTTCAAATTTGTTCTGTCGTTTCTTTAATTCACATTTAACAAGAAGCTTTTAACATGGATAAAACTTATAAATGCTCATAACTGTACTCCAGTAAATATAAAGTTGACGTAAGTTTCAAAGAGAGCAGCAGGATTTACAATCACAAAAATAATAGCATCATCCAATAGATCAGATCGTGTGGCCCTCATCCACAAAGGGAGATAATTCTGTCAGTCGTATCGACGTTTCGTTCACTTCGAATAAAATGCAAAACAATTACATAAAGCAGCAACTATAACGCGAGTGCACCAGTATCCAACGCTGCTGCGGTCGTTCAAAGTGACAGGACTTTTGTAATACGGCTCCCAATGTAAATAAGGCCCACCCTACGCTCCAGTGCTAAGTCTACCATTACACAGCCAGTTTGAATGTAAATGAATAGCCCAAACCACAATGACGCGGCCTTCAAATACAACTCTTATTCATGCATGTATATGCAGACACCGGGTCAGGCAGTTCCCTGTTTATACAATATGTATTGCCATTTAGGAATATCAACCCTTCCCCTGCAATATTAAGAAACCTTACTCCTTTGATGCACGCACCTGCTGTGCACAGATTAATGGGATTTTGTATGGTTTCTGTATGCATTTACCTAAGCTTAAAAGCAGTGGAGGATTACATGGGATTTTGTATGTATCGAAAGTTAAACCCCGTTAATGCGGACTATGTGTGTAAACTGTGTCCTCAACCCTCAGCTGACTATATGTGTCATAACCCCTTGTGGACTGTGTGTCAAGTGTCTTGAAAGCTCACAATATATACCTGGTATTGCTTACATCTGGGAATAGGGTTTAGTGTAATGTCTATCGTGTATTCTATAACATCCTGAATACAGTTAGGGATCATGGATATTTTGGGGGATATGTTTCCGAGATTGTGTGCTCAAACTTCACCACAAATATATATCCAAAATATCCCTATATTTCGTTCAGTATACGAGAGATACTTTTTTCGTTGATATAAAGATGCTTGTTTGATATAAATCTAAAAACAGCGTCTGTTGGAACTGAATCTTTTCCACAAATTATTATCAATATTAACCTTAGTGTCAATTTCAATTGATTGTAAGTCGCTCAGTTTGATGATATATCAGACAACAACAGCCCAAAGATCATATCCTATCTGAACAGATAGACACAAAACATACGCACAATACCAAAATAATGTAATGTTACACGCCTTCGTCACAATCGTTCTAAGAAAAGGGGATCTTGATTATCACGCCCGTATTAACAAGATGTCCATTAAAGCACCTATAACATTGTGATTGTAACACAATACAATGAAAACAAGATTTGAACAAGACTTTTTTTAAATATGATTCACTGTTCGTTTAATAGCTGCAACATCTGATGTCATCTTTTGGTATTAACCTTATGTCACGGGTGTGTTGTGAAATCCTCGTCCTTTCACGGAAATAGTCATCCAGTGCATCCGAGCTGACCTAAAAATAGCCCTTTCGTGATTTATTTTGAATGATAAATGGGACTTTCAACTGTGGAAATATTTCGCAGTGACCTCTAGGGGTTTTTGTGTTTGTACTTATTTATAACATTGAGATAACACGAAAAATGCCTCATTGTTATTCATTTTTTTAATTCAGGTTTAATGTTGAATTTTCAAAGAAGATGTGTGCTAACACACATACTTGATCTCTCACAAAAATCCTTCGTCAATTATCCCAAAACTCTGCCCCATCAATATAGAAAACAAGGGAAGTAGAAGCGCTCCTTGCACTACGCCAATAACTCATTGATTAACTTATGACTGAGAGGCTTAATTGGAACGCCGTACGTGTATTGACGTTATTTAAAAGAAACATGAAATATTTCCAATTTTTCATCGTGCCAAATACATCAATAGATAAGCTGTAACGCACAGCATTTAAGAAAATATTTTCAATTTTTGCAGAAACATCGCCCTAATGAGTGGCATAAGGTGCAGTGTTGAGATGAGACCCCACCTGAGGTATAGGGTTTCAATAGCAGGTATTTCAGTATCAGTGATCTACATAGCGAATAAACGTTTATTTATATAGGTGCTATCATACATCAGTTTTCAGCCCTTGGGATCGGGCGAGCCGGGGAAATCATGGCTCATTTCGTCGTCTTTCAATAGAAGGCGTTATAAACACAGGTCATTTGGGTTACTCTAACAATCATGTTAGCAAGGACGTCATGAAGGACAGAAATAAAATGACTCGGAGCAGGTATTATAAACAAGAGGCAGGCATGAACGGTTTCAGCTTACTTTTTTTATCTATTTCTTGGTGTATTTTCGTCGAAGATGCTTGAAGTATCGAAGAAACAGAATTTCTTCACACGAGTTAATTGATTCCCAGTTAGTTTCAAAACTTTAATTTGATATTAAAAAAATACAGATAGATCTAACTTGCATAACTTAGAAAATCATTTTCATTAACACAGTGAGAAGTATAATATATTATTCATCCATTACCCACGCACTTAGATGTGTCAAAAAACATAAAAGGCTCTCCAAAAAATGTTGATAATGTATGACGCCATATCTGACTACGATCTGCACAGCTGGAGGCATAAACACCATATCGCCTAATAAGATGCAGAACTGTTACGCGCTATGGTCTAATTACCCTGTTTGTCTCGAACAGCGGATAACTCGACATATTTCCAAAACGGTCCCAAACATTTCGGGGCAACTGTATGAGATGAAGTACTGAAAGGGCAAAGACTCTGCAAACATTATTTTATTATCTGCACACAGAACCTTTGTCTGTCAATAGTTTCAGATACGTTACTTAGGTATTTCTTTCTCACACGTGCATTGGCAGGATGTTATTTCCCATTTCAGTGAGCCATTCATACAAGGAACTGAGAAACAAGGTCATAAATATATTGCCAATATTCGTAATATCACGAAATTTCTATCACGTGAGGTTAGGTGAAATTTGGTTTAACCTCGGGTCCAAGATTATTGTAGTTATTAAATAGTGACGTGCATGTACGCGTGTGTGTGTGTGTGTGTGTGTGTGTGTGTGTGTGTGTGTGTGTGTGTGTGTGTGTGTGTGCTTGTACTATTCCAGAATAATGCCCATTTTATAATGTTATCCTACTGAAATACCATGCCGCAGTTTAACACTCACTCAGACACAGTGTACTTAATCCGAGCCGATCATTCAGTGTTTTAGCCCCTGAATGCCGAGCGCCAGGCAAAAAACAACAAGTTCCGTCTTTTAACGTATTTTGGTATGACGCGGTGGACGCTCTACCACTAGACCACGGAGGCAGTCTCAATCACGTGACAATATGGCGGCTTCCGAAACGCTGGTATCAGTCAAGTCAAAGCGAAGCCAGACTACAGCGGCAGCTATAAACGCCCCGAAGCCTGACATATGACAGAAGGTGGCGGGCACACAATAAAGGCAACTTAGCATAAGGAAGAGCCGATGATTCATCTCCATTAAAACTTGAAAGTAGGTCAAAGCTAGATATCTGGAAGATTAAATTATTTCGTCTTTGTCATAATATGGGCAAAAGTAAAATTGTTTGTCGAGGTCATTGAAAGATAAACGCCGTTACAGATTCGAAAATGTCGTTTACTATTGTGCGAGTTAAGTCATATCACGGAGTTGTGACGCAGGTCGGAGACGTGGAAGCTATGATAAGGTGTACGGTGCTCACAGACCAAGGATCATATTGAGGGCAAAACTGGCATTCAAACCCATGAACAGCGGATCCTTAAGAATCAACGCCTGAGACTACTGGGTCATCAGTGTAACCGTCGCCAGCTGATTATACAGCATTTTCATTGTGAGCCCACCTACAGAAGAGAAGTTAATTATGTTAGAACTTTTAAAGTATGTTCTGCAATGCAGTCCTTTTTTCAAAACATATGGAGTCGAACTCGTATCGGCGTTAAAAGCAAACGCAATGCAGCAATACTTCCACTATACTATTAAGACGGAATAGAAAGACTCTAAAGTCTAGCAATCGGTAATTGGAACCGATGGTCAGAATCCAAGTACACCACTCGAAATGAGGAAGAGAGCAAACGGAAAGACTATAGCTTGAACCGGAAGGAGTAAGAATTCTGGGTGTCACAATCGCAAGGTCTCGAAAGGTATTGATAACAAAGGGAAACGGTGTTGCTGGTTTTGAGCACAGAGAATGATAAACATGCTTGGGGAGGAGGGAAAAACTTGGCATTGACGCACACACGCGTTGGCTATCGTAAATAACACGGCTTAAATACGCGCGTAGAGCTGCCATCAAAGCTAGGCCCGCATCAACACAGCACGGCTGCTACAAAAATCACAACTGGAGAGATGCGAAAACGGATCAGGTTTGTTCTCTTACGTACGTGAATATAAACCAAGATTCGTGCTGCCTGGTGTTAAAACGGCATGTGGGGCATACGGGGCATACGGGGCATACAGGACAGAAATAGTTTCTTTCGATTAGAGAGCAGAATAACTCGTTGATGTACACCTATGCATGTATATAGAAACAAGCGCTCAATTTTAATCATACTGTGACCTTTCAGAGAACGGTAACCCTGTTTCGAAACATTTTACAGTTAGCTATTGAAACATGTCGTGTGTACACTTTCGTGAGATGAAATGTTGATGACAATCACAATGAACTATAATTCCACCCTTTCCAATTGTAAATGACTGTAATTAAGTCTATTAGTGTTGAAAATCATGCTCCCTGTTCAGCCACGCCTTGCCTTCAACACGTAGTCTGGCGGTTTTCCACAATAAACACAACGGCATAACACTTAAAGCTGCACCTAACACCATCGTACTTTTCGCCATTAAAGTTCACGAAGTTCGTTTCTCTTTAGAACTATGGATGAAATAAACCGGCGAGAACTATTTTGCCAGGAAATGACTCTCGCAATGACGTTGTCAAAAGACGCATTCAGTTTCCAACCTTGACCTTTACAACTGACCTTCAGAAGGTCAATCACGACGTAGCCCGGTGGTTCAAGGTTCAAGCGTTGTGATGTTAAATGTAATACAGTACCGCTGAGAAGTAGTCAATATTAGCTCTCATAATAACTTCAATAGGCGTGGTTGCGTTAGCCACGTCTTCGTAGAGACATATAAGTTTTGAAGTCACCTCTGACAGTTGTAAATATTCAATGCTTTAGGGTACATATACTCTTATATCCACACGTGTGGAATTATGGCCTTAGTATTAAACCTCTCTCGTGTGTCCAAATATTTGACAAGGGCACTGAGATGGCAAAAGGAGAACATTCGTCATAATGTCAACATGATCCAGATTGACGGTGGTTAAGGCCGGAGTAGGAGTATCGGACTGTTAACTCGACAAGTATGTTGGCCTAGTTACCCGATAGTGTAGTCATATGTCATATTGATGAATGCGGCGTCGAATAACAAACAAAGTAATATTTAATACCTATAAGTCGAACATGGTTGGTTTTAGATAGTCGAGAATGCCGGAATATTGTGTACAAGCTTTCTTGAGTAAATACAAAGGACGAGGTGGGATTCCCTTTTTGACTGAACTTCGTGTTAAGCTTTAGGTTGGGCAAACCTTCAAAATATTAGATAGATACGATCAGAATTGAAATGTCTGACAAGTTTTTTTTATAATTCTTACGTTTCCATATTCTTTACATCTGACATGATAAATGACATAGGTATGGTTGAAATTACGGACCCATTTGAGCATCACTATAACAGTGAATGTTGTTACAAGTCTAAACATGCAGGTGCTGAACTGAACATGTCTAAGTCCCATTAACACGAACACATGTTAACTTCCAGAAGGATTTGTAAAAGGTTTGTTCTTTTCATAAATTATGCACTCGTGGACACAGAAGGGTCCATTGTTGGTTATGACGTCAAAACAGAATACAGCGGAGACAAGTTTTTCAGGACTGTGCCGTTGCCCATGCAATAGTCCAGAGTTACACATTTTAGGATTAACAGCGTCTCTGGACTACCGAGGTCTGGCATAATGGGTTATAAAGAATTATCACTTCGGTAATCCGACATTTACTTTCACGTAAACAGTGCCGTAGTGACCACTGCTTAAAAGGAAGTCATCGAGCGATACCCAAAGACTGGAAGATCGAGAGTAACACTCGACCTAACTACTTCAAAATAGAATTCCCATTCCGCAGAATGCGCAGGGTTATAACTACTAAAATAGCACAAAAACGTAAGCCTCATTGAAAATTAAGAAGCGCTTGGCAAAGCCCCCGATGGCTACCCTTAAAATCATCTTCCCGAGGCAAAGTCCAGTTTCCACGCATGCCGAACTAAGCTGGAATTATATTTGGCTGGACTAATGAGTCTATGCATAGTCCAATCAAAATCGCGTAACTAACTACATGGATTTCAACGTGCAAATTTCGGTCGACTGCAGGATTTGCAAAACATGAGTACCGCCAATTGGACGTCGGCAGATATTTTGCAAATCTGTTCATGTTTTTAATCAAGGTGCTCAAGTGATTTTATGCACTTCAGGGGTAAGACCTGGTTTATAACAATATAGATTTTGGTTATCGAGTAAATCGTTTTGACTGGGCGCCGCTGTTTTGTTTAAGGCAAATGCAAGTGATATATGTGATGGAATCTGATTTGTCAATTGGAGGGACATAGAAGGGACATAACTCGAAATAGCGCTACGATCGAGCTTGGAAATTCGAGCCAAGTTCGGCAAGGGGGGATCTGGACATTTGTAGTCAGTTGCCTCAGGAGATGCCTTATAATAGATAGAGTTACATCTGGAACTTACTCTCTATTATATAACGTTAAGTTCTATAGACATTTTCCTTCGTTAATATAAAAATGCACCATGCAATCACACCTACATTGGGTGATAATATATGATTTCATGGACACCTCTAGGTTTGATTATATAAGCTCCCCTTATGAGTAAGGAAACCTTACATGTAAATATTATAAATATTAATTAAATAAAGTTCAAACAATATGAAAATGTATGCAACGAAAAGCGTCCCGACATATTTAAATTCGCATATGAAACACGAGCCCAATATAACTATTATCCGGCTTTCAGCAAGTATCGATTTATATCCCGCACAGTGCACCATACATGTCACTTTATCACACCGAGATATCGGTGTAAACATGGGTGGGGTCCACTGCCGTACGTTAGGTCAGAGATTTCTCCACTATTCATTTTACTTGATTGGGCGGACCGCAAATGAGAAACTGGTTTTCGCCACAGCAGTTGTCTCCCTTGGGCTATACAAGTCAATAAAAACCGAGTTATTTTGAATGAGATTCACATTTTGTCTCGCATGTTCTGTTAAGGATATTTTTTTGCTAAGCTGCAGATCAAACTACATTGAAATATAATATGCACCTGTGCATTTATCATGATGTTGGTAGAGGAAATACTGCTAGCATATTGGCGAGTGTTTCAGAAGCAGAAGGTAGCGCAATGTTATATCAGGTGTATTGAATACCCCATTTTGAAATAATCTGAATAGTTAGATGATTTAATAAGTTTCAATACTGAATTACATTTACCAATGGCCACAGTTTGAAAATGTTGCTTCACTAGGTCTTTATGCACATAATATTTCACGTAATATTTCAAGTGTAGGCTGGTTCTCGTGAACGCATGTTTAGTATAAAATAACCACAGTGAGTTGGGTTTAACGCAACGTTGAATAATATTTCGCTATTATACCACGGCGCGTCAGCTTAACGTGGCAAACCAAGGGTCATAATAGCGCTGAATCTTGGATTGAAGTCCTGATATTGCGTAAATACGTTTATTGTACAGTGAAGTGAGATGAATTGAATAAATTACATATTGCATATTACACTTTACTTATTTAATATTACATATCACATACTTTACATGGCTTTACACTACATTACCTTTCACTTTACTCTGAAAGAGGTGCACAGTTATCAGTGTCACAAATGAGCACTTTCATTTATTTTATTTTCTCAAATTACACACGCGATTTTCCCATTACTTATGTACTGCCCTTAATCTTCCCAAATGCCGGTTATCGTGCACACACCAGAGAACGGGACAATCAGTGACTGTATGGGACCCCGTCGAGTCTACATGACGTTATCACCCTGAAGGCGGCTATCTTCGCCTGCAGTGCATTCTGGTTAGAAAATAACCTGTATTTATTGTGAAAAGTTATCTCTTTTCGGCATTTGTTGCAGAATTTATTTGTCTTTTTTTTCTCCCATTGTCTATTTCGGGTACAGTGGTCTGTACCTTTTCTTCTCATTTACAAAGAAAAATATAGAGATAAAAGAGCCTGGGAGTGAGTCACCACCTTGCAGTACCCAAACCGCCATCCACATAGCGTTATGTAGCTAATACACCTAGATAATTCGACAGTTAAGGTGATAGTAACGTTGTTTCTTACATATCTATCGTAGAAGAATCCGTTATCACACAATTATCGGGCATATCAATGAGATACTGCGTGATAGTAATCAAAGGGAGAGTGTCTGCTGGTGATTAACGCTGCTTTAAGGTCTTCTCATACCGCTGTGTGTACGCTCAATATGGAGGGAATCTCAAGTCGAGTATACAGTAAACTACGGTTATAACGAACTCAAAGGGACCACAAATTTAGCTCGTAATAACCGTAGTTCGTTGTAAGCATATATACATCATATATATGTAAAGGCCGGGCCTTAAAATAAGTTCGTTATATTGGTGAGTTCGATATAAGACGTAGTTTACTATATATACTACTAAGTATATAAGATGTTCACAAACCAGGAAACATAGTGGGAGAAATCGGATCCTTCCGGCTAAGGGACACAATTCTTTAGTTCGCGTTCGCTGATGATTAGGGATTATCCATGCCTATGGATATATATTGAATATAACATTGTTTTACAATCTGATTGGAAGAAAACACAAGATAATTGTTATATCTATTCATATGAGTAAGGAGGAGCAGGGTTTCCCCCGACTTGTAGCAAAATTCCAATCATATCACCATAAACGGGATTTATATATTGTACCCATGTGGTAATCGAGCCCTGGTGTTCTGTGTGATGAGCTAAGGCTTTAACCACGAGGCTCAATCTAACCATGAGCATAGCGGCATATGGTTAATATACAGATAGCATGTGATCAACCATGTCCACTCTGAGAGTTATGTACTATCAGTGAAGTTACTTGTATTTCGTATCTGGGTTGACCTTTATTACCTTCAGGAAACCAGTGTCTGAATGGTGGTGTTAACTGGCATGTAACATTGTATGTGCATCTATCATGATACTGTCTGGTACCCACCGACACACGATGTGTCTACAAACCAGTCTGTGTGCATGGATAGTCGCTTTCATAGTTCTATCTCTGCTATTTATTAAACTGGACATAAAATATTTCAAAGGTCTATGTTTTGCACTGTACGAGCTTTGCTGCTAGCTTCCGCCGTTCTTTTATCATCATCCATCCATCGAGTGGGTACCCGTTAGTGCTTAACCTGTATACTTCCCAGGGAGCTGAGATTGCAGTTTGATTCCACACAGGTTCTGTGACTGGGGTAATGATGGCGTGTGTCAAGAACATGATATATCTATCTACAGTGGGCTATCATTATTCCCATCATCATCCCATTATTAATTATATATTTATCCTGAATTGAAAGATTCGTCAACAAATGTCAAAAGATCTCTTTTTTCAAAGCCCACAGTTACAATAACACGATCCTAAATGAGACAAATAAAAACACCTTTTTTTATTAACGGGGTTAAAGACTAATTACGTTAACTGCTGGAACCAGCTTGGTGTCAACGACCCCCCATGAAGGTGCTACTGCGCATGTCAACCTTGATATGATTCATTACGTGCACAGCAAGACATGTGAAGAGTAGTCCCCCTTTGTAGAAGCCCTGATACACTTAGCGTTGGGACTTCGGGCGAGACGTGATCCTTCAGGCTGTCTTTTTTAAACATAGATATATAATACAACGGTGTTATTATGCTAGAGCTCGTGTACCGACAAATAACTACAGAGTACACCAATGTCGAAAATGAAACAGTCTATAACCCACAATAACCCTCCGTAATTGTTTTATGATCTTAAAGCAAGTCACCTGATGTTCACAGTTGATATCCGCTTCGTTTGCATCGTGTTGCATGCGTTGCAAAGATAAAAAGGTAGTCATCGAGCGCCAATTTCAAACGCTGCTTATCCAACAATCATCGTGCTATTTTGTAGCGTCCGTAATGTTTCCAACACAAAGTTTCCTTATTTCGTAAGACTGGTGTCGTGTGCAGAAAGGGCTTTCCATTGTGACGTATTAAGGTCACGCGTTTCGTTCCGTCTTCCAGTCGGTATTCACATTCGTATCTTTATACCACGGCAAACAGTCCATTCAAAATAGAAACGACAAAATCAGCAGTATTCTGTTGTCACGAGGCAGTATTCTGTTCCCATTGCGCAGTTTTCTGTTCCCATGAATCAGTATTCTGTTGCCATGAAGCAGTATTCTGTTGCCATGAGGCAGTATTCTGTTGCCATGAGGCAGTATTCTGTTTCCATGAATCAGTATTCTGTTGCCACGAGGCAGTATTCTGTTGCTATGAGGCGGTATTCTGTTCCCATTAATAAGTATTCTGTTGCCACGAGGCAGTATTCTGTTGCCATGAGGCAGTATTCTGTTGCCATGAGGCAGTATTCTGTTGCCATGAATCAGTATTCTGTTGCCATGAAGCAGTATTCTGTTGCCATGAAGCAGTATTCTGTTGCTATGAGGCAGTATTCTGTTGCCACGAGGCAGTATTCTGTTGCCATGAGGCAGTATTCTGTTGCCACGAGGCAGTATTCTGTTGCCATGAGACAGTATTCTGTTGTCATGAAGCAGTATACTGTCGCCATAAGGCAGTTATCTGCCCCAAAGAGGATGTGTCTATGCTTGTCTTCCATACATTGGCAGAAAATGATGTACCGCGAAAACGCATTCGTCACTGAAATTATCAACGACGTCATCGGCACATCAACGTCACATCCCAACATCCTTTCCACATTTAGAAGTAGAATCAGATATATCTGCAGACTAATTTGTCTGATGATGAATTTGAAGCTGTCGATATACTGATTGAAATAAATAAGGAAACGGATAAAATAGAAAGGATATTTCTAATAGCCCATTAAAACCTATTTCAATCATTGGGTAATATGAAAAGGAATAATTCATTATCGAAAGCAGCAAAGTTCTCCTGTTGTACTTCTTTGGTGCCCCTTTCTTCTTATTGCCAGTATATTACCTTTTCGTTTTCAAGACCAATTTCTGTGTCAGCGAAATTAATGTCCGTTTTTATTTAATTCATTGCTACGAGAACATTACGTTCCCTGTGAAGATTGGGAAAGAATTCCAGATATTTCTTGGCGTTTTCAACGATAAGTGCAGAAGGGTTGCTGAACCTGTAATAGGGGGATTCTTGACTCTCCCTAACTTCGTCCAGCCTGCTGTCTTGTTAATACAGGAGTGAAACTTGTAGAGGCAATCGTCGTGAGAACCTGGATAATGTACGGATGACACTGTTGTCTTATCTAAGGGAGAATACTGTTGAGCATCAATGATGTTCCTGTATGCGAAATAAGAGCTAGGCGTGGTTAGAAACTATGGCGAAGAAAACAGCTGTAGAAACACAGATGGCGCTTAGGTTTTACCCAGGGGGCAACAGGCAAAATGGTTGCAGCTATCAGCGCCCTGTTCTCAGATGACTGAGAGCCTTGTCTTGCCTTGTCTTGGCCCCAGATGGCGCCAGAGTCGGAACCAGCATGCGAGAAAACGCATATTGTACCAACACATGCACTTCCTTGTCAGGACATGGTGACCTTGCTAACTGATTGAATACATAAATACTTATGTATATTCTGTAATTCAAATCTTACATACATCTAAATGACTACCACGGTCGACAAAGACACCCATATAACGAACAGTGCATCAGCTAAAAATAAATGATAAATATGAAAAGTAATAAAAATGTTCGTCATTACAATCCACCACACCAGTGTCGAATATAAACGGCCGAAAAGGAATCTCATTTCGTCAAACATTTCAACACTTGTGTCTTAATATGTGAAATCATGCGTTGTCATTGATAATTTGTAATGACTATATTACCTCTCTATTGGTGTTAACAATTATACAAGGTTAAATAAGACATGACTTGCAAGTTTCGGCTCCTTTGCGTGTACGTGTCACTAAAGGCGTATCTAACTCCATGGAAATTGTAAGGCCTAGTGATGTGAATTGCACTCAGATAAAAGGATGTCTGTTTCACGATGCTCTCTCTGGGGTCCGCGCGATTTGATCCGGGTTGACTGAAAAAGTGGGATTTCGTATTCTCTCCCGGGAATGTGCACGAAATATCAAAACGAACAATAAGTTGAATCATGGTAGACATGCGAAATAACATGTGTGCCAGTTTCACGAACAATAGGTATGCATAAACTATAGACTAACGATGTAATATACTATTGAAGTTATGAAATATATAACCACCATCCCCAATTAACATATTTCGTATTATTCTCATCATAACAGAACACTCAAATACACAAGAGAAAATCCAGGCCATATATGAGAATGTTTTACGCTAGGAACAAACCGGGGGTACTTTATATGCAAAAAGTCGTCATAATTCCCAGAAATCCGGAATAGCAATGGCCTGTTATCGTTGTTTATGAATTGACCGATAGAGGGCGCTGGCAGTCACATTCCCGGACGTGAGCCCAACGGGGCGCCCTCTGGCGTCAATAATCATTAAAAGGGCGTATCCGCAGAGCTGCAGTGGAGGGCATGCCAGCTTAATAGGGCATTAGCACTCGAACTCCACCTTGAGGCCCGTGTTTATGTTATGGGTTTAGTATACAGCCCCGACAATGGAACTGCAGCATCCCCACAGTTAGTACGCTTGCAGGATACCACAGAACAGCTTACTATCAATTTAGGATGAGGCTGGATGCCTGCAACTTAAAAAATATGAATTGTAGTTATTGATGCTGAGAGATGCTTTCGACAGTATACGAATTACATTGTATATCTCGGTGTGTCAGTTTGATGTGGGAGGAAAGTTCAAAATGACCATCAATTAGTAGAACAGAAAGTTACCATTTTGCTGAAAACAATTAGGATGGTGGTGCTAGCAAACCAAGATTCACGGGGGAAATCTGGGATTCGAACACACGGATCGCGGCTCCTTGACCAATGAGGTTCCCGTTACAAAACAAAATGGAAAGAATATTCAATTATATAGTTAAACAATTCTAAGCCAAAGGCACATGTCCTTATAAAATTATATCACATAGTTTGAAGTGCTGTTACAACTAATATATATAAATAAGGTAATCTATATATTTACAATTCAGACGAACATTTCCTTACAACAACGGATGGAAAGGTTGTCAACATGTTTATGAATCGCCACATCGAAAAACTACTTACAAAAATAACCACCCAAACCTCATCATTTAATATAAAAATATCATTTTCTTGAAAGAAATCGAAACGAAACATTCTGTGATTCATAATGTTATACTTCGACAATGTTCTTACTCATGTTATGGCAGGAAATACAAAATAGACATTAAAGATTCTTTTCATCGACTCCTACGTTTCCGGTAACATGTCAACCTTTTAGCCCCAGACAAAGGCAGAAATGAGTGTTTTCAGATGAAGATTCAGTAGGGAACGACCGCACAATAGGGGCTGAATTATGCGTGTATTATACCCGGTATTGCAACGGTCTATGAATGAGCTGATGGTTGTTCTAAAGACGATACGCTCTGGTGGCTAGTGTTAAGCCATTGTCATTTCTAATGCGCACTTGGCTGAGGCCTACAAATGTACAGGACCTTAATTAAGTTAAGCGATAACCTACTTTCGTCGAGACGAATCATTGACCAAACTTACAGAAGCTACAGAGGACAGGGTTATCATATGTGGGTACACGTGCAAAAAATTAATTCATGTGCTTCTTTAACGGATGAGCCTCAAATTATGCAAAAGATGAATGAAAATCAAATTAACGTGTCTAACTGAGAATATGTTTTCATTTTTTCAAAATGATTTTGTGGAAAACAAACATATAAGCTACTGATATTTTTCAAAATGACATCTTCCATTCTTGTGTTATTAAAATTAATTAATAAGCACACTTAAATAAAATAAGTTATTACTACTAACCCATCTCTACATTTGGGGATTGAAGAATTCGAGCCCATATTTATATGATCCTGACACTCCAAGGGAAGCAACTCTGTATTACGGTGTCTGATACTGCAAGGATATACACATACATCAACGTTTTAGGCATACACAAAACAATAGTTGCCAACTTGACAAACGTTTTTTTTCCCATATGCTTAAATTCCCGTTACATCATGTACCTGAAAAATGGAACTACCCAAACACGTGACTGGAGATTGCCGGGAGGTATCGCTAGAGTGTGTTGTAATCTTGTGCTAATCACGCGAGAGTTAGCGAGAGCATGGCGACGTGTTCTAGGCCGCGAGTCCAACCTTAGGTAAACTATTGCAGGGGAATGACGACATTATGCCAGTGTTACAGTTCCGCGAGACTGCTCTGAATATCCTCCGTGCTCTATAGACCGCAGGTATAATGGCTTGTAACGCGGGAAGTCGAGAAACTACCTTGTTGTACGTCGCACTGCGCAAAAAAAAACACTAATCAGGATCTGTCAATGATGTGCGTCAAAACATATGCGCTTGTGTATACGACGGAGCCCAGTTTCACCTCTAAAGTTGTACGGAACATAGAGTAATACATTAAAGTGAATGGGTGTGGTATTACGCCGCTTTGAGGAATAGTAAAGATATGACACGGTGTGTGTGTGTGTGGGGGGGGGGGGGGGGGAGGGGGGGGGAGAGGTACCATGCATGCGAATAACACATCAAATCACGAGGAATCAACGCAATAGCCACAAGGCTACCCAATCGCTCTAATCTGTGTACTGAAACGCCATTATTAATTTCAATGTCGCTGAATTTAAACATGAGGACTAAATATTAAGAATATGAAAATACATATTTTGGTCATAAGAAGAATTAGATACAACTCAAATTATTGCATTCGAAGAAATCTCAAAGATACAATGACGTCTTGGTATTACACGTGTTTACGTCAACAACCCAGAGTAACATATAGACTTTTAAATCTTTTATCCCACAATAACATTCCCCTTCATGTTTTATACCATGCTGATTTCATACAGCTAGTTGGGCTTACCTATTTTTATCGTCTGGGTTTAATTAAATTAAACGTAGATATTCCGCATTCATGGTGCAGAACTAGTCCACGCCCCGACAAAAATAACGATTACTTAATTAAATGATTACATGACAAGCCATACACCTACACAAAAATTCCAGAATAACACAGTCTCCTCCTTACAGATTATAGACGCTAATTAGCGAGATCCAAAACAAAGCCCTTTCCCGTCCTTACGTACATACTTAAATCAATATCGACAACGCGTTGCCAGGGAAGCCCACGTCAGTGGAGATTCGTATGAAAAATATAATAGATTATTTCTAGCAAGTATATTGACTAGGTTCACCTAACGTCGGAAGTATATGCTCTCTTATGTGTAGCGTTGTTAGGAAAACAGTACGAAAATGGCCTGACTACACGCTGTTACGATCTAAGCTGTTTGGAAATATTAATATGTACCATGTAAACATCACAAAGCCGCATCCGTTTGATATAAATGTGATATTATTGGGTCGAAGTAACCTGTGTCGAAGGTGCACTAGAAACGTCAATTTGGATACACACACGTTTATAGTTACGGGAACCTTTGCGGGACTGCACATACAATGTAGGGCGTTGTCTCTCATAAAACCCTAAGCTATTCACATGGCTGGGGAGCAGATTTCGCCTATTGATAAAACATACACGAGGTATAGAACGCTATCACCATCGGAGACCTTGAAGGTATATTTGTTCACAATACTTCCCAAGGAAATGTTGCTTTCATGTTTTTATTACTTTCAACCAACTGGGATTAATCTTGTGGTTTTTGTGGCACGTAATTGAAAATTACATTTCAACATGGATTTTTTTTTTATACCGAAATGAAAAACACACAAAGCAGATTGAATCGCTTAAAACTAGTGCCTAGGACACTATCACTTCAATAAACATTTGTAAAAGACAGACACTTTAAAAGTTACTGCCAGCATCGATATTCAAATATTTACATCATAAATACTGAGAACTAAAGTCTAACACTATATTCTAATGATTTGAACAACATATAATGTCATCATAAGCAGAAATATGCATGTCCAAAAATGAACTTCTTCATTTTCTCGGGAGATCCAAAAACGCAATTTGGGAGAATTTAAAAGCATGGATAAAACAAGGTTAAAGTTAAAAATATCGCAAAACGGAAAATATATGATAAGGCCCACTACATTGGCAGCGATATCGAAAATTGGATTCGAACTACTGCAAGTGTCATACGTGGAAACAAGCTTGTGAAATTTCAGCTTCATTGGCCCAGTGGTTTCCAAAGAGATCATGTTATTAGTGCACGGAAATACACTCTGAACTTAATCACATGGCTCGTGTGCAAAGGTGAATTAAAGGTCAAACTGTAAAATATCGTGATTGCAGATGAACATATGTGTTGAGCCCCAAAACTAACTACAAATATACCAAATGTCATTACATTTTGAATAGACATGACCATGTAATAGCCATACCAAGTTTCATCTTGCATGTGGTCGAACAGCAAATGTCAAATTAAATTCAAAATCTAAAGTTTTGCAATAAACAGAACTTTTCTGTGAAGTCCCACAACTAGCCAATGTCAATCCACTTTGACAAAAAATGGTCTACCGGGTACCCGTTCGTTATGTGGAAGTTGTTATAAAAACCATCATCAGCTCTCATATTGTCATCGTCGTAATGTCCTACGAAATTCGAGGTCTACGTATGTCAACATGCGGAAACCCTTTCATTGGTTTTACACACAGATACTATTGTCTGTTCGGTCATTTCATAAGAAGTTGTGACGTGCGAACAAACAGACGGCCCAGTGCTTCCTGGTGTCAATGGAATGCCGGATTAACCATCTATAATTTCTGTCACATATAGTCTTCAAAACGAGAGCCAAGCCACACCTGGCACCCTGAAATCGTATATAGTGATATTGATGTTGTAGTGATGTGAATAGTGAGTGAGTATGGTTTTACGCCGCTTTTAGCAATATTCAAGCAATATCACGACGGGGGACACCAGAAATGGGCCTCACACATTCTACCCATGTCAGGAATCGGATCCCGGGTCTTCGGCGTGACGAGAGTACGCTTTAACCACTAGGCTACCCGACCGCCCGTAGTGATGTGAATAAACGTTCCCAAAAGTCTAACTAACGAGGTTTCGATCTGAAACTCGAAGCGGTCATCAAACTTTCGAATTATCCGAAGTCTGAACTAACGAGGTGTTTACATTTGACAAGACGTATTTTGGTCAACATCCCCCCTTTTTTCCGAGATAAGCGGGTCCTGAGAAAAAAAACAGTATCTCTGTATCCAGAGAGAATACGGTACTGCTGTGGCCACTTGCAAAGTGATCCTTGGCTGGAATCTCGCGATATGACGTGTTAGTAGTGTTAAGAGGGGTGGTATCAAATTTACTCTAATTGATGTCACTGTACCACTGTGTCCTCAGTGGCTACATCGAAGAAGTCCGCATTTCCTTGGCATAAGATCCTTCTACAGAGGGCATCACAAGCTACGTGATTTCCTTGATCTGTTGACAGATTCGTTTTGAAATGGCCCCTCAAGTGAGGCTAAGTGTCACCTAGCCCTGCGACCGACACATCAGAGGCCACAGCGGTCTCATCCCACCCATCCGCCATCGTCGACTGCGGCTTGAGACCAATGCCACTTCCTGAGGACGTTACCGGTGACGCCCACGGTCCCACTTAAGTCTCAGCAGGAATACATTGGAATAGAAGCAACGGTGAAAGATGAAAGTTCCGCGCAAAACTGTTTGTATGGTGGGGAGGGGTGCAAATAATGGGTCTATGTTGTATCCTTGTTGGTATCAAACTCGTATCTTGCAAGGAGCGAGAGAATTAACTAACCAATGTATTACAGATTAGGACATACGGACCAGGTATCGTTGTTTACGCTACGATATCTGGTATCGGTACTAATATATTTCATATAATTCTTGTGAAAACGGTTATCTCCCTTGTAGACGAGTTTTCTCCCTGGAGTTGGTGAATTCAAGTAACGACGTAATGTCAACTCTTTCCGAACCATAACGGTCATAATGTCAATGACAATTGAACAGCGAAGGAATGGCTAGGTGTGGTTGTCGTAAGCTGACAGTGAGTGAGTGAGTTTGGTTTTACGCCGCTTTGGGCAATATTCAAGCAATATCACGGCGGGGGACACCAGAAATGGGCTTCACACATTCTACCCATGTCGAGAATCGAACCCGGTTCTTCGGCGTGACGAGCGAACGCTTTAACCACTTGACTACCCGACCGCCCCTTGTAAGCTGACAGTGACTTAACAGATACGCATTATGTGTTTTCATATTTGCGCGTGGTCTTAAGATTCCAATGCCCGGGGCCTTTGAAGTACAATTACAAAATTAAGTGAAAGAGTAAGTGAGTGCGTGTGATTTTACGCTGTTGTGAGCAATATTTCTGCAAACGCAGTGGAGGACACTAGAAAACGGGCTTCACACATTGTACCCAGGTGGGGAATCGACCCGGCGTAACTATCAAGTTCTTTAACCACTAGGCTACCCTACCGCCCCGACAAATCTAAGACGACAATAGCTAATTACAGCTTAACATGTGGGGAATCGAACCCGAGCCTGCAGCGAACGCTTTAACCACAAGGCTATCTACTGGAATATAACTGGAATACTGTTAAAAGCGGGGTGTTAAACCCAACTCACTCACTCACTCACTCTTAATTATACATCACGTGAATCGTGCAGAACATAAGGAGTAATAAAACACTTGTCAGTCGCAGATCCAACATTAATCCCTTCTTATCTTATCTCTCACATTTATTATGTCCTTCAAACGTCTTGATAAAGACGGCGGGAGCTAATACGGGACCTTGCCCTACACCATGTCATTTGTCACCAGGAAGAAACAAGGTCACTCTGACATAATAACCCAGGTAAGAACTCGGGTAGAGATGGTAGATGGGTGTAACTATTACCCGTGTAATTTATGTTACCTGTATAAATATACAATGACAACATGAAGGTGTGTACATGGCCCGAATCTCAAGTAACACCCGGCCATTTTATCTTAGGCTGCGTGTTACCTTTGATTTAAATATATTTACAAAATTGTGGCCCTTCAAAAGATTTAATATTTCTATTTTACTCTGAAATTATGAAAGGAATGAAAACTGAACTTTGAGTCAACAACAATATCGAGTTACAAGTCTTCAGATTCAACAAAGGTGTGATTTTTAAGAGCTTTGATTTATGAAGAGCATTAAAGAAAGTCATCGAACTATAACAAACGGCTGGAAGATTTAAAATAGTAGACGACCTCAAAACGACACGATGAAATTGTCTACGGAATAACTATCAATACCATTTTGATTGAATGTATCTTGAAAAAAGAACTAGATAACCTCATGACACCGACATTTTACATTAATTTTAGGCTGGTTTGGCACCCAACAGCACTTAAAATGAGCGTCTAATGGCTACCTTAATCCAAAAAGCTGTGATGATACTGTTTAAAGCTATGAAACCTAACTCCCTCACTCTTCAACCGTATAATTCATAGTGTTTTGTATGTTTGTTATTTAACGCCACACTCAACAATATTCCAGCTACATGACGGCGGTCTGTAAATAATCGAGTCCAGACAATCCAGTGATTGACATCATGAGCATCGATCTACGCATTGGGATACGATGACTTGCATTAATCATGTCAGCGAGTCTGACCACCCGATCCGTTAGTCGCATTTTAAGACCAATTCTAACGCGTATATTCACGGGGTCTTACATTGTGTGAGAGAACTAGTTAAAGCATAAATGACGAATAGACTCTCAATAATGTCCATACAGCACGATCAAGTTTACATCGCAGATTTGAACTAGCACTGAGACGATTAACTTCTCCGTGTCTCTCACCCAGTGCATGTTTCAAACGGGAGCTGTGATGTATATCAGATAAACATAGGGCACGGTGTTGTGGTGACAAACATAATTGGAAAATGAGCAGAACATTGCCGCGCTGGAGCAGAGAGGACAGAGTGTCAGCACTTCACACCGCTGGATATCTGATCGTATCTCGGATGTAGGGAAAAACTCGTTGGAAATCACATGGGGTTGCCCAAGTAGATAAGTCAAGCGAGAGGTAATCTTTAATCAGCTTCATCGTTGGTTTTGAAACGGGATTATACAAACATGGATACCACTCTATAAGAGCCTGTGCGTATTGTTTAATGACGTATTTCTGATTTCCAGGGGGGTTAGCTTCATGTTTGCTCAAAGACCAACGCAAAGCAGGTTGAAGACGTTTTATCACTATTGGTGTAATTTGCGGAGACAAGGTGCAATAATTAGGACGAATCCATGATTAGAGTAGCATACAGCCGCCGAAATAAAGGCATGTACATGGTTAAATACATGATTCTGTTTAAGGACCCATCGAGTATTAGGGAATGCTCAAGTCTCTTAGAGGGCACGGGTGGCCCAGTCGTCTAAGGCGTCGCGATTCGCTGTGCAGAGTTGATTCCCTTGGGCAGGCTTGAAACCTATGATGGTGGGTTCGAATCCCGGTTCGCCCGAATTATGTTTCTAGGTTTGTCAGCACCATAGCCTTGCTCGTGGTTTCACCGAAGTGATAAACGTCTGAGATCTGCTTCACTTCGGGATTTCCTCCCACAATAATACTGTTAAAAGCGGCGTTAAACCCAACCCACTCACTCACTCAAGTCTCTTAGCCGAAAAGGGGATGAGTATAGGCTGCTGAACCTGAGAAGGGAATGAAGGTGGACTGGGGGCGAATGTGATGCACAGGGTCTGTAAGAATAATCCACGAGCGGCAGATCCTGTATGGCCAAGGGACGCAAATCCGCTAAAAGACACATAAAACCCCTGTAACCTTCGTATGTCGCTTAGAGTTCAGATAAATAACTGTGAGTTAAAACATCATGGAAAAATACTATATCCATGTTTTAAATAATGATGTAAATAATAAATATTTGAAATAACGCCCATCTTCAATAACCAATTATTATTGATTTCGGTGTCAGATGTTTGCAGTTCCTTAATTCGTTTCCGATTTGTATTACTTTAAAAATATATTTAGAATATTATTTCTTTAAAACCATGTACACACGTTTTGCTGACGTCATCATCTTTGAGTGCAAATAGGTAAGCAAGCAGGAAGCGGCATCAACCGTTCCGTTACAAGCGCCGCCGCAAGAAGTTTGGACAGCGAGGGAATTTCATGCAGTAGACATATTTCGTAAGATAAATATAGCCGAGATACCGCACTAGGGCGCTTAGTTTCTGGATTCTTCAACAAACTTAGCTCAGAGCTAAATTAAGGTTTACATTTATTCCAGATGATTGCGATTAAGGCCCCAGTCCGTTCTTCACAGGTATGAAGTACATAATCATGTTTATATTATTTTGCACGTGTGACGTTGCCATAGCCACAAGACGTAATCGTTGCTTACAGCACGTTCATCATATAAGTAAACAGGTAGCATATTATTTGGAAAGAGTGGGGGAATTATGAATGTTGCCATGTCTCGGTCATTCGAGGCTGCAGTTTATTTTGGGATCGCCAAATGGATATGATGGATTCATGGTGGAGGTATGGATGGTTATGTAGCTGTGTCGGCACTGGTGCGAGGGGTGGGGGGTAGGGATGTTGTTTGGGTGGTTGCATTTGGGGACGGGGTTTTTAAGGGCAGATGGAAATGATGGACTCATTGTGCAGGAAATATGGATGTGTGCATGGAACTTAAAGTGAAAGTAAATATGAGTGTCCCTTCTGCTAAATTACTGAGTGCAACTGTGCTAAATGTGTGAGTGTTCCTTCTGCTTAATTATTGAGTGCCCCCCTCTGCTATATGTGAGTGTCCCTTCTGCTAAGTTATTGAGTGCCGCCCTCTACTAAATGTGAGTGTCCCTTCTGCTACATTATTGAGTGGCCCCCTCTGCTAAATGTGAGTGTCCCTTCTGCTAGATTATTGAGTACCCCCCTCTGCTAAATATGAATGTCCCTTCTGCTACATTATTGAGTGCCCCCCTCTGCTAAATGTGAGTGTCCCTTCTGCTACATTATTGAGTGTTCCTGTGCTAAATGTGAGTGTCCTTTCTGCTAAGTTATTGAGTGCCCCTTCTACTAAATGTGAGTGTCCCTTCTGCTACATTATTGAGTGCTCCTGTGTTAAATGTGGGAGTGTCCCTTCTGCTACATTATTGAGTACTCCTGTGCTAAATGTGAGTGTCCCTTCTGCTACATTATTGAGTGCCCCCCTCTACTAAATGTGAGTGTCCCTTCTGCTAGATTATTGAGTACCCCCCTCTGCTAAATATGAATGTCCCTTCTGCTAAGTTATTGAGTGCCCCCCTCTACTAAATGTGAATACCCCTTCTGCTAAATTATTGAGTGCTCCTGCGCTAAATGTGAGTGTCCCTTCTGCTACATTATTGAGTGCCCCTGTTCTAAATGCGAATGTCCCTTCTGCAAAATCACTGAGTGCTCCTGTTCTAAATATGGGAGTGTCCCTTCTGCTACATTATTGAGTACTCCTGTGCTAAATGTGAGTGTCCCTTCTGCTACATTATTGAGTGCCCCCCTCTACTAAATGTGAGTGTCCCTTCTGCTAGATTATTGAGTACCCCCCTCTGCTAAATATGAATGTCCCTTCTGCTAAGTTATTGAGTGCCCCCCTCTACTAAATGTGAATACCCCTTCTGCTAAATTATTGAGTGCCCCTGTGCTAAATGTGAGTGTCCCTTCTGCAAAATCACTGAGTGCTCCTGTGCTAAATGTGGGAGTGTCCCTTCTGCTACATTATTGAGTACTCCTGTGCTAAATGTGAGTGTCCCTTCTGCTACATTATTGAGTGCTCCTGTGTTAAATGTGGGAGTGTCCCTTCTGCTACATTATTGAGTACTCCTGTGCTAAATGTGAGTGTCCCTTCTGCTACATTATTGAGTGCCCCCCTCTACTAAATATGAATGTCCCTTCTGCTAAGTTATTGAGTGCCCCCCTCTACTAAATGTGAATACCCCTTCTGCTACATTATTGAGTGCCCCTGTTCTAAATGCGAATGTCCCTTCTGCAAAATCACTGAGTGCTCCTGTTCTAAATATGGGAATGTCCCTTCTGCTAAATTGTTGAGTGCTCCTGTGCTAAATGTGAGTGTCCCTTCTGCTAAATTATTGAGTGCCCCTGTGCTAAATGTGAGTGTCCCTTCTGCAAAATTGTTGAGTGCTCCTGTGCTAAATGTGGGAGTGTCCCTTCTGCTAAATTGTTGAGTGTCCCTTCTGCTAAATGAGCGAGTGTCCCCATCTTCGAAACGAATAAGCAATAAATTATGTCATACACGGTATTTAAATGGGTGTAAGACGCTGAGATAAGTAGATGCAGGTATGCCATGAATGGAGAACAAAATACACATGCAAGTACAAGTCTCATTTATACAGAACAGACACAGTCAAGGCGTTTTAGATGAAAACATACCAATAAATAACGAAACCCAAAAGCTACTCAACGTGTATACTTCACACACGTAGAGGCGTTGTGGTTATAAAGTAAGCTATATAAAGCTACAGGGATGATTTATAGCAAAATTATGTCACTTGACGTCATCCTGGTCGGAATATTGTGACAGAACGCATCGCTCTACAAAATTAGCTTCATATTTGTCTGAGACGATACATCCAGCGAATAAGACACTGCATCATGCGCAGACCTTAGGCTGCAAGCAGGGGAGACTCAACAAAAGTGCAACATCAAATGTTGTTCGTTGTGGATCATCTTCGCGAGGCAAGGGCGTTTACTGACCATAAGAGTCCAGTTTCCACTCTTGCCGAACTGGGATGGAATTTCGGAGTTACATTTTGGCTGGACTAACGAGTTTATGCAGAGGCCAATCAAAATCGCGTGACAAACTAGAAATCCGGTTCGCAAACAACATGGAGACAACGTGCAGATTACGGTCGACTGCAGGATTTACAAAGTATGTGTACTCCCAACTGGGCGTCGACAGACATTTTGCAAATCGTTTCATGTTTTTAATGAAAGTGAGTTGATGCACTTCGCGAGGTTGCACGTGATTCCAAGGGGATGATCGCCTGGTAAAGGTCACCCTCGATAACACCTGTGCTGAAAGACACGTGCACAGACCCACGTGGGGTTGACAATCCAAGCATCATAGTCGGAACTTCGTTGTAAACGGGCGCTTTGGCCATCTTATCTCCCAATAGATGTTTCTGCTCGTATAATATGAACATTGCTTTATTTATGAAAAGAGAGTTTGCTCTACCCCCATGTGTAGTGTAATGTAAAGTACAGTGTAAAGTATAATGTAAAGTACAGTGTGATGTATACTGTAAAGTACAGTGTAAAGTATAATGTAAAGTACAGTGTGATGTATACTGTAAAGTACAGTGTAAAGTATAATGTAAAGTGTAAAGTATAGTGTAAAGTATAGTGTAAAGTATAGTGTAAATATACTGTAAAGTACAGTGTAAAGTATAATGTAAAGTATAGTGTAAATTCTAATGTAAAGTACAGTGTAAAGTATAATGTAAAGAATAGTGTAGAGTACAATGTAAAGTGTAAAGTATAGCGCAAGTATAATGTAAAGTACAGTGTAAAGTATAGTGTAAAGTATAATGTAAAGTGTAAATTATAATGTAATGTATAGTTTAAAGTATAGTGTAAAGTATAATGTAACGTATAGTGTAAAGTATAGTGTAACGTATTGTGTAGAGCATAATGTAAAGTATAGTGTAAAGTATAGTGTAGAACATAATGTAAAGTATAGTGTAAAGTATAATGTAAAGTATAGTTTAAAGTATAGTGTAAAGTATAGTGTAAAGTATAGTTATGCCCTGAACTGTTACAGTTAACAAGGGCGGATCCGCCTATGGTGAAAAGCACGCTGAAAGACACGTGCACGGACCCACGTGGAGCTGATAATTCAAGCATCATAATCGCCAGGCCATCATGTTCCTTATTGCATTTTAATATGAACAATACTTGGTATAAGAAATAAAGTTTGCTCTACCCCTTTATGTAGTGTATTGGAGTATAGTTATGCCCTGGATTATTATAGTTAAAGCACGAGGGCATGTGTCCATGTTTCAATGAGTGAATGTCTTTTAACGCCGCCAGGTATAACACGGCTTCAAATTAATAAGACAATAATTACTGAAATCAGGAGCAGCGTGTGTGTGTGGGGGGGTGGGGGTGGGGGGGTGGGGGGGGTGATAAATGAATCGGAATATTTTGTCATACAGCGGTATTTGTTATGTATACACTGTAGGGCACATTTCCAAGTCGTTCGCAAAATGAAAATAATCTTTGAATGCAATGTTAAGTGCTCCATCTTCAAAATGAATATATTAAGAGATTATTTCGTAAATAAATAAACCACTATTCAAATTAGAAAAAGTGTCTTATTACTAATTCATAACGACATCAATGAATGTAGAAAGGTGAATAAGTTTCGTTGACATTACAGATTACTGCGTCGTCAAACCAGCTGGTAGGTCACAACACCTCTTTATTGAGGTATTATACAGAGAAACACACCCTCGATTTAATAACATATAATCCCTAATAAATATTCATCACAACTTCATCGACAACGCCGATTTTGACGGGTTTCACCATTTCTTTGCTGCAACCCTAGAATGCATGAAACATCGCCCATGGTGTTAATAATGTTCACCTCAGTATGAATATCTAGCGCCACGCCCAGATAAACATCAGTAACCACGTACTCCGCTGATATAATACGTATATATGTACACATACAAGTGGAAAATAGAGGTAATCGGGAGATCAAAGCTCCTCACACCGACGTGGGACTACCGTGTGACCGGGAGCTTTACAGACACTGGAATGTCCACTGTACAATTATAGCAGTAAATGTTCTCTGTCACAGGAAGTTAAGTATAGGATTCTGTGTGAATATATGTATGTTATGATTAGGTACCTAATTAACCCCCTTTAGAAAAACAGAAATGGGATAATAGGGAATGCCAAGTAACATATGTGAGAATATGTGATAACGGACAGTACATGCGTGTGTGAGCGTGCGTGAGCAAGTGTTTAAAATATCATGGTTATTTGTATGATACACCCGTTCCACCTGTATTCCAGTTGTAGTGTTGTTGTTGTAGTTGTTGTTATTGTTGTTGTTGTTGCTGCTGCTGTTGTTGTTTAACGCCGCACTCAGGAATATTCCAGCTATATGACAGCGATCTGTAAATTATCGAGTCCGAACCAGACCATACAGTGACTGACATCACGAGCATCGATCTACGCAATTGGGATATGTATCAACCAAGTCAGAGAGCCTGACTACCCGATCCCGTTAGCCGCCTCTTGCGTATACGCTAAGTATAGGTTGCTGAAGACCTATTCTAAACCGGATCTTCACGGGAATATTCCAGTTGTGCCAAAATTGGGAAAATGATGAATAGACTTCACATAATTTGAAATTTTGAAATCGAACCCGAGAGTTTGGTCGGCAACACACTCACCTACGGGCTACGTATATCGCTCCTTTGGCCCTTAAATATGCCAAGCTCTTGTTTCGACTGAGAATGTGTTGAGGAGACCTGCATGGTACATAGCACAGATCTCACATAAGTTCGCTTGTCGTGGAGACAGATCGGATTCGAATCCCCTCACATATGCAGACATAACTGTGTGACATTCCGTATGATAGAGAACACAGGTAACTCTTAATGAATCAACTCAACTATCAAAATAGATGTATTTTCAAATATATGCCTTTAAGTGAGTGATTGAGTATACTGTTTTGTCGCAAATGGACTTCGCATATTATTCCCCGAAGAGAATTGAACTCGTGTTTTCGGTGTGATGAGCGAATACCTTAACCACTGGGCCACTCTCCGTTCAAATAACCAATTAAAATTCGTGGTACATTACAAACACAACCGATCCACAATTAGCAGCATGAATACACACTAAAACAGCCAGGCATTCGGAACTACCCAATCGACTTGGTTCCAAATCACATCGTACGACAATGTAGTTCCAAGATCCTGGAGAAATGTGATCCACAATTGGAGTACACGTAAAGAATATATCCCAAACCAAGACCCTCTCAGTGGCGAAACTAGGACACATCCGGGTTCTACTTTCCGCTTTTCAAAGAACTCAAAATCTCACAAACATTTATATGCGTAATATATTTGATATAATGCGTAATGCAAAAATGAACATTACCTGTATGTTGGCTATAAAATTATTCATGGCTCGATTTCTGGCTGGTTACATTACCGTAAATCGTTCTTCTTTTTATAGTCAATCAGGTTCTATGTAAATAGGCGTGTGCAGCAACATTTCTGGCAAAAAATATATCGGTTAGGAAGACGGAATTGTTCTGACATAAAACCTTGTCAGGAGCACGTGCATGTGTTGTAACTGACAGCTGATTCGCTCATCGGAAACAAAGGAATTTTGTTTTTTCGTTATGTGATATACCAAGTATACTGCTTACAATTACGTCTTTCGATAGAAACTAAAGGTGATGTGCTCCCTTATATCTGACTGTATTTACATTCGTTATATTTTCTAACAATGGCAGAGAAATGCCATCCATATCTCATTTATAAACAAAAGCTACTATAGTCAGCATCCCTTAATTGTATGTAAATGTTTTGAAACGAATTGAGAATAAGAAAAACACATTACGTAAACTAATAAAAGAAATACATTGCCCCCAAAGCAGGAATTATCCTATGTCTTATGTCTACACAAAGACTGGAAGGTGAACTACAGAACACTTCATGATGTGATTACACACACACACACACACACACACACACACGCACACACGCAAACGCACACGCACGCACGCACGCACGCACACACACACACACACGCAAACGCGCGCACACACACACATACACACACACACACACACACACACACACACACACACACACACACACACACACACACACACACACACACACACATACACACACATACACACACACACATACACACACACACACACACACACACACACAGAGAGAGAGGAGCGGTTGTGTCGCCCAAAAGTTACGCGTTCACCAAGTTAAGACTCCAGGTTCGAGACCTCGTAGTTAAAATTTGACAAACACATTTTTCTGACCGCCATCGCTGCTGCGTACAAAAGGTACGTACACTAAAGCCTGCTCAAAGATGTTTTGTTTCATAAATAACACTACAAGGAATAAGGAACCGATACTCCATGAAAACTCTGTTTCTCAGCAAACACCGATTCGTGAGGCCACTACGTAATTTACCTTATACTTGTCTGCCAATAGAACATAACAGAAACAATCTTCACATCCACATCTGGCTTAGCCATCTTAAGCAGGCATAATAACCGGAAAACGTCATAATCTATTATATACAATCAATACTGTTAAAAATCGGTAATCGGCATATTTTC
The DNA here is from genome assembly GCF_022045235.1 of Haliotis cracherodii. Taxonomy (NCBI): domain Eukaryota; kingdom Metazoa; phylum Mollusca; class Gastropoda; order Lepetellida; family Haliotidae; genus Haliotis; species Haliotis cracherodii. The sequence continues at coordinate 18,885 of NW_027266306.1, read as the reverse complement.
CTTACACCGGCAAATCTGATTTCCTATTTTCTGTTAGTATTGCAAACTCCCTGCACAGATCTGGTCTGCGAAACCGGGCGTTTCACATAAGGAAACTCCATACACTACTGGAGGTATTTAAACATTGTTTTTCCACCTAGAGACTGACGTAATCACGAGGTCAGAGCCTCGTTGTGAGCCGATTCGACGTTATGGAAAGCATTGTTATGACACGTGTGTGGAAACAGTCAAGGTTAACTGTTCTGTCCAACTCGCTCCAGTTAAAATGCCTAAACAAACATTATTGTTGGACTGTGAGTATCTGAAATATTGGACGACATTTGTAAAATTTGCTGTGATAGGAAGTTTTACCGTTACATTTACTGATAAAGGTACTGTTACGATGTACACGTGATACAGGATAACGGTTCACTGGAGAAGATATGTCGACGCCTAGTTCATATGTCACTGATATCGTTGAGATTATATACACTGATATTGGGTGTGATACCACCTCTACCTTTCTATATAACCCGGCGTGAAATTAATTATATTATTATCATATAGATTGTTTTCAAACGTCTTTATAAAGTGAAATCATGCTTTTTTGTGATTTGTTTTCATTTAATACTTAAGATATTAAATGAATTAACAATAGTACATAATTTTAAAAAGTTAACCACGTTTTACAGTGTTTGTTACTATTCATGTGACAAAATTGCCCTCTCATAAGCCCCGAACATGATCTTCTAATCATAGAGATGTGTGAAGTCAAATCACTGTGTTTGTATATTTTGCATATTTCAAAAATATAATTAAGGTATACTGGAAATTTGTTTGAAAAACATAAAACTAACGGAGCAGAAAGACAGCAAAATTAATCTCTTGAGGAACTGATTTACATAATATCTGAAAGGAACTGTTTGTCTTGTATTCCCAAAGAGTACCTTACAACTTACATAATGAAGTATACATAAGCAGGAGCATCGAACCAGACCTTTAGGCAACGTTGACATCGAACCTGACCACTATACCGCTGGCATTTAGTATCGAGATTAGAAATGTTTACAGCTGCAAACCAGATATGTTTTTTTATTAAAACATACGAGCCTGCATTTCATAAAGGAGACTACCTTGCAACAATGTACTTTTTGTGGCAGGCAATTTCTTTTTGTCATTAGTCTGAAGTATAATTGTTTTTTTCAAGAATTTTCGGAGACAATTTTTTTCGATAAAATCCCACAGTGCAGCCACTCTGCGGATGTGTCCCCAGGGGTCAGATTTATGCACGGGCGTCTTAATGACCTACACAAGCCGCTGAAGTTGCGGCAAAGGAAACCAAAACGTTAGGAGGTCAACGGAAGGATGTGTATTGAATTACAAAATGTATAATACTTAAATACAGGTTATAACCTGACCGCAATCGATAAAAATAACCCGTTTGTAAATTCCATAATATTTTAAGTAATAGATGGTTTCGGTAGTGCATCAGGTGGTTGAAAATGTACAGAAACCGCACGATGGTTCAACTTTAGGTTGAGCTAACAGGTTGTCATACGTGTATGCCAGCCATATGAATTCACACGCCCCTTCTTTCAAATCCCGACTGCACAAATGTCCTGCTGTCGCCAATAATGTTGAGTTATGATCTACAGTACACCTGAATATAGGTCTTCACGGCGATCAAATGTCACCTACTGTACACCCGTGAAGATCAGGGTCCGAATAGGTCTTCAGCAACCCATGCTTGCCGTAAAAGGCGACTATACTTGTCGTAAGGGACTACGAACGGGATCGGGTGGCCAGACTCGCCGACTTGGTTGATGCATGTCATCGTACATCTTCCCGAGGCAAGAGAGTTAACTGACTATTAAAGTCCAGTTTCCACTTTAAAAGTCAGTTAACTCTCTTGCCTCTGGAAGATGGTCATCGTATCCCAATAGCGTGGATCGATGCTCATGATGTCAATCACTGGATTGTCTGATCCAGACTTGATTATTTACAGACTGCCGTCATATAGCTGGAATGTTGCTGAGTGCGGTGTTAAACAACAAACAAACATACTGCTCTTAACGGTTGCCCGTGGGTCCTACGGGGTGTTACGAAAGGAGACTGTAAGCAAGGCTATAGGGTTCTCGTATGACTTCACACCAACTGCATCAGCTTAAGTCTCACATGAAATTCAAGGTGATATAACAGCCGTGAACTGTTACACACGCTGTTGAGGAATTTAAGCCACTAGGGCCGACAACTGTCAATATGCTGAGTATGTTATATTCATATTTCACACCAGGGGGTAATGTGGGGAGACATTAAAGTAGGACTTGGAAGCATCCCCGTCAGGTGTCAAGAACACAGCTCTCCTGTACTTGGCTCCTAAAGAAACTGGCATTCCATTCCTTATGTGACACGAATTCAACAAAGAATCATGTGGCACACGCATCAATGAATGTCTATTGTACATTGTACATTCCTCATATTAAATATACAGATGTACATACCAGTATATAATTTTGGTGCATTATGTCTTATAGTTTTCTTTCATAATGAAATATAATACACAGTCGATTCTATCGACGTCTTGTGTTATACTTGTCTATTTTCAAATGACAAATACCACAGCCGATGCGTCAGTTCTACAGATCTGTTCTTTGTTCGAAGAACAATTTCTGTTATTGACTTGAATTATTTTTGATTAACATTGGTGATTATGACATTTAAAGGTGTTAATAAATCATCAATTTTTGAATTATCAAGGATTACAAATCTGTTTTAGAATATTGTCCTTTTGTGGACACATCTGAAGAAAACGTAGGTATTTCGATTGCAACGGGGGTGGGTTGGTTGTTGCAAGCAATGGACTTGTGATGACCGAATGTAAACTCCATGTTCAATAGCACAGTCTATTTAAGTTGTATTTTGAAACATAACATATTCAGTTATTACTAATGTTTTTCAGAATAATGTCCTTATTCTGAACACATTTCTATTAGAACTTGGCTTCTAAAGAAACATTCCGTACCTTATATGACACGCATCAAATAATGTCAGGGTCTTCATACAACTTCTATATAGAGGATGATATAATATTAATCTGCATTTACATTGGGTTGTTTGATCTGGGTTACAACGTTCAAGGCCTTAATAAGGCTTTCAAAATGTTTTATCGTAGACATGTGGAGAATATTTCCAAATTTGGCCACAATGATGGCCGATGCAATTCCCCATTTCGAATTTTACCATATCAGGTGAACATTGATCAGGTGAACACTTGACTTAGCTATGCGTGTGTTTGTGACCGGCGGGGCAGGGTACGCTCATCTTTTCGCGAACACCTAACATCATCACTATTTAGTGATTCATAAACATATACTTATGGTATAGTTGGAATCTGGACTCTCAGAGATCTCTTATGAGTATGAAAATGTTTGTGTCGTTTTATTTACAAAACTAATGTCAACAAAGATAACGATTTATGAAACATATTTTTAATTCTGAAAACCCCATAAAGGATATACATCCATCTTCAATCTATTAATATCTCTGGCATATATGCCTGCAGGAGAACGTATGATTTAGTTAGCGTTACCTAACGGACAACATGAGAGCATACGAACATAGCCCGGAGGTAATAATCAAGCATCCGTCATGTAACACATTCAAACAAAACGAAAAATACCTTGTTTGTGGTAAAGGTGGGTCTTTAAACAGAGATAACAGCTCAGAAGTCGAATGCGCTGAAACTGCCTCGTTAGCGATTATTCTGCTGCAGATTGGGCACGATTTAAAACATGCTCTGTTCATGAGGTTGAAGGTTTTTAAAAATAATATCATTATTATACGATAACGTGCTCGTCACACAAGAGTTTTGTTATAACGAGCAAGTTGCATCGTGAGTAAACTATTGCCAAAAGATTCATTGTTTGTATAATGGAAATACTGTAGTATGACCTGACACACGTGATATAATGGAAATACTTTAGTATGACCTGACACACGTGATATAATGGAAATACTGTAGTATGACCTGACACACGTGATATAGTGGAAATACTTTAGTATGACCTGACACACGTGATATAATGGAAATACTGTAGTATGACCTGACACACGTGATATAATGGAAATACTGTAGTATGACCTGACACACGTGATATGATGGAAATACTGTAGTATGACCTGACACACGTGATATAATGGAAATACTGTAGTATGACCTGACACACGTGATATAATGGAAATACTGTAGTATGATCTGACACAAGTGATATGTTTTTAGCCTTGTAAATAAAAGCGACAACATTTATTTTCCCTAATAACACGACTCCGTTGTGTAATTCCGAATGTATGTGTTTATAAATCACTATCAATAACTGATGATATCAGGTGTTCGCGAAAAGGTGAGCGTATCCTCCGACCGGTGGCACACGTCACAAACACATGCAAAGTCAAGTCAAATGTTCACCTGAACAAACTCGCGAGCATATTGTACAAGTGAAAATAGGGAATTGCATCAGACATAATTTTGGTCACTGATGCGTCATTGAATACGTATGGTCGGTTGTATCTCAAAAGTAGTGACAGGTGGACACAAGTGGCTGGAGCTCCTTGAATATTGCTCGACATACAGGGAAAGTTGACTTTTGGAAAGTTGAAGTCAACCCTCTTGTCTTACAGTCTTGTAGTTACAGTAAAGTACGGTTATAACGAACTCAAAGGGACTACTAATTTTAGTTCGTTTTAACCGTAGTTCGTTATAAGCATATATACAGCATAACTACAGCAAATAGTCGGGACCAAAAGAGTAGTTCGTTATATCCGTCAGTTCTTTATAAGCGTGTTCGTTATTACCGTAGTTTACTGTACTTAACTGTTATTCAAGTATTTAATACTTCTGCGCTTTATTATAGGACGTTCATGTCATGATGCAATATTATATAGAGATATTCAAATAAAAAATGTAGATGTTCTTTATATATAGACAGGCGTTTGAAAGTCGTATCGTGGATTAGCGGGTGATGTAGTCATATGGTGGTATTATATGATACTTGCCAATTTTAAATATGACCAGGAGAATAAAGTCGATGGACAGATATACAGGCAAGCCTGAACATCAGAAGGATGCGGTGAACGAGTGACAGTACATAGCATGTGACAAGACACACAGTCAGTGAGTGAGTGAGTTGGGTTTAACGCCGCTTTTAACATTATTCCAGTTATATCACGGCGTGTCAGCTTAATGTGGGAGGAAAGCCCGAAGTGATGCAGGTCTCAGACGGTTACCACTTCGGTGAAACCCACGAGCACGGGTATGGTGCTGAGAAACCTAGAAACATAATCGGGGCGAACCGGGATTCGAACCCACAATCATAGGTTTCTGGCGTGTCCAGGGGACGCAACTCTGCACAGCGAATCGCCACAGTCAGTAGTAGTGTGACACCAACATGTGTCATACGGGATGGTCATCGGGGTCACATGCCCAACAGTACAGTACAAGAAGAGTGAGTGAGCGAGTGAGTTTGGTTTTACGCCGCTTTTAGCAATATTCCAGCAATATCACGGCGGGGGACACAAGAAATGGGCTTCACACATTGTACCCATGTCGGGATTCGAACCCGGGTCTTCGGCGTGACGAGCGAACGCTTTAACCACTAGGCTACCCGACCGCCCCCAGTACAAGAAGAATATGAATAATAATAATCAACATCACCATCATCATAATAATAATAATATATCCTCAGCACAAGCTTGTAAGGGGCAATTGAATCACACACACACACACACACACACACACACACACACACACACACACACACACACACACACACATCAGTTTATATGTACTTAACAATTATACAGTGTAGTACATATAGCAATATATGTAAAAAGATTTACTTTGATATATTTCAAACCGACTCAAATTCTATAGTCGTCCTGACTCATAAGCACATGAGGCAGGAGGCATCACGTTCAGGAAGGCTGCCGACACACACAAAGACCATTTTGAAATCTCATCAGATGACTGATGTGTTTAAAGAGTTGTTGGTGTCACTGCTGACCGAAATTCAAATGATCTTTGACAAGTAATTTCAAAATATGCCACATCAAGTACGATAGGTTAACATACAGCAGTTAAAGCTATTATCTGTACCGCGAAAATGGGTGACTTTAAAGGAGTGTTCCTTGCAGTGAATCACTGTACAAACGCCATGAATATAACATCCCTACAATCAGCTCAAACCTACTTATCCAGTTCCCGTTCCACTCCCCCAGCCACCCCATGATCCAGAAGGCACTCTCCATAAGGTCATGACAGTAAGAAGGTCAGATTAACATTTAATCTATGTAATCTTATATTACACAATATCCTTCTTGACTCTAAAAAAAATATTCCCTATGCTAATTTTTGGAATAGAGCGAGCAAGAGCTGGCTAGACTTGCTTTTGTATGCGTCTTTTTTCTTGAAATAAATATACATATTCCACAGTCATGGTGCAGGACTATAAGAAGGTGTGATAGTGTGCTCTAAATCACACTAGAGGTGAGGTGAAATGGGGTTTAACGTCGCGTCCAAGATTATTGCACTTATATAGCGACGTGCATGCACGTGTGTGTGTGTGTGTGTGTGTGTGTGTGTGTGTGTGTGTGTGTGTGTGTGTGTGTGTGTGTGTGTGTGTGTGTGTGTGTGGCTGCCTGTACTAGTCCAGACTGATGCCGATTTATAGTGCTAGCTCACTGAGATACCATGCCACGGTTTAACATGAATACCCAACTCAGACACAGTATACTGACTCCAGTCCTTGTTTTAGCCTCTTAATGCCGAGCGCCAGAAAGGGTAACAAGAAGTACCATATTTTAATGTCTTTTGGTATGCCGCGGCCGGGGATCGAACACCGGACCTTCCGCTCTCCGGGTGGACGCTCTACCACTAGACGCAGTCTTATACCACAATTTAAATATTCCAGCACCATAAAATGGACTTCACACATGGGTAGAATCGAACCCGGAATTTTCCTGACGAGCAAACACCTTAACAACTACACTACCCTACTGTCCCATAAATTCTTTTGATATCTCGAAAAATAGACTTCTAATTACATCGAAATACAATTTTATCCTCGAAGTCCCAACTATGTCTGTTTAAACACGCACTTCCCACTGATGACTGATTCAATGTATTAAACACAAACAAAATTTGTCTCAGTATGTTCAGTAAATGTGAATTGAAATGTCAATATCACCATAACCCTTTCCTTCGCGTATTCAAAATATTTCTTTCTGTTATGTATAGATCGCAAATAAGGTTCGTCAGAGGTTCAATAAATAACAGATGAATATTATAACCACTGTGTTCTTCTCTATAATGGATGAACATTATAACCACTGTGTTCTTCTCTATAATGGATGAACATTATAACCACTGTGTTCTTCTCTATAATGGATGAATATTATAACCACTGTGTTCTTCTCTATAATGGATGAACATTATAACCAATGTGTTCTTCTTTATAATGGATGAACATTATAACCACTGTGTTCTTCTCTATAATGGATGAACATTATAACCACTGTGTTCTTCTCTATAATGGATGAACATTATAACCACTGTGTTCTTCTCTATAATGGATGAATATTATAACCACTGTGTTCTTCTCTATAATGGATGAACATTATAACCACTGTGTTCTTCTCTATAATGGATGAACATTATAACCACTGTGTTCTTCTCTATAATGGATGAATATTATAACCACTGTGTTGTTCTCTATAATGGATGAACATTATAACCAATGTGTTCTTCTTTATAATGGATGAACATTATAACCACTGTGTTCTTCTCTATAATGGATGAACATTATAACCAATGTGTTCTTCTCTATAATGGATGAATATTATAACCACTGTGTTCTTCTCTATAATGGATGAATATTATAACCACTGTGTTCTTCTTTATAATGGATGAACATTATAACCACTGTGTTCTTCTCTATAATGGATGAACATTATAACCAATGTGTTCTTCTCTATAATGGATGAACATTATAACCACTGTGTTCTTCTCTATAATGGATTAATATTATAACCACTGTGTTCTTCTTTATAATGGATGAACATTACAACCACTGTGTTCTTCTCTATAATGGATGAACATTATCACCACTGTGTTCTTCTCTATAATGGATGAACATTATAACCACTGTGTTCTTCTCTATAATGAATGAACATTGTATCGAAAGATGAACAAATTTCCAAGAAAGGCTTCTGACGCAGGATTCTGAATCAATATTTGCTCTTATTCCCTCTTGTATGAGATTTTGTGTGGTATACGAACTTATTCGATCATATATGTGTCATGTTTTGTGTGTAACATTGGCTTATGTGATCGTATGCATGATATTTTGTATGATAAATGGACTTATTCGCTCATATACATCGTGTTTGGTGTATATGGACTTCTTATCTTTACATGTATAACGTATATCTCCCATGAAAATATACAAATGTGAAGACTTGAAATGACATCGCTTGACAAGGTAGACACAACTATATGGATAACAACCTTTTTTATACATCGCTTGGTCTTCGTGCCACTTCTACAGGTCTCGTTGCCGCTGTAAATCCCAGATCAATCCCAACACAGGGTAAATGAGATCGCGGAGGAAAAGGTTTTAAGCTGAGAAGGGTGTGTCAGATCATTCACGTTTTAACGCTGTTAGTCGCCTGCAGCATCACTGAGGCGGTGGAGCACAGCCATGAATGAAGGGCGGAGACTGTCTAAGTTGAAACGTATTGATCTCGTATCGATCTGCACTGATAGCTCGCGGGAAGTAATCAAACAAGCGTTAAATCAGCCCCATGATATTTCATATTAGGTGTGGACGTTACATTTGTTTATGTCCATTGTAAATGTTTAAATATTTGCTTATATATTTTATTGATTACTTTGTTGTATCTCGCTATATGTTATATATATTATGATAAAACATCGTCGTGGTTTGAAATGCTGAGTCAGCAAACGTAACACAAGTTCATCAGGTGTTATAAGGTTTTACGGAAGTTAATTTAATTATTGTGAATAGGCAGACAACGGATCGGAGTATATTCTCCTTCATCAGATGCATGCTGGTGTATCTACTCCTTTATCACATGTGTGATGAATGATGAAGTAAGAATTGTCCGCAATAAAAAAAGGGGATGTATACATACTACTTTTTTTGTACACAACAAGTTCTGAACTTTATCAACGTTAACCTTCGTGATGCATAATTACCAACATATTCATGAAATGGTTTCTTAATATAATTTTAATAAAAATAAAAATAACAATATCAAGCTTATCAAATGTATCTGAAAGGTAACCAATCAGCAATATATTTAATTTGCATTTTCTTTCCATATCAAAATGCTTTGGTGTTTTTTTTGTCAAACAATGAGATGAGCTAGCATTAAATGTTTCTCCATTGTTGTCATGGTGATTGTATATATATATATATATATATATATATATATATATATAACTAATGGAAATGCTCCTTACGAATGGGTGAGATGGTTTTTATTTTATTAAATAAATGCACGGTACATTTCATTTAGACTCACAAGGTAATACTGTTCAATTTTTGGGGGTAAACAAACAATGATCACAGGGAGACAAAAGTTGCGACTTAAAACATAATATTGTAATGATCATATAGTTTTGTTGACAAATATATATGCAAATACAGACATGTCTCTATGTCCTGAAAAAATATCAAAACATGAAACATGATTATAAACATAAGTTTATACTTACAAAAATCTTATCGTGACTACGATTGAAGAATGGGAAAGGGACTCCGATTTTGATAGATCCCGACCCCCCGTCATCGCTGTCATCTGTCAGATTGTCCCCGGCACTGGCATTGAAGGGGTAAAAGTCAGAGAGGGGTAGGGCTCCCACCCCTGCGCTGAACACCAGAACCCCCGAGACGATGAGAATCACATACAGCACTATCCCAGTACGACTGAAGCCTGTTCTCCGGACATTTGAACACATTATACTCACAAGATGGCATGAAAAGACAGAAAGTCGACACGAATTTACATCTTGAATTGGTTCTATGTTTTCTCATGTCGACTGGTTTGAAAAAATATATCCTTCGTCTTCGGACGGTGTCGCTGTTCGTCAGAGACACGGGACGATAGAGACATCAGGCTCCTGTCCTCTGTCTATCCGATAGAGAGAAGGAGGAATGACTAGGGTTCTCATACACACTTCTTGTGCCACAAACTGTCTTGTCCTCGCTATACATCCGTTATTCCCGTGCCAATACAAGCGATCATTGGTGAAAAGGCCTATTCAAGCGCCTATTCAAGCGCCTTTTGCTATTCCACATTCGTAGCCGGTTGAATATGGGTCAGCGCCTATGTTGGGTTCCGTGCTCTGTTGGGTGTGGTCACTTCGCCTGCGCCCCCAGGGCATCAGCATGGTCAGGAAAGTAACTCGGTGGGGTGGGGCAAGTATACCCGAGCTAACTGTAAAATTTCGTGAAAATCCGTGGCCCCGATCGCGAGATATTCACTGTTATTTACCACACAAGCGAGAAGGGTTCCCCATCTAACTTGTGCGAGTGCACGCATTGCCGTGACGTCATTGTGTTTGTGAAATCTACACAGTGAGAGCTTATTTGGGTAGCACGTGTCAAGGGCGAGAACTCTTGTCACTCCGCTTGGCATCGTGTGTGTGGTTTATGTGTCGAACACTTACACTCGGCGACTGAAGATGGATAGTCTCAAAGTCGGGGCCTTAACTACTCGCAAAATAAACGAGGTTCAACAAAAGGATTGATATTTGTAATAGGTACATATTTCTAAGTGCATTCATACGGTTTGACGCTGACAAATATTTGTGGACAAAGGGGTCGCTTTTTGTGAATCAGGCAAAAAACATATCAGTAAAGTCAAAGTTATTAAATCCAACTATCCAACTACGTGGGTATGTACTATATGTGCAGATACTGATTTGAAAAAAGGTAAAACTTTGTCCACATATGAATATGGATGTTCAAATTCATACTTTAAAAATATGCGAAAATCAATAGATGAACAATAGTGTTCTCACGTGCGTTTCAATGATTGAAAGAGAAACAAAAAATATCCCAACTTTTCGGTTTGTATTATTTGCACACGGGCCTTATGTTAGTTTATTTACACAACGACATTTGAGCTTCGGTCAATCAAAATCGTTTTGACTTCGTGACCAAATACATTCTGAAGTATTTATTAAGTATTTTAATGCAAATGTGTTCACTTTGCTTACTCTTAGAGATACATACCTAAACCGTTTCTGTAAAAAATATATTTGTATGCATTAAAGAATATCTATTAAAATCCATTATTATTTTTTATTTACGCCTGTATAAAATTTAATAAATATAATTGGTTTACTTAAGTATGAGATCATAAACATATTTGTTTCACATAGGTATGAGATTATAAACATAATTAGCTTACATAAGTATGATATAATAATAATAAATATAATTGTTTACATAAGTATGAGATCATAATCATATTTGTTTCACTTAGGTATGAGATTATAAACATAATTAGCTTACATAAGTATAATATAATAATTGATATAATTGTTTACATAAGTATGAGATCATAATCATATTGTCTTACATAAGTATGAGATCATAAACATAATTGTTTACATAAGTATGAGATCATAATCATATTGTCTTACATAAGTATGAGATCATAAACATAATTGTTTTACATAAGTATGAGATCACATGATTATTATAGGATCATATCGTAAAATGATACACATACACATTGATGTAAACAGAAGCTTGACATGTAAAGGTCACGAGTAGCATTGACTTACAAATGTATTTTAGGGCCTGGCTAGAATGGGTTTACCGATGTACCATAACGAGACTCCGCTACCTATGTATCAGAGTGCTTGAGTTCATGAGTGAGGTCCTGTGCCGCTTGTAACCAAATCAATAATAAAGCGACAAAAACCTTTCCATATCCTATAGAAATCTCTGCATAAAGCAGAGTCTATAATACGATTCCGACTATAACATGAGCTTGTGTTTATGAATCACTATCAAATCGTTAAGATACCACTGTTCGCGAAAAGGTAAACGTATTCTGCCCCACCGGTAGCACCCGTCACAAACACATGTAAAGGCAAGTCAAGTATCCACTTGAAAAATACGGAAACATATGGTACAAGTCAAAATTGGGAATTGCATCGGACATTATTTTTGTAATAAGAATAGGCTTCATACACTGTACATAGGTTAGCAATTGAACCAGAGCAAAGCTTAAACCACTTGACATTTACAAACCTCTAACTTGCCTAATGAGACGATAACCATTCATTTATATCTACAAGAAACACGCAAGAACTGAACGAAATGTACGCATACACACCTTCAGCAAAAGTGTGCACATGTGTATTCTCAATATGAACATCATCGTCGCACACAGCTCATCGTCACCGTCGTCATCGTCGTTGCCAACATCGCTAGTCGTTCCTGGGTGAGCTCCATCGTAATGTCCTGCTGATATATAAATGGAGATACGAAGCTAGCAAAGGCCCTAGTCATCTGTTAGAGACATGTAAAGTTCCTTCCTGGTTCGACCTGAGTTCGTCATGTGTGGAGTCGTGCTTGGTTTGGTACCGCGACTGTACAATGTAAATGATTTGGATGGCGAAAGGGTGTGTCTGTGTAATTCAAGCAGGATGCACAATTGTACAGGTAGAATAAACAGTCCTAACAATAAACTTAAATAGGGCAGGAAAAGAGTTTAAAAAAACGAGATGTATATACAAATGAGAACGTGACTGACATACTTCCCTGTGTGGCAAGTGATAGCCTATTGAGTAATTAAAGCCTGTTATTTAGAATAAAAATGCTACCAGGTGTACAGAAACACCTGGGACATTCAAATCTGGAACAATATTCGTGTTTTAGGATATGCAGTCGAACAAAGTGTGTTTGGGTAACGTTTATGTGTCAATATTGGCACGGGAGGGGTGCTTGAGGTGTGCATATATGTGCATATGTAGGTGCCAGTGCGCCGAATGATGAACGAGAGAAAGTGGGTGCGGCATGTGACGTCCACGACGTGCCCATGTGGACAGATAGACACATGAATGAACTGTAGTAATGATGGTGGACGACATGGTGGGTGTTTGATGTGTATAGGTAGATATGGATGGAGGTGTAAAGTTAGATATGGATGGATGTATACAAGGAGATATGGATGGAGGTGTACAGTTAGATATGGATGGATGTATACAAGTAGATATGGATGGATGTATACAGGTAGATATGGATTGAGGTGTACAGTTAGATATGGATGGATGTATACAGGTAGATATGGATGGAGGTGTGCAGTTAGATATGGATGGATGTATACAGGTAGATATGGATGGAGGTGTGCAGGTAGATATGGATAGATGTGTACAGGTAAGTATGAATGAATGTGTACAGGTAGATATGGATAGATGTTTACAGGTAGATATGGATGGATGTATACAGGTAGAGATGGATTGATGTGTACAGGTAGATATGGATTGATGTGTATAGGTAGATATGGATGGATATGTACATGTAGATATGAATAGATTTTTACAGGAAGATATGGATGGATGTATACAGGTAGATATGGATAGATGTTTACAGGAAGATATGAATAGATGTGTACAGGTAGATATGGAATTATGTGTACAGGTAGATATGGATGAAGGTGTACAGGTAGATATGGATAGATGTTTACAGGAAAATATGGATGGATGTATACAGGTAGATATGGATGGATGTATACAGGTAGATATGGATTGATGTGTACAGGTAGATATGGATTGATGTGTATAGGTAGATATGGATGGATATGTACATGTAGATATGGATACTATATATAGATGTTTACAGGAAGATATGTATGGATGTATAAAGGTAGATATGGATGGATGTATACATTATATGTTTATGCTGAGAGATTATTGCATATGCATACAGATCATTGAGAAGTTATAATATACCTTTGTCGGGTTTTTTCACTTCATTGGTTTCAAAGCAGAAGCAAAATATCGTATAATATATTACACTGAATAATTGGTGATCTCAGATCACTCAATGCGCTGCACGAAGTATTCACCAATCATTCAAACCCACACTGGAACGATCTTAACCTTGTGTATTTCTACCTATCCAAGTGCCCACCCTTTTGGCAAAAAATGTACGTCAATATCTTCAAGCCAATCTTCAGTTTTGAAAATATTTTATGATGTTTACTGAAAGTAAACCTTGAACTGAAACTTGTAAGAAAATGCTTTTTTTAGCCAACTACTTATAACAACAAATTTATTTTCCCATTATAGCATGACGAGGAATGATACGCCATTAACCATTCCTTCTTAAGATACTTTTTGGTAATTTCGCAAATCCAACACAATATGTACTTGGTACTATTTCTTTTCTTAACGGCACACACTAACCATAGTTAAGTAGAACCAGAGCCTGACAACTGTAATACTCCACAAAGCCATGCTCCCTCTTAACAACCTCAGCCATCTACAACAACATTGTTAGAAATCGCTAAAGCTAAATGGCTCAATTTACCCAGCCATTTGCTGTAAACTCTCGTTATTTGAGCTTTTCGCTGGCTGTGGTAACAGAACACACTGAAGACTCCCATCGCCCCGCTTGTCACTTTAATCTAGGCGTGGTATATACAAAAACCTTCACGGATGGGCGAGCTCGTGGAAAAACAAACGGAACAGGAGCAGCGAAATACAATCTTAGCATACCAGGGTATACCTTCTACGTTTATCACAGGGAAGGTATGGCACAGTGACGTATGGGTAATCATTTATAAGGGGTGTGGTCCCCAGAGCTCGCCACTTCTGGTTCAAAAGTACCATGTATAGTGTGGTATAGTCCCCTCCTAGTCAAAAATACATGAATCAAGTTCCAGAGTTGATTGAAAGAAGAAATGGATCATGCTCCCTTGTCAGCTGGAACAGCACTTGACCTTATGTATGGCGTTTTTGACATTCCCAGTAAATAATGTTTGTTTTTCATCTACGAAAGCATGTAAACGTTTAAGTTCTCAAGAAATATATCAATGGGTTATCTTCCCAAATCGCAGAAATAGACTTATTTCGATGTACGGTAAAACACGCCGAGTTTACACGAGAGGTTTACATTAATATAAGGGTAACGCTATTTTTCAGGGCATTATCATTTGCAGAAGACCGAGGTCTTCCATTAACTGCCCGACGAAGTAATATGAGGGCATTATCAAGTTACAGTGTCGCGCTCATTTTTGATAACATGCGGGCGGTTAAATGATAATTCTATTTATTTTAGCTATAATACAATGTACAATAAGGTAATTTGCATTTTAAGTTTTCGAAAATGGGCTCCAGGGGTAAAAATTGTCAATTAAGGACACATTTGATGAGTGTATTTGACATATTCGAAATCCCTGCATACAGAATAACCCAGTTAAACTGGGCGGTTCTCATCAACCTTGTAACGATGAATGAAACATCGTACGCATATTAAAAATATCTAAATTGTTTGAAAGGCATTACTGAGAAGTTGGCGGAAGACAAAGTAGGCTAAATGTATGAATAACAACAAGGTTTTATTGCCTTTTATCAGGAACATTGTTTTTCTACATTCCAGCCAACTCCCCCACACATACACACACGTCTAACCACCACCCCCACCCCTCCCCCTCTCCCCTCCTCCCCTCTCCCTCCTCTGAATATCAACAGGTCGACCACTTATATCTTTGAATATTTATTTGAAATGTCTCAGTTATCCTTAATTGGTACAGTATGCAGCTTTTTGGAAATAACGCTTCGACAACAATATATTTTATATTTTTGATTGAACAGACTATAACAGCATACAAGTAGACTGCTTTTAATTCCACCTTTACACTATCGGCAATTACTTGCAAAGATATAAAATGAAATGTATTTGCAATTTACATCGCAGGAATAACCTACATGAAACACATATACAGTGCACTAATTATTCCCTTAAAATGAAATGACTTTATTTATTTACCAAAACCATCATTCGTTTGGGACGTTATGGTGCTATTGTAATGAAATGTGATGTTTGCACGTTGCCATTAGTTACGACATGACGCCGGTGCGGGATTGTCTACTTGATTAAAAAAGTATATCTATCCTCTGAAAAATATGTCTAACGGATTAATATCGAAAGAGCCTGATTAATGTGTTTTATATTACTAATCATTATTTCAACAGGAAACCACGTTCTGTTATCTCATGACAATCATGTTTCCCAATCGTGATATAAACTTCGCTGACTAAAAATCGATACCCATTTATTCCTTATCGATCACATGATGGGCGTTGCCGCCTATAAAGCCAAGATAAATTCAGGTCGACTGACACAACAAAGCGTCCATGCTCGTTCACTCGAAAGATTGTCGTGAGTGCACTATACCTGACAAATGTTTTCAAGCTTTTCTGACACAACATAATCACAATTTTTCTTATCTCTGGTTCCAATTTACGCAACGCCCATCGTAGAAGCCCTCCCGCATCCTAACTTTGTAAATTTGTAAGAATAAGGTTATTTATCGCCCTTCAAAACGTCAGTTAAGCATAAAAATGTTGGTGATTCACACTCTTCAGTTAAATACGGAGTGAAATCGAATATCCACTGTGGGTCTTTTAATATCTTTAATATCTTAAAGTCTTTTGTTCCTTCATGAACAATATGTATTTGAATACAACATACGTCGTTAACTGTACGCCTAATTGAAGGTTTCGAGTTTTATTCATGTCATTAACAGTGTTGGTTCACCTAGAGTGCGTTGATATTTGCCTAAGGAATACTGGGACATACCTGAAAATACTAAATACTGAATAGTTATCTGTATCACTTAATCACGAATCAACCGTCACAGTATATATAGTTACAGGTCTATGCGGTGTCAGTATGTAAACAATTAGGGAAAAATCAACACTTACTTGTCAGTGTGTGCTGCCATACGCTGGGCGACCTTGACTAACGCGGCCTAAACTGAGGCCTATCCTCAAACTCAACTTGCGATCGATTTTGTAAATAATTTGTTAGTGAGTGAGTGAGTTTGGTTGAAAGCCGTGTGTTTCAGTGATATCCAGGTGTGTCAGGTGATATGAGATAAAGCTCGAGTGTGTGAGTTAATATTTAACGTCGCATCGACATTATTTCAGCCATATAGCGACAGAAGCTAGAAGTGAAGCAGGTCTAGATGTTTACCAATTTGGTGAAGCCAAGGAACGGTGCTGACAAAATATGAATCATAGTTCGAACTCAAGATCATGGGATTCTGGTAGGCCTAAGGGACGCAACTCCGCACAGATACAAGTTTATCTTAAGTTCCAGGTATATAATATGATGTGATATAATTCAATTCTGGTCACAGAGCCAGTTCCCTTCCACTGATTTAAACATCTAAACTAGAAATAAAATAGATAAATGAAACAGACTCAACTTTTTCAGAATTAGATATATGCACAAAAGACAAAAAGACTCTTATATTACGAAGAATAAATCCGAAAAGTAACAAGCGTCCGTGACTGCCCAATATTGGTGTTCGGTTTATCGATACAATACCTAAACCATTTCGACAAATGCCAGCTGCCCGCTACAAATACCTTCCTGTCGTTACACCACCCGACTAAGCGATCTACGGGACGCAATTCGGTGTGCAGAGTTGCTTCCCTTAGCCCCTACCAGGATCCAGTGGTCGTGGATCACTCGCGCTCAAAAAAGGACAATATTCACGGTTTGTTGTCCTTTTCCGGTGTAATTTAATAAAGTAGGAGCGAGTAAGTGAGTGAGTGATTGAGTGAGGTGAGTGAGTGAACAAAATAGGAGTGAGTGAGGTGTATAAACTAGGAGGTGAGTGAGTGAGTGAATGAGTGAGTGAGGCTCGGTGGCTTGGTTGACTTCGTGTTATCGTTCCCTGACGGCGCTGGACGTAGCTCGTAATATCTATCACTAGTTTGTCAGATCGCGACTCAAGTATTTATATATAGTTGGAATATTGCGGGGATATTGCTTGAGTGCAGCGTTAAACAAACAAATAAACAAATGTGTTCTGGTTGTATCACAGATATAGTGACGTCAGCACGGAAAGAATTTGTCCACATCTGTTTGGTCATTTCATGCGTCTTGTTTATGTATATATCGTATAATGATGGTTTTTTGAACGCCGCACTCAATTATCCAGCTATATGACGGCTGTCTGTAAATAATCGAGTCTGGACCAGACATCCAGTGATTGACATCATGAGCATCGATCCACGCAATTGGGATACAATGACATGCATCAACCAAGCGAGTCTGTCCACCCGATCCGTTAATCGCCTCCTGCGACAAGATTGCAATTACCCCAGTTCTTGTAGAACAATGTTGTATATGAACACGCTTTTCTATACAGATGTGTTTTGTTTTTAATGCACACTTCACCATGTACATGTGTTTGTATGTAATGCATGCAAATACAATGTAAAATGTCAACGGCAGAGAATAATTAGTCTCGACTATCTCCCTTGGAAGATTCCATTAGGCGTTAAAGGTAAAATAGTGGTGTTATTCAATATTGGATGCGCTTGTTTTGTGTGTATTGAACACTGTATTGTTCTCTCTCTCTCTCTCTCTCTCTCTCTCTCTCTCTCTCTCTCTCTCTCTCTCTCCCTCTCTCTCTCTCTCTCCCTCTCTCTCTTTCTCTCTCTCTCTCTCTCTCCCTCTCTCTCCTCTCTCTCTCTCTCTCTCTCTCTCTCTCTCTCTCTCTCTCTCTCTCTCCTCTCTCTTCTCTCTCTCTCTCTCTCTCTCTTCTCTCTCTCTCTCTCTCTCTCTCTCT